>NW_006790633.1:273260-341147 GCF_000442215.2 Lipotes vexillifer | reverse complement strand
TCTAAATGTCCAGTGACAGATGAATGGATAAAGAAGATGTGGTACATATATATGCAATGGAATACTACTCAGCCATAAAAAAGAATGAAATAGGGGCTTCCCTGGTGGCACAGTGGTTAAGAATCTGTCTGCCAATGCAGGGGACACGGATTCAAGCCCCAGTCCGGGAAGATCCCACATGCCGCGGAGCAACTAAGCTCGTGTGCCACAACTACTGAGCCTGCATCTAGAACCTGCGAGCCACAACCAGTGAGCCCACATGCCACAACTACTGAAGCCCACGTACCTAGAGCCTGTGCTCTGCAACAAGAGAAGCCACCGCAATGAGAAGCCCGTGCACTGCAACGAAGAGGACCCCCTGCTTGCCACAACTAGAGGAAGCTGGCACGCCGCAACAAAGACCCAAAGCAGCCAAAAAAATAAATAAAAATAAATAAATTTATTTAAAAAAGAATGAAATAATATCATTTGCAGCAACAAGGATGGACCTAGAGATTATCATACTAAGTGAAATAAGCCAAAGACAAGTGTCATATGATATCACTTATATGTGGAATCTAAAAAAAAAAAGATACAAGTGAAAGTATTTACAAAATCAAAAATAGATCCACAGACATTGAAAGCAAAATTTATGGTTACCAAAGGGGAAAAGGGATGAGGGATAAATAAGGAGTTTGGGATTAATATATACACACTACTATATATAAAATAGATAAGCAATAAGAACCTACTGTATAGTATGGGGAACTATACTCAATATTTTGTAATAATCTCTAAGGGAAAAGAATCTGAAAAAGAATATATTTGTATGTATAGCTGAGTCACCTTGCTGTACACCGGAAACTAACAGGACATTGTAAGTCAGTTATACTTCAATTAAAAAAAATAAAAATCACCAAGGAAAACACAACCTCTTAAGGTCAGATTGGCTCAGCCCATTCCCTCCAATGACATAGATGTGGGGGAGGGGAAATAAGTAGCCAACTAATGGTTAGGAGTGTTCTGAAGTCCTTTCCGCTAACTCTCCTTTCCCCATCACCCCGTAATCTCTCCTAATTTAAGGTGGTCTCCTTGGTTGATAAACTCAGCTCATTTCCCTTTTTTTTCACACCTGGCTTGACGTTGGAAATTATATTGGTAAGACTCACGATGGTGGATGTTACTAATGTGCTTAATGGGCACTTAAGGCAGTTTAAAGATCTGAGCCTTTGCACCGTGCTTTATCCCACCCTGGGGGTACATAATGGAGATGCTAACACAGTCTGTAAAGGGGAAGGAGCATCCCACTTCACAGGAAGGGGATGCTTTGATGACCCGTCTGCAGGCAGGGTGATGAAATCAGTTTCCCTAGTTTTCATACCCCTTTCAAAAGGCCAGTTCTCCCAACACAATACGTATTTCCACGTCATTTTAAATTTGGCA
Source organism: Lipotes vexillifer (assembly GCF_000442215.2). Taxonomy (NCBI): domain Eukaryota; kingdom Metazoa; phylum Chordata; class Mammalia; order Artiodactyla; family Lipotidae; genus Lipotes; species Lipotes vexillifer. Next base: position 339,725 of record NW_006790633.1, on the reverse strand, counting down.
TGAAAATGTCTCCTTTATTCCAGACTAGAGCCAGTGGAGTTAATGGGAGACACACATCTGGGCAGCTGTGCTCTTCCAAGTGAGGAGGTGAGCAATGCGGGGCAGGAGTGTGATGCGGGGATTAAAGGTAGTGGCTTCCAGGCCCCATCAACCAATGGGGATTCAAACCATCACATTGGAATTGCAAATTTTCAGAGCTATCTATGGCACCCACCAGTGGCCATGGTTCCCTTCTTTTCCCCTGTGGAGGTTAAGTATGGGGTGGTAGGGGTGTCAGTTAACCTTTTGGTGGTCCTTAGTTCCTGGCCCCAGGCTATGGGGGTGGGGGGACTTTCTTTGTTTCTCTACTAAGTGAGTCCAAACGATTTCCTGGCTGGTCCCTCTTCTGCTGCGGACGTTCTCAATGCCTGGCCCTCTGCGTGAGTGCTGAGGATGGGGCATTTGGCATAGGGATAATGGGTAAGGGAAGGCTTTGAGCACACCCATGTCAAGCTTTCAGGATTCCCCATTCCTTTCCCTGCCCAGTTTTACGGTGTGTGAATTCAAATTTGGAATGAATTTGTATCTACGACAATGAGGCAGTGGCCCTGGTAGACAAGTGTATATGAATAGTGACTTTGTCTGTGAAAGCCTAGGGTCCCAGAGGAGGGTTCCCCTACGTGAACTCATCCCATCATTATTTTAGCCTCAAGTTTTAGGCATACTTTTACCATACTATGGTTTATGTATTATTGTTTATAATTGCTCTTTAGGGCCGGATGTGTAACCTGAGGAACACTGGGGCCTGTGAATTCCTTGGGATTGTCTGCAAAAAATGTGTCTGCCCGTGGCTTTCATCAGATTCTCAAAGGGGCCTCAAAGGCTAAAATTAGGGTTATCATACATCCTGACTTGCTTGGGACAGTTCCAGTTTACATCAGTTGTCCTGGTATGATTGGTAGTAGCAACTCTTTTCACTCATAAAAGTGTCTTGGTGTGGATGATAAATTACAGTTGATCCTCAGTATATGTAGTCTGTATTTGCAAATTCACCTACTTGCTAACATTTATTTGTAACTCCCAAATCAATACTTACGGCACTTTTGCAGTCATTTGTGGGCATACATAGCAAGCAGTAAAAGATTGAGTTGCCTGCTGTGCACGTTTCAGTGGAGGTTGAACAAGATGATACTTTGCCTTCTTTTTCAGCTCTCATAGTGTGTCCTTTCCATGGTCTGTTTAGTGCCACGTTTTGCATCTTGTCTTTTGTTGGTGATTCTGCTGTTTAAAATGGCCCCCAAGCATAGTGCTGAAGTGCTATTTCATGTTCCTAAGTGCAAGGAGGCTGTGATGTGCTGTACAGAAAAAAAATAACGTGTATTAAATAAGCCTCGTTTGGTTCTGAGTTATAGAGCTGTTGGGTGTGGTTCAGGACTAATGAGTCAACAATATATATTAAATAAAATGTATTTAAACAGAAACACATGTAAATGCGTTGACTGATTGACAGAAAAGAGGCTCACAGGAATCTCACTGTGCATTTCCCCTAGGAGCTGGGGTTCGGTCTTCAATATTCAGGTGTCTTTATAGAACATAACGACCGTGAATAATGAGGATCACCCTTGCTAAAATTCATTGTTTTACAGGAAGATAACCAGACTCAAAGTGAACCAGACTTGGCTCTAAATCCCTGCCCTGCTTGTTACTAGCTATGAAACCTTGAGTCATCACTTCCCCTTGGCAGGCAGCTTTCAGTTTTCTCTCAGTAGGATGAGAATGGTGCTCTTGGGGTGCCCTTCCTCTTTGCCTTGAGTCAAGGAGCCTGTTACTTCCTTGGAGAAGCAGGCTGTCTATGGAAGGTAGCCCCAGATATCAGTTGTAGGTGCCTACCTCTGCCTGGGACATAGTGACCACTCTGTTGTGGACTCTTGTGATAATAACTGGAGTGGGCCCCTCCTAGGGCCTCTTTGTTGGGGGAACTGGTCATCGCATGCTACAGTGGGATCCATCCCCTTCACCATGGCCTCTTTTCTTGGACCATCCACCAATCTGGAGAAGTTCTCAGTCCCCCAACAAACAGTCTTTCCATCCTGGGAACATCCTGGTCTGTTTTACAGGTACACTATAAAGCTGAGTGGGAGGCATCCAAATGAGCCAATAAAAACCAGAAAGACAAAGGGGTCGGAACTGTCATGTGCTGAGTGCCCAGAAACAGTTGGGCATTGTGCTGTGTACTTCCATCAATTACCCTATTTCCCATGACAACTATGCTGGTTAGATATTATGATGTCTGTTTAAAAACAGATGTGGAAACTGAAGCTAAAAGAGGTAAAACATCTGCCGAAAGACATTCAGTAAGTAGTTGTGTGAACAATTCAAACTCAAGTCTTTCTTACTCCAAATCCCATCATTTTCACTTCCCTATGGTATTGTATAGTAAAGCCAGCTTTTGGAGGGTAGGGGCTTGCCTTCAAAAGCCCATGATCTCTGGCTCCTCAGGGAACTTTGAGAGAGAGAAAGAGGATCCTATTGTATAATGCAAGACCCAAGGGTATCAGTAATTTCTCAGGAACCCTTGGTTCCAGTTGCCCGTCTGCAGGGTGCCATGCTAGGAGCGAGAGTAGACCTCCAAATGAGTCATTTCCCACCCCCGACCCCGGCCCTGTGGGCTGCTGTCTGGTGAAGGTCACCCTCTTAGCCTTGCTTGCTTTATGCTGCTTTCGAGCACCCTTTTTCAGAACAGGAGCTCAGTTGCAACTCTCTCTTTTGCTTGGCCCCAGGACAAGTTTTCCACTGTCACCACCCTGTAGCCTCAGCTGGCACAGAAATTCCAAAATAAATGAACGTGTTGTAAATCGGGAGAAAATATTGTGTCCTTGTGGTGTTGATGTTGATTGCAGCTCAGCGGCTCAGGCAGCGATGACCACAGCTCAAGCTGCATATTTCTTTACCCAAACACACAGAGGGCCTAGCTCTGCAGACGCCTCCGTTCAGTGTGCACTTCAGCTTCTAGAAGGTGTGCCTGCAGGGCTGACAAAGTGCCGTTGATCCGCAGCCCCCAGTCAGGCCCAGAGCCCGGCCATCAAAGCCAGGCTGAGACCAGTCTTCAGCCTCGAAGCACTTGGGAACAGAGGGCTGACGATAATACTTTGGCAGGAGACAGCTCCCAAAGCAGCGTGCTGCTGGCCCTCAGAGTGGCCCCCGGGCCTGGGTTTGACTGGGGCTGGCACAACACAGCCTGTAGCTAACTGAGGCCCTGTGCTAAGAGGCTTCTTGGGCTGAGGGTGGGACCTGGGCTTGCTTGTCAGGGTCTGGCTGCAGGCTCTGAGGGGGGTTTGAAAGTTTGGCCACCCAGCGTCATTTTGGTAGGGACATGAATAAGAGAGAAACAGAATCTCCTTTGAAGAGGGCTATGGGCAGGCAGAGGGAGAGAGTGATTTGTCACAAGGATTTTTTCCCCCTTAGCTCAAAGACTGGGCCTGAATTTTCCAGGGAGCAATGGGGATTCTTATGCAGGTCACTTTCCAGAGAGCTTTGGAGAAGACATCTGTTATTTTTTTTCTGTCTGTCCAGCAATCCCCCACCTCCTCCTTTAAGATATTGCTCCCAGTTCCCAGTCGTGGGAGTCGGTGGGACAGCCAATCACAGTCTCTCATGCCCCTGGATGCAGGGGTGGGGCATAGTCTTGACCTGCCAATCACAGAACTCCATTTTTCTGGCAGGAACGGACATTTGACATAAGCTAGACCCACCAGGATCCTTCTCTGGGACTTTTTTTCTTTCTCCCTGGGACTTTGGATCTGGGGAAGACGGCCACTTGCCTTTTAGGTGAGGGAGCTAAAAGCATATGAATTGAAGATGGCTGCTGGGCATCTTCTTTACACTTTAGGAAAGACTGATTTGTAGAATACGTGAGAATGAGATCGCATACAGAAAGTGTCAGTATCAAATGACGGGAAAGAGCGTGAGAAAGAAGATTCTGAGTATCACCCTCGAATTCCTGGATCTAGGTGTGCTTGGAGCCAGGTTCATCCTTCGATTTCCTGGTTAAATGGATCAATATAGTCTCCTTGTCCCTTCTTTTTTAATCCTAAACTAGTTTGAGTTGTTATTAAAGGAGCCTTGTCTAAAACAAAGTGGCTCGTGGCTCAGCCTTGGACCAATAGAAGTGTGTTTCTGAGGGGGAGCAGAGAGGGACCAGGGAAGGAATTGTGGCAATCATTTTATGAAAACCGTGCATCAGTCCCACGTCTATTCATTCCCATTCATTCACTCCACATACAGTTATTGAATGTCCACTACGTGCCACGTCTGCCTGGGCCAAGGCTGTGCCTATTAAAACGAATAAGGTGAAATCTCTGCCGTCAAGGAGTTCACAGTTTAGTGGGAAAAACCAACAAAGAGTGGCAACGATGATGCAGTGGGATACAATACAGTGCTGGGATTAGAGTCCAATGCTAGGATGGAAGACCCGAGGCTCTGGGAACATGGAGGAAGCCCGATATCCCAGGAGCCAAAGGAGATCAGGACAGACATCCCAGAAGAGGCAGCACAGGCAGCACGTAAGCTGCAGTGGGTGCTGGTGGGATGGGAATGAGCAGTAGCTAATCTCTGGCCTGGAGCTCTTATTCCGGGGTTTGGGCTGAATGGACTGGGGATGAGACCAGCACAGAAACCATGGTAACACATGACCAGGTGGTGAGGTGATGGGGCCTAACTGATGACCAGTCAGGAGCTACAGACGTTCAATAAGGGCTTCCAATATGCTTCTCAGGAGATGATCTTTCCAGGCCTGTCGCAATTCACCTGCTCACTCTGCATCCCTCCCCCGCATTTACTCCATTCCTTTTGGCTACTGACTTTGCTATCGGCCTGCTCTTTCTAACCGTGGTTTTCAAATATTTTTGATCATGCCCCTTACCAGTAAAATGGTTTTGATGAGACACTGACAATATTTGTGATATTTACTTAGATATTTATAAATTTTATACACACACACACACACATATATATAGCTGCTGTGCAAATATAATATGCAATTAAGAGTATGTTCAGAAGTAGGAAATATAAAAGAATAAAAATCAAATTAGTAGTGTTTTAATTGTCTTGCTAACTGTACTAGCTAAATACACATTAACCAATATGCCTTTGGGGTAAGGTTAATTGTAAATGAAGGTAGATTTATAGCCACTCGTTTTGTGAATAGTCTTCTTAATAATTTGATTTTTTGACAATTTTCTTATCATATTTGATGATGCAACTGATGGAGAGCTCCTACTAGACATAGGAAAAGTGAGAGTGTCACTTCCCATTTTCTCGTTGGTCACTTGTTCTGTCGCTATCAGTATTGTCCTCCATTCACTTTCTTTGCAAGAATCCTTTTAAGCCATTTGTCCATTTTGTGAAGATGAGTTTGGATAAAATTACGTAATTGTCACAGTCCAGTCAGGCTGCTATAACGAAACACTACACAGACTGGGTAACTCATAAACAGTAGAAGTTATTTCACACAGTTCTGGAAGCTGGAAGTCTGAGATCAGGGCGGCAGTATGGTCAGCTTTTGGTGAAGGTTCTCATCCTGGTTGCAGACTGCTGACATTTTGCTGTGTCCTCATGTGACAGAAGGGAGAGGCAACCCTCTGGGGCCCCTTATATAAGGGCCCCAATTCTGCCCTCATGGCCTAATCACCTCCCAAAAGTCCTACCTCCAAATACCATCACACTGGGGTTTAGGATTTCATATGAATTTGGAGGACACAAACGTTCAGCCTATAGCAGTAACAGAAAACATTAGTCTACTTAACCAGGCACATGTGAACTGTAATACACAGAGATGCTCTGGAATCAAGCAAACAAATGAGGGCACCCTCACTGTCAGCCTCTATCCTGGGGGAATCCTGCTCAACCCTCAGTGCTGTTTGTGCTGTGACCTGCGTCATATGGAGCAAAGAAGATTGCAATGCCAACCTAGATATTAAATAGTCATAAAGCTTAATTAATTCATTCTTAAGAGAAAATAAATATGCGTTGAAATGCTAACATTCTTTCCCAGTCCTGGGGATCTTTGTGTGTGTCTTCTGGAATGTTAAAGCCAACTTTGGAGACCATTTGTTTACATCATGGTGAGGTAGGTTAAAGGTGGCTGCAGATTCTTTGCTTCTTGAAAGCTAGATCATACGAAGCCTTGAAGCCTTGGACTAGACCTCTCAGGATACTCTCTGTGGGAACCCCGAGCAGTCATATTAGATGCTTGATTACCCTGCTACTGCTATGCCCAGCCTAGCCTTCCAGATATTCCTGCACAGGTGTTAGATGTGGGAGCGAAGCTGTCTTCTGTCTACCAGTGGAATACCACTGAGCTTCCTTTGTTGACATTACATGGAACAGAATGACCAGCCAGTTGTGCCTTGCCCAAATTCCTGAGATATGATCTGTGAGATAAAATAAATTGGTGTCGTTTTAAGACACTGCATTTGGGGGTTGTGTGCTATGAAGCAACGGAGAACCTGAACACATGCCTTTTCGGCCAGATGCCTATGTAGTCTCTCTCGATGTTTAGTCATGACTGCCTTCTTAGCCTGATTTTTCTCCCTGAATATACCACCCAGTAGTGCTCATAGATTGTGACTGCTGTCTCTGGTGGAGACGGCATCACCAGCAAAACTCCACATCTTCTCTGATTCACAGGCAGATAGGACCGTTCAAATTACTCATGCCTAAGGCTGGATCTGATCTGATCTTTCTCTGGGTCCAATTTTGCCCAGTTTTCTCAATCCCAGGGCTTGGCTTCCACCTCACGGTGCTGACCATCTGCAGAGATTTTTTTTTTAAAGTCCTCAGTTAGTGGACCCACTCCATCTTTTCTTATCAGTCCCCAGTTCTCTGGATCTTGTTCTTGCATTGATGGAATTCTCTAAAATTGATGGAATTCCAGCCTCACTTGGAATTTGGCCTTCAGTGCTTCTCTGTCCTACAGCCTCAAAGTTGCATTCTTATTTCCTCCCTCCAGAGTGACTTTCTTAGGCCTCTAACACTTGACTTAGATCTGGTTTGGGCCAAAGAAATCACTCAAGACCAGTTGCTTGGATGTTGGTCCTTCCTTGAGGGACAGTCAACTTGTCCTCTACAAGGAGTCCTTGCCAACTCCTCCTTCCCCAGGTTCCCTTTCTTCCTCCCCCAAAGCAAGTCTGGCTGGGCAGGCTTTACTTCCTCCCTGAAATGAAAACAAATTAAGACACGGTATCTGTTATCTACTGTCACAATGATGCTGTGTAAAAAACTACCCCAGGGCTTCCCTGGTGGTGCAGTGGTTGAGAGTCCGCCTGCCGATGCAGGGGACACGGGTTCGTGCCCCGGTCCGGGAAGATCCCACATGCCGCGGAGCGGCTGGGCCCTTGAGCCATGGCCGCTGAGCCTGCGCGTCTGGAGCCTGTGCTCCACAACGGGGAGGCCACAACAGTGAGAGGCACGCATACTGCAAAAAACAAAAAACAAAAAGCAAACAAACTACCCCAAAGTACAGTGGCTTAAAAGAATAAATTGGGCTTGCCTGGTGGCACAGTGGTTAAGAATCTGCCTGTCAATGCAGGGGACACAGGTTCGAGCCCTGGTCCTGGAAGACTCCACATGCCGCAGAGCAACAAGCCCGCATGCCACACTAGTGAGCCTGCACTCTAGAGCCTGCGAGCCACAACTGCCGAGCCTGCGTGCCACAACTACTGAAGCTCGCGTGCCTAGACTCCGTGCTCTGCAACAAGAGAAGCCACCACAGTGAGAAGCCCATGCACCGCAACAAAGAGTAGCCCCTGTTCGCTGCAACTAGAGAAGAGCCTGTGCGCAGCAACGAAGATCCAACGCAGCCAAAAATAAATTAAAAAAAAAGAAGAATAAATATTTATTGTTGCTCATGAATCTAGGCTTTACCAGATGGTTTTTGTGGTCTCAGCTGGGCTCACTCATGTTCTTCATGAGCTGTGAGTCTGCTAGGTGACTCCTCTGATCTTGCCTAAGCATTTTCATATGTTTGGGGGTTGGTGGGCTCTAGGCTGGTATAGGAAGCCTGGGCTGGAAGACTGAACTTTTAAAATAACCCTCCAGCAGGCTAACCCAATCATGTTGAGAGGCTATCACAGTTTCATGGTAATAGCAAAGAAGCAAGACAAAGTAGAAGCATTCAAGAGTTTGGTTTTTTTTTACAATTCTTCTTTCCCATTGGCCAAAGCAAACCACATGGCCAAGACCCGAATCATTGTGGGAGGAGACTATGAAGTTACAGGGCAAAAGATGGACAAAGAAAGGCCAATAACTGATGAGTAATGAAGTCAATCTAACAATAAGCTAAACTCTCTCTTCTATGAAACACTTGCTGAAATCTCAGCTGGAACAACAGGAAGGCAGTCACTTGGTAGAAGTCACTTGGTAGTCATGAGGGGAATGAAGTTACTGGCAGAAACACAGTGCTGAAGCAGGGAGGAGCAATGAAGACGTAGACTGATCACACTCTCTCCCTGACCTCCCATCTCCTCTCAATGGCCAAACCCAACCTGAAGCCAGCCAGTGAAAGAGCCCAGAAGACACAAGCCATAGAAGTCGGTCTCCCTGGGCACAGAGCAAGGCAGAGGGTGGATCTGGGTGTGTGTGTCAAGCAGGTCGTTCTAACTTTAGCTGTACCACTGGGACAGAACTGAAAAACCGGTCTCACAATTCCAAGGTCAAGAACTTTTGTTATGGGCTAGTTCCAAACTTAGCCATGCTCAACACCCTCCCTCCCTCTCTTAGTTTCTCCCTCCCTACATTGGTTATGTTCTCTGAGATGTAGACGCTAAGATGATGGTGAGGAAAAAAAGGGGAAGGGGCCAAAGGAGGCTGGGAGAGCCATTAGACCATGATGCAAGTCTGACACCTGTGGAGAAAGGAAGAAACGCTGGATAGACAGAGTCTTAGATGGCACTGCAGTTCTAAAAATGATTCAGCCAGGTCAATGGGGAGTCCTTGAGCCAAAGTCCACATCAAAGGGGTCCTACACTCCATGGAAATGTGGCCTTAGTACCCTGGCCATGCTTACTCTTTGGCTGAGAGCAGTGGTGGGGTGTATGGTCTTGGTGCACACTCAGAGATCAGCAGCTGGACCCATCAGTTAATTATGCACTTGGGAGCAGGAGATCTGAGAAGCACGTTTCATGACTTCTGCCCTCTTCCCTTCTTCCCTTCCCTCCCTTCCTCCCTCCCCTCCTTCTTTTCTTTTTTTCAGTTAAGATTTTTAAAGTGCTGTTTAAGTTTCAGACTTGGTGCCAGGTATTGGTGATACACAACGAATATGGCAAACATGATATCTACTCTTATGGAGCTTAATTACTCATTCTGCTTTAGGATTTTTGGGTAGGGTTCTGTTGAAATAACTAAACTGAAATCACTCTTGAGTGGAAGGAGTGAGGCTTACCTAGCTCTATGCCCTCCCTCACCACTTCCTTATCCCACAGAGCCTGATCAGTTGCCTGTTACATCATTAAGATGACCATATTTACTAAATCCAAAACCATTCTTATTCGTGAATTTATTTGCAGAAAAAGTCATAAACAAGTGTGAAAGTTAAATCTTATTTCTTTTATAGTTGTAATAAATCCCCTTTCAAGAATTAGGGCAGGGCTGCCCTGGTGGTACAGTGGTTGAGAGTCCGCCTGCCTATGCAGGGGACACGGGGTCGTGCCCCGGTCCGGGAAGATCCCACACGCCATGATGCGGCTGGGCCCGTGAGCCGTAGCTGCTGAGCCTGCGTGTCTGGAGCCTGTGCTCCGCAACGGGAGAGGCCACAACAGTGAGAGACCCACGTACTGCAATAAATAAATAAATAAAGAATTAGGGCAAATTCATGAAATTGGACTGATCCCAGGAAATCCAGGCTATATGTTAAATATAGCCAAGTAGGTTGATTTAACCAGACTTGTTTGGGTGAAAAAACAGAGATTCATTCAAATTGTTCTTAAGTTCGTCATAAGGTTACGTGTGTGGGAACTCAGGGAAAGCTATTCAGTTGGCCTTGGGAGGATCAAGAACTCCAGCAGAGTGGCACGGACATATATACACTACCAAATGTAAAATAGATAGCTAGTGGGGAGCAGCTGCATAGCTCAAGGAGATCAGCTCGGTCTTTGTGACCTGGGAGGATCAAGAACTCCAGCAGAGTGGCACGGACATATATACACTACCAAATGTAAAATAGATAGCTAGTGGGGAGCAGCTGCATAGCTCAAGGAGATCAGCTCGGTGCTTTGTGACCACCTAGAGGGGTGGCATAGGGAGGGTGGGAGGGAGACGCAAGAGGGAGGGGTTATGGGGATATATGTATATGTATAGCTGATTCACTTTGTTATAAAGCAGAAACTAACACACCATTGTAAAGCAGTTATACTCCAATAAAGATGTTAAAAAAAAAAAAAAAAAAAAAGAACTCCAGCATATTCTGGGCCACACAGAGACTGAAAGCGGAATTGTAAAGTCATTTGGAATCCTGGGTGGTTCCAGGAATGTTGGCCTCAAGAGTGTATGGATCGTGACTGCTGTGTTCCATCGTTTTCATGACTCATGTCTTCTTCATGGCTGCAGCCTGATTTCCTCAACCTCTGGCCTTTATATTTTCTTGACTTCCTAGTTTCTGACTCTCATAACTTCACCTTGTTTATGAAGCATCACGGTCTCACTGCTTTATTTCTGTCTCATGATCTTTTGTCTCCTGGTGCTAAGTGCTTTATTCTCCTGGTATTTCTCAGTTCAACTTTTAGAGAGAAAAATAAAATCTGGTTGGCCCAGGTCTTCTTTTATGACAGTCCATGCGTAATTGGTGCTGGACTGGGGACCTTTGTTTAGAAGTCCTGTTGTGGTCTAATCGACTTGGAGGGCTGGGTGCGTTTCATATGACTCCATGTACACTGCCTAAGGCTTTCTTTTCTCCTGGGGTAATTGGTATGCCAGTTTCCCTTAGGAGAGAACCATAACTTCTTTGCTGAAGATATAACATTTTAAAAGGCTTATTTTGGGACTTCCCTGGTGGAGCAGTGGTTAAGAATCTGCCTGCCACTGCAGGGGACATGGGTTCGAGCCCTGGCCTGGGAAGATCGCACATGCCACGGAGCAACTATGCCCGTGTGCCACAACTACTGAGCCTGCATGCCACACCTACTGAAATCGCGGACCTAGAGCCCATGCTCCACAACAAAAGAAGCCACGGCAATGAGAAGCCTGCGCACTACAACGAAGAGTAGCCCCTGCTCGCTCAACTAGAGAAAGCCCGCGCATAGCAACAAAGACCAAACGCAGCCAAAATAAATAAATAAATAAAAAATTTTTAAAAAGTCTTATTTTGGTTCTGTACCACAGTCATGGTGAATGAAATAATGTTAGTATACACCTGCCATATCCCAGTCATTTTCATATAAACTAATCCACTTTTCCTGTTTCCTAGACTGACGGAGGAGGGATGGACATAATGTTGATCAAGTCTCCCCTACATGCCAAGAATTCTGCTAGATGTTCTGCATTCATTATTTCATTAAACGATGACAATAACCCTATGAGATCGGTACTGTCCACATTTTACGGATGGCAAAACTGAGACTCAGGGCGGCTAAGTAACTTGCCAGAAGTTGTAGAAATAGCAAGTACTTTTCACGTCCTTCCAGAGCTCCACTCTGCCTGGCTCGACAGCACTCAAAACATTCCCTTCTCTGCCCTCCGTGGCCTGACACCCAGGTTCCCTCAGGGTCCAGAGAACACGTGTTGCTTCTCTTTGTTCTTTACTTAGCTAAGAATCCCAGTGACCATATAGTTCATGAGGATAGTGACCCTGTGCTGTCTGTCCCCTCTTGATGTTGTGTTGGTCCTCTACTATACAGCTACCTGGGTGGGTGGGTGATAAAATAATTTTGAATTAGAGGCTGTCAGAGGACCTGAGTTCAAGTCTCGACTTTCCTACTAATGAGGTAGGTGACTTGAGGTCCGATTTTTCAGGTGACAGTCGAGAAGGATATTTAAGCTTCTTTCAGTCTCAATAGGCCACGCCCCCAAAGAAAACCTGGGTTCTTTCTGCTTCTCTCCACTTCTGAAAGATCCCAAAGCTCTGAAGACTCAGTCCTTACAGAAGGTCAAGGCTCTTTGCACAGCCCACTGCTGATAGGATTCACTATATGCAGTGTTTGGGAAATTGGAGGATGCTGGGCTGCAACTAAAAAAGGCTTGACTTTTGAGTAAATGCTACTTTCCATTTGATTTGGGGCCTTTCGTGTGGGAGGAATGTGAAATATAACTGAGTGGGAGAGAATAATTCTCCATAGTCTGAATTCATTTTCTCCAGCTGCTTCACAGGACCATGCTTTGGATTCCCCAGAGTCCCAGTTTCACACATACCATCCCAGCCTGCCTGGAGCCCCAGCCCAGGGATGCGGAAGTCAACCCAATGGGAAGTCCATTACCCTCACTTTCATTCATTAAATATGGAGTGCCACTGTATAGTTCTGGGTCCTAGGTTTACAATAGTGAGCAGAACAGATGTGGTCCCTTCTTGCCATTGCTCACAAGCTGGAATGAAATATAATCAATAAACAATTGATAAGTATGTGATTCTAATTTCTTTTTTAAAATTTATTTTTATTGAGTTAACATTGGTTTATAACATTATGTAAGTTTCATGTATGCAACATTATATTTCTACGTCTGTATACACTACAGTGTGCTCACCACCAAAAGTTTAGTTTCCATCTGTCATCACAGAAATCCCCTTTACTCATTTCACACCCCCGCTACCCTTTCCCCTATGGTGACCACTACTCTGTTCTCTGTATCTACATGTTTGTTTTGTTTTGTTTTGGTTTGGTTTGTTCATTTACTTTGGGTTTTGCTTGTTTGTTTTTTATACTCCACATATGAGTGATTCTAATTTCTCAGGCAACCCTTCTTTAGAAATCTCACAGACAGTAAATCAAATTGGGCTGGTATTTTACAACACTGCCTCTTAGCATTATGCATTACAACTAAGATCTCACTGTGAAAAATTCCTCCACATAGCCAATGGGTTTATCGCAGTCAAATTCAGTTCTAATGAGACCTAGTAAATCACAGTCCCATCTTAGAAGCTGATGCTAAGGATGCAGCAGATATACTTTGATAATCTCCTGAGAAGCAGCAGGATATAGTTACATTTTCTCGGCTCTGTAGTCAACCAGGCCTGTGTTTAGATTCCCATTCCTCCACTTACTAGCTGTCTTACATGGGCAAGTTACTTATCCTCTTTCAGCATATATGTACCATTTATCAAATAGGATCATTGTGTAGCTTTACAGGACATGTCAAATCAACATACTTGGTGCATAGTAGTAGCGTTCCTTAAATATCAATCTTCAATCCTTTCTCTAAAGGGAACAAGTTAAGTGACAAGGTGACAAACAGCAGAAGGAGGAAACTATTATACAGATCGTTTTTTTTTTTTTTTTGCGGTACGAGGGCCTCTCACTGTTGTGGCCTCTCCCGTTGCGGGGCACAGGCTCCGGACGCGCAGTCTCAGCGGCCATGGCTCACGGGCCCAGCCGCTGCACGGCATGTGGGATCCTCCCGGACTGGGGCACGAACCCATGTCCACTGCATCGGCAGGCGGACTCTCAACCACTGCGCCACCAGGGAAGCCCTATACAGCTCGTTTTGAACTAAGCTCCATTCAATGATTAGACAATTTTTGCACTTATTCTAATTATTCATTAAATACTTAATTAAGGGCTTACCATGTACCGGGGCTACTAGGTTGTGCTAGGTTATGGGTATGCAGTGGTAAGCAAAACAAACATAGTCCTTGCTCCTATGAAGCTGTTTTAAAATTTTTCTTCGGCTTCGTTGCCTTCCTCCCTCCACCCCATCCTTCCTTCTTTCTTGCCTTCCTTCCTCTCTCTCAGTCTCTCTCTCTCTGTGTCTCTGTCTGTTTGTCTGTCTGTCTCTGTCTCTCTCCTTTCTTTTTTTTCCACCAGTGGGCTTTTCATGTGGGATCATGCTTTAGTGAGCATGATTAAGATGATGTTTGAAACTGTATGGAAAGTAGTGAGTATAGAGACAGAAAATGAGGCAACAGAATGAGAAGGCAGTTTTTCTTTCCCTTCCCTTTTCTCTTGTATAATGAAGAGCCCATAATTAGAATACCACTGCTGTAGAGAGTGACTCTTACATAGAAAGGATCTAGAGAGAGTATTTGTCGTATAGGAGCATTAATCACAACCATGTGGGCCAACAGTCTGTCATGGAAATAATCCTGTTATTTACGTAGCTCTTTACAGCAGTGGGATGTACCATCCTGGAAGCTGGCCTGTATTACTTTCTGCAGGGATGCAGGCCAGTGACTATTTACAAGTCTATATATTCTACGGCTGCTCTAAACAACTGGTAACTGAGGTGATGATGGGGCAGGGGCTTTGCATAAATAGAAAAGCAAATGTATATCTGTCGGCACTGCTCTCTTCTCCTTTGTTTTATCCTCTTTCCAAAAATAAAGTGCATTGTTCCCCGGGAGTGGAATTTGAAGTGGCAGCTGTCTGCCTGTCTGACTCCTTCCCAAAGAACAGAGCCCAAGGAGGTAACTAGGGTTAACTTGAGTTTGTTCTGTCCTCTACCAACACCGGGATCCAAGCTGCCAAAATAGCTGCATTCGCTGAGTGTGTCAAGCTGAGCCCCAATGCCCACTGCTCACACAACTGCAAGTGACACACAAGCCTTGTGGGTGCCTATGTCCTTGGGGCCCACACATGTGTTGCTCATTGGAAAGCTTGCCCCCAAATTGTGCCATTTATAAGGAATCGTATAGCACTACTCTGTGCTTCTCTCTCTCAACAGACAAATGTGGGCTGAAGATCACCTCACTTAGCCCAGGTCAACAACAATTCAAATGAGGTTTGGTTTTGACTGTGCTGTTGATTGTGAGCCTGTTAACCTGAGGGACCAGCCACATTTAGGAAGGTGGACACAGATGTTATCTGGCTTTAAGGAAACCTTAGGATTCGCTAGGTGACAGCTCTAAGGTTTGCCCAGGAGAGGGAACATTTTATTCAGAAAATTCAGGTACATTATCCGAGTTTTCTGGAATTGAGTTAAATTGATATGACTCAATGCAGCAAACACTGACTAAACCCTTTGGTGTAGTTAGTATACCAAGATGTCTGTGTAAAAAAAATTATCCTCTCTGCAAATGGCTGTTTCAGTATTTTATGTTATCAGGGATATGATGGAGGGATAGAATGCGTGTGATCCCAGGAGCGTCAATCTTTAGTGCTAGGAGAAAAGTTCCCAAGAGATGGTATCACCGCTTGGGAGAAACTTTTCCCAGTCACGTTTTGCTAGCAGGCATTAATTAAATGTCCTAGATGTGGGTTGCGGCAGAACAGCCATCCATCCCATTTTAAAAATTGACTCTATACTAGGTTTTAGGGTGGATGGCAATATGTCTCTACCATAAAAAACGAGCATTTACTGGACTGAATGGCACAAAAGATATACAGTACATGTCCTAATGCCCAGAACCCGTGAATGTGACCTCATTTGGAGAAAGGGTCTTTGCATATGTAATTTGGTTAAGAATCTCAAGATCATTCTGGATTATCCGAGTGGGCCCTAAATCCAATGACAAATGTCCTTATAAGAGACACAACAGGAAGAGACACACGGAGAAGAGAAGGCCGTATGAAGACGGAGGCAGAGACTAGATTAACGCAGCTGCAAACTAAGGAGGGAGTGTGGAGCCACCAGGAACCGGAAGCAGCGAGGGAGGATCCTCCTTTAGAGCCTTTGGAGGGAGCACGGCCCCGCCGACCCCTTGATTTTAGATTTCCAGCTTCCAGAACTGTGAAAGAACACATTTGTAATTTCTTAAGCCACCAAGTTGGTGGTAATTTGTTATGTCAGCCCTAGGAAACTAATACAGGGCATCAACCAGTCATTTTTTTCCTGGAAGTCCATATTTGGCTCTTTCTGAGGCCTTTGTAATTCATTCATTCACTCCCTCCACAAACACACAGCTTGGGGCCTCTGTGTGCCGGGTACTGTTCTTGGTGCTGAGTGAATAAAGGCAGGTAAGACTCAGCTTGGCCCCTCAGGGAGCTCACCGAGGCAAACAAAGGAATAACTACCAACACGGTGAGAGGGACCCTCCAAGGTGTGCCCTGTGGGAGCACAGAGCAGAGTTGGGCGTCTCTGTGCTTGTGCAGGGAGATGAGAGGTTTACCAAAACAGAGACACATGCCCTGAGGTATGGACGTGCTCAAAACCAGGGGACATCTGCTTCCACAGAGAGCACTTCTGTGGGGCGAGCTACGATTTCTCTCCCCTAAACTTAGGCTCATTTAAAAAAGGAAAGACAGTGGCTCAGAATTTATGGGGGCCCGTGGGGAAGCAAACAAAAGGGTCCTTTCTTGGGTAAGCTGATGTGTGTGGGGTTTATGTGCGGACTTCCCTCTGACATCTCTCGCCCTGGTTTTGAATCCTTTTGAGCTGGAGATGGTCAGGGTTGGCGGCGGATGAAGGGGGAGAGCAGGGTGGAGTGAAGGGGGGGGCGTTCTGCCAGAGGAAGACATCCCCATCGAGAGGTGGGCCAGAGCTAGGCATGTAGTGAAATTTCCCAAAGATACTGTTTTGTCTGTCAGACTTGTTCAAAGGCAGTCACTCGTTTATTCCCTTATGGAAAGCTGATTGACCCTCATGAGATGAGCAAGATGTTTCTGTGCTAGGGGTCAAGATGGAGTGGTACTTACAGGAGGGCAAGAGAACTCTGAGGAGCTGATGAGTCGTATGGGGAACAAAGACTGACGAGCCATGTGAGACCAGGCATGTTAAGCCTGCATGTGAACTGTATAGACAGGCATGGAAATGCTATAGACCCTTACATTAGAAAGGGGAGGCCAGTGAGGCCAGCTTAGTTAGGAAAGCCTTTCTGGAGAATGAGTGGCTCAAGGTGGGGGCTGAGAGATGTGTAGGACTTAACCAGATGAGAGTAGATGGAGAGGTCTTCCTCTCTCCCTCCTTCCCTTCCTTAAGCCCCGGGTAGGAAGAAGGTAGTATGCCCAAATGTCTACTATCAAAAAGGATTGTCATCTGGGGAAGAAGGCGAACATGTGTTAGCTGGGATACCAAATTCTGGTAGGAAAAAAAATCTTGGGAGACAAAAAAGTTATATAATTTTTAAAAAGAAACTGTAATTTGTGGCCAGATTGAATATCTGCTAAGGTGTTTGTCTGTGGTCCTAAAGGTAGTGGAAAGCCATTGCTTCTTTTTTTCTTTTAAGGAGATAAAATCTATTTTCCATCCGAAAAGTAATAATGCTCATTACAGGAAGTAGAAGGATTATGGAAAAGAAGAAAAATAAATCACTTATAATCTCCCCTTAAAGAAATGATTACTGTCAGTATTTTTCTTGCATGTAATTTTTAAAATAGTTGTAGAAATCACATATATACTATTTTATATCCTGCTTTTTAATCTTACCATTATAACACAAGCATTTCCTGATGTTATTTCGGTCCTTCAGGAGCACGGTTTTTAATGCCCACATCTAGGAGATGTACATTAATTTACTTAATCTTTCCCTTATGGTTGAATATTTGATTTACTAGCATTTTTCATTATTATAAATCATGCTGGGATGAGTTTCTTCGTGTAATAGTCTTCTTCCATATTTATGATTATTTCCTTTGGCTACATCCCTAGATGGGGAATCACTGAATCAAAGGGCAGGAACATCTTTAAGGTTCTTTGAACATTCTGCCAAATTGCTTCCTTGGGGGTTGTTGAGCTTTGCAAGTACATGATGAAAGATGAGTCTCATAGCTGAGGACAGGCAGGGCCAGGCCAGAAGAGAAAGAGCATTCCAAACATTCTAGCAGAAAGAGACATTCCGGAGTCACTGAAGCCGCAGACCTGGTGATATGCTGTCCTGATATGAAATCGTTGCTGGTGGCCTTGCCATTTTTAGAGAGCCAGTTTTGAATTCTTCCCTACAAGGGTGGTAGTGCTCCAGACACACTGGCCCTTGAGTTTTGTTACTAGAGCACACCAAGCTCGCTTCTACCACAGGGCCTTTGCATTTGCTGTGTTCCTCTCCTGAGAATGTTTTCCCCACATAATTTGTCATGACTGGTGCCTTCTCATCATGTATGTCTCAGTTCAAATGTCAAATGCTCAGAGAGGCCATCTCGAATGACCTGCTCTAAAGAAGCCAGACATCCTCTGCTCCAATCACTTCTATCAGGTTAATTTTATTCAAAGCATTTATTATTCCTGCCCAGTGTCAATGTTCAGTAGCTATCTGTGGAATGACTGAATGAAGTCATTCCCTCATTCATGTAATCTAGACATATTTTCCGAGTGCCACTTTAAAATATTCCCATTGCTCTGAACATAAAGACCAAACTATATAACATAGCCTGTAGAAGGGTTTCTGGAACTGGTTCCCACCCGACCTCTCCCATCTTATCCTGACCCACATCCTGCCTTAGTCTCTGCACTTCAGCCATACTTTCTTTCTTTATGTACTTGCATGTGCCATTCTTCTTACTGTCACAGGACCTTTGCACATGCTATTTCCTAAGCCTAGAACATACTTCTTGTCTTTACTGTGTGAATCCCTCCTCATCTATAAGACTTCCTTGGAAACCTTTCCTGACTCCTCATACTAGGCCAAGTCCTTCTGCTATACACTCTTTGTGAGAGCTAGTCTCCAAAGATGGCCCCCAAAGACTCACACCTTGTAGCATTCATGCATTTTGTAGTCCTCTCTCTTTGAATCTACTCTGGCCCTGTGACTCATTTTTTTGATTAGTGGGATGTGGCAGAAGTAACACTGTGCAGTTTCCGAGGCTGGGTCATAAGGAACGTTGCATCTTCCACCTGGGCCTCTGGGAATACTTGCTCTAGGAGGGATACTACTCCCTCTCAGAATCCAGCTGCCATGCTGTGAGAAGCCCAGGCCACATGGAGAGGCTATGGACAGGTGCTCTTGTCAAAAGCCCAGCTAACGCCCAGCTGAAAGCCGGCATCAGCTGACAATCATGTGAAAAAGCCATCTTGGGTGTCCAGCCCAGTTGAGTCTTCACATGAGTCCACCTCCAGCTGCCATCTGCCTGCAAACTGTATGAAAGACCCCAAGTCAGAACTACCTAGCTGAGCCCAGTCAGTCCACAAAACCATGAGAGGCAAAAGTAAATATTTGTGTTAAGCCATCAGGTTTGGGGGTAGCTTGTCACATAGCAATGGATAACTGAAACACGCTTAGAGCATTATATTCCTTACAGCATATGATTCCTCTCTTTCACTGTAGTCATCACAGCTGTGGCTGTGGGTTTCTTGCCTGATTATTTAATTAATGACCTCTTCCTTAATAGCCTATAAACTTTATGAGGGCAAAGACCAGGTTGATCTTTGTTTGTTTCATCTTGTTGGCTCACCGTTTGTAGTGGACAATTGTCACTTCGTGGACACCAAGAAATGTTTGGGGAACCTCCCATGGTGTGAGTTTCTGGGGAGGCAGGTTTTATCTCCGAGAAAGAGAGCTGGAAAGTCAATAGCCTCTGTATCTCACAGCATGTACCCCGAGCTCAGCTAATTGGATGCTCCTGCTTGGGTGTTTGAATCCGGAGCTAGTAAGGCAGAGAAGCAGGATGGGCTTAGGATTCATTCTAGTGGCCCTAGTAGTAGCATCTTCTGTCCAGTGGTGGCAGCTTGGAAACCCTAACTGACTCTTCTGGGTACAACTTTGGCTTTGCTTTGGCTGCCCGCCTCCCTTAGTCTTGCCTGTCTATCTTACAAGTTGGTTCTCCAAACTTGCTGGTGATCCTCTGGGCTACTTGATACCCCTCCAGAAATTTCATTTCTAGGTAAGTTAACTAGAGTTGCTTTTTGTTATGTACAGCCAAGGATGTTATACCAGCAAGGTAACTAAGGCACGAAAGGCTTTTTTGTTTGTTTGTTTGTTTTTTTGTTTGTTTTTTTTTCACTGTTGTGGCCTCTCCCGTCGCAGAGCACAGGCTCCGGACGCGCAGGCTTAGCGGCCATGGCTCACGGGCCCAGCCGCTCCGCAGCATGTGGGATCCTCCCGGACCGGGGCACGAACCCGTGTCCCCTGCATCGGCAGGCGGACTCTCAACCACTGCGCCACCAGGGAAGCCCGGCATGAAAGACATTTAATAAGCATTGTTAAAGGAACGAATGAGTGTGTGCCAGGGACCCAGGTGGACATCTGGGATCCCAGGATAAATAAATCTCTGATTCAGAGGAGTTTATATTTTCCTAAGTTACACCTCAACAAAGACAGCAATTAAAGGTTAGTGCTATAAGAATGATAGGCACAAAATTATGGGAATTAACTATAACTAGAAGAGGGGAAAGGGATCCCCTTGACTTATGTCAGTGACTATAATTAGATGAACAGTAAAGGTTTACTGATTGATTGAACAGATGGGTAAAAGAATGTAATGTTGAAGTAAGGTATACCCAAAATCTTGTCAATTGTAAAGTTTTGCCATTTGATTTCTGTATTAAATAGGACTATTTATGTTGCAAATATCAGAAAACTCCAGTCAAACTGGCTTAAGTAAAAATACAATTGATCGGCTCATAGAAAAGGTCAGGGCATATAATAACTTCAGGGGTTCAAGCGCTATTATCAAGAACTTCTCTTTGATCTTATCTGCGTCGGCTTCATTGTTAGGTTCTCCCGACATGATGGTTCCCAGGCATTCAAGGCTTTCCTGTCTCAGGTTCATGGTCAGAGGAAACAAACACTGTTTCAAGAAACTCTTTCTAGTTTTCAAGCAGAGCTCCTTGGGTTTGCATTGGTTGGACAAGATTGGCCTAGCATGGCTAATACATCGCTCTCTAAATCAATCCCTCTGGAGGGGAATCTATACAATGCTTGCATTGGCCAGATCTAGTTCACGGTCCTACCCCTGGAACTGGAGTAGAGGTCAGCTCTAATCACGCATGGTTAGGACCACGGCACTGGATGCAGACAGCTTGGATTTGTATACCTTGCTTCTGCCACTTAAGTGAAAAGTACATATTTGTCTCTATATTAGCTGACACATCTCTGAAATGGGGATAATAATAGCCCCCCTTTGTATAAGGGTTAAATGAGTTAACGTATGTAAAATGCTTAGACCAGTGCCTGGTACACGGTGAGAGCTTAATGCACATTTGTTATCATTCTTAGCTATTACTGCAGGGACCAAGAATAGGGAAGGGACGGCTCCCAAAGGAAATTTAGGGAACCATTACCAGAAAAAGGTATGAATGAATGCTCCAAAGGCAAAAATAACAAACGTCCACTACACTTCATCCTGGAGTTCTCACCAATAAACCACTGGAGGTGAGAAGCCAATAAGGTCTTGGATGAAGCCAGCTGGGATTCACAGCTGCTTCTTGGTGTCAGTCCTGTCCCCCAGGAGAAGATCCAAAGCACAATCACGCCCACCTGATCAACACCCCAGCAGGGCTGAATGTCTCCCTGGCCATCAGTCCGCATTTTTCCAGGTTTTACCTTTGGGGCAGTCTTAGAAAATCCATGCCCTGGTCAGCCTGAGTGCATACTAAACCATTTCAGAATGTTGGAAGAGGAAGTCTGCTTGCTTAATGTGTAATTTAGCTGAAAGAACTGGAACAAGTTGCATTTTGGTATGTTCCTCATTCTGCAAATGAATGTTATTTTCGTAATGGTCCATAATGGCTCCCTCAGAGTTATTCTGGTCCGTCATATTAATGTGGATTGTGGTGCTTTAAATAAGATTTGACTTTTGACTCCTTAAGCGTGCATCATGATTCCTTGGATGCCCACACACCAAATCATCAGCCATTATTCTTCTTGTGAGCTGAAATTTATTTCTTATTTTGCTACTTCCATGGGATGAACAAGAACATAAATAATACATCAACAAGCCCAAAGGTATGTCAATGGCTTGAAGGGACAAAGGACTGGGTTTTTTTGTTTTTTGTTTTAACATCTTTATTGGAGTATAATTGCTTTACAATGGTGTGTTAGTTCCTGCTTTATAACAATGTGAATCAGCTGCACATATACATATATCCCCATATCCCCTCCCTCTTGAGCCTCCCTCCCACCCTCCCTATCCCACCCCTCTAGGTGGACACAGCACCGAGCTGATCTCCCTGTGCTATGCGGCTGCTTCCCACTAGCTATCTATTTTACATTTGGTAGTGTGTATATGTCCATGCCACTCTCTCACTTCATCCCAGCTTACCCTTCCGCCTCCCCGTCAAGGACTGGTTTTTAAGTCCTCAAAAAATTCTGGTTGAGGAGGCATAGTGTCCATATTGTCTAACTTTGTCTGAGGTCACTATGCCCCCAACATTCTCCACATCTCTCTGGAGACAGACTAGAGAGATGGTCCAGACTTCCAATTTTCCCCAGTTCAGTTTGTTTCAGGATGGAGATGTTCATGCCATAAAATAACTGGGTAAGAAGGATATTCACAGGCAAGAATTCCTGGAGAGCACTTCTGGCAGAAAAGTGGTTTTGAGCTAGGTTCTTGGAAAGAAAACATAAACCCTTTAAAATTTCTAATAGGAGTGCTGGAAAATCTGCAGACCCCTCTGTGCTGAGTCCAACACAACTGCTTGGGGACACTTAGGTGGTGGCTGTGATAATCTATTGCTGTAAAGCTCCTGGGATGCACCTTTGCCTCTGCCCAAAACACAACAAGACTCAAGGCTTCCTTTGATCCCTTTGTGCAGCATACCATGAGTTCTAGTCCCACTTCTAGAAAGTAACTATTTGCTTCTCTGTCTTCCCAGTCCGCAGTCCTCCCTCCTTTCACTCTCCAGTGGATAATACATCCCCAAGACCCCTCCTAAATGACACATCTCACCAACTCCTGCCTGTCCTGTGGCCTCCCACCTCAGCCTCCTCTCTTAGGGCAACTACTTATTTTACATATTCTGAGGCGGATCCAATATCAGGTGTTACATGGCTTTGTTACAATTCATATCACAAAAGCTCCATGTCAATTATTGGTTTGGAATATATGATCACACAGTTCTCCCCTCATCAACGCTGTTACTGAACAGCCCTTAGTTGCTGTCCTGTGGGATAGTAGACAGAGTCTGGTCAGTGCACTCAAAGAGACGTGGGGTCCCATCTCAGCTTGACCATCTCACTGGCTGTGCAATTTGAGGCAAGTTAATTCACCTCTCTGAGGCTTAGTGTGTCCGTCTATAAAATGGGCACAATTATATATACACCAGAGGGCTTTTTATGAAAACTAAATGTGATCGTGTTGCTAACATACAGAGCACACAGTCTGGCACACAGCTGACTCTCAGGAAATAGTTGCACTTGTTATTTTAGAAATCGTCCTGGCAGACGGGAGGTCTTGTCTGTGGAGGACATTGGTGCCTATTCTTTTCCTCCTTCTCTGAGCTCTCCTGGACTCTCTCCTGTCTCCTCTTTTCCTTCTTTCTTCCTCAGCCTCTTGTCTCTTCCATCTTTTTCAATCCCACCCACAACTTTGAGAGGATGGAAGAAGATAGACTTGTTTATTTGGAGACTAAATTCAACATTGACCCTCAGAGAAAACAAGCCCTGCAATACGCTCTATTACCACATAAGCGCCACATTTAAACAAAGCCTTTTGGCCTGAGCTGAAAATTACCATCCCGCTGGGAGGCATAAACTGGAAGGGCTGCCTGTGTGAAAGAGGGACAGGCAGCAGCTGGCAGGGCTGTGTCTGTGGGAAGGAGAAGCCGAGCTCCTTGCTTTATGCATTGATTTTACTTGGAAAATTGCACTCCCCTTTTCCTTCCACAGACAGGAAAACAATAGCAATCTGTTAGAATGTGGGAGGGCAGGAAAGCAGCAACTCATAGATTAAAATCCATAAGAGCCCCAATCAGCTACCAGCTAGAAAATTCTGTTGGGGCTTCAGATGATATAGTCTGAAAACAGTATGTAGATATGATGGCAAAGAATTCCCCTATACCAGAAGAGCCAAAGAAAACAACAGACAACAGTGGAGCTGAGGAATTTCCCTTTGCCTGGGTAATGATGTTAATGCTGATAAAAACAGACATTTATTGAGCACTTATTATGTACGAGGCACAGAGATGAGGGGAAACGTTACATCCATGAATT
This sequence comes from Lipotes vexillifer, assembly GCF_000442215.2. NCBI lineage: Eukaryota > Metazoa > Chordata > Mammalia > Artiodactyla > Lipotidae > Lipotes > Lipotes vexillifer. The sequence continues at coordinate 315,589 of NW_006790633.1, read as the reverse complement.
CATTTAATCCTCACAGCAAGCCCATGAGGTAGATCCACACTTCCTCCTTCCCTCCCTTCCGTCCTCCCTCGCTCCCTCCCTCCCTCCCTCCCTTCCTTCCTTCCTTCCTTCCTTCCTCCCTCTTTCTTTCTTTCTTTCTTTCTCTCTCTCTTTCTCTTTCCTTCTTTCCTTTCTTTCTCTTTCTTTGTGACTTTTTTTAGAATAGTTTTTGGTTCACAGTAAAATTAAGAAGGTACAGAGATATCCCCTATACCCCCTATTATCACACATACATAGCCTCCCCCATTATCAATATCCCCCACCAGAGTGGATAGATACTATTTTCATCCTCATTTTTACAGATGAGGAAGCCGAGGCTCAGAGAAGTTTAGTACCTTACCTAATGTCACTCTGTTGATGGTCTGTGCCCCAGCATTCTGGGTCCCCAACCGACACTCTTAATCCCCATCTTGTACTGCCTTATTCTGTTTGAGATGCACTTAGCTGATGACACGGAACAAACACAAGTGAAACCGCAAGGACCTCTCCAACAGACCTGCCACTGTGTTGCCTTGGGTGCATGCTGTCTTGTCATCCCCTGAGAGACTATAGGATCCTTGAGGATCTTTCTATTTCAGTGTCTGCATGCTGTGCCTGGCACATAGAAGGGGCTCCAAAAAGGCTTGTTGAGCTGAGAACAGGTAGATGCTGAATTGGGCAATGCTGACTGTAAATGTGAGCTAGACATTCGGAGAAGATGGAGATCAGGGAGGGATGGAGAGGCTTAAGAAAGGTCTTTGGCAGAGAAAGGAAGGCCTACCTACAAGTATTGTAGGTAGGCCTTGAAAATTTGAATAGAGAGAGTGCTGAAGAAAGGGTGCTCAGGGTGGGAAATCACATGGTAAAGCACACCAGAAGGAGGGAGAATGGTGTGGCAGGTGCTGATAGGGAGATCTGGTCAACCAGAGTGAGAGCTCGGAGTTGATACAGCTGGCCGTCACCGGGGCTGGCAGAGGTTCTGGAGTTGAGGGGGGCCTATGGGCCAGGCAGTGTTTTCAGGAGCCTGAGGGGCCAGTATGGCCTAGTGGTTAAGCGCTTGGACTCTTGGAATCAAAGGCCAACTCGGCCATTTCCCAGTTGTGGGATTTTGTGACAGTCACTGGGCATAGGGGCCTCTCAGGGTGCTGAGAGATTTAAGTGAGATAATGTGTGGACAGTGCCTTATGTTGTCCCGTAGTAAAGAGTGTCAACTGCCCTTATCTATCCGAAGCCTTGAGGCAGAAGATAGGCAGGGCTGGAGAGAGACTGAGGAAGGGGTGAGCTTGAAGGCTCTGGCAATCACAACAACAATAGTAAATTCTGATATTTAGGGATTTTTACACTGTGGCTCCTGGTCACATAATAATCCAGGGAGGTGAGTGAGCGTCCTGTCAGGAGGGAGTGCCTGCTTTGGGTTCACACACACTCTGGTTTTGGGGCTGATGGACTTTCCCCGACTATATCCTGTTGATGTGGTTCAGGATGTGAAGGAGGAGGGGATTTTACTTGTGGAAACATCCCTGGGCTGTGAATTGAGGGGCATCGGGTAAGTGCCCTAACTTTCTTGTAACTCCTTTTCAGAAACGCACAAGACCCCGCCCTCCACCCCCACTCCTGGAGATTCTGCCGAAGCCACCGCCCCTTTCCTTCTGTAGATGCCCATCTTTGTGTATCCCCAGTAAGTAGGAAGCATTGTGTCAAGCTTAACTTTCTGTAGTTTGTTTTGTATTTTGTTGCTATTTCCAAGCAAATTTATAACTTTTACATTTCTATGACTAGAAGGTAAGCTTGGTCATCATCTCAGCCTCATCACCTAGAATAGTGCCCACCACATAATAGGGGCTCAATGAGCATTTGTTGAATGAATGAATATACAGTTAACCCTTGAGCAATGTGTAGTTAGGGGTGAAGACCCTCCATGTGGTTGAAAATCTGCATATAGCTTATAGTCAGCCCTATGTGGTCACAGTTCCACAGGCAACACAGAATCAACCAATCACAGTCGTGTCGTACCATAGTATTTACTAAGTGCAGTTCAAACCCATGTTGTTCAAGGGTCAACTGTACTTTAACCTACACACATATCTGGTATGTGTCCAGAAAATAAACTTTTCGCCAACCTCACTTCCCACAGCCCCAGTTCAGCAGCTAGACTGTCCATTCTTTCCACTGTGTCCTGGGGTCTTCAGGATAGTTTATGAGTTTCTTTCTGAGTTTTGTAAGGGGTGCTGTATGGAGTAGGTGCTCAGTCAATGCTGAGAGTTTGACTTGTTGATCGGGCTTGTGTGTCTTTGTGTGCACGTGTGTGTGTGTGTGTGTGTGTGTGTGTGTGTGCGTGTGTGTACAGGTGGATACGGGTGTGGTTTCCTTTCAGGTCCCCCTTCCGTGGGGCTAGAGGATGTTTGCTGAAGTTAGTCAGAGTGGCTGGGACTCAGGACTCTTGGGTCCTCTTCCTATGATTCATAAGCATTTTGGAGAAGTCCGTGAGGCCCTTAAACTACAGTGAAAGCTTGTATTTTAAAAAAACAGGATGACTTCGCTCCTCATTCCCTTTTGTACATTTTTCCACTAGCACACAATCTCCTCCAGGAAATTTTAGATCTTTAACCATCTTTAGAACAAGTCGTTTTACTAGTAGTATTTATTTTGACTATTTTTTTTTTTCAGAAGCTGTCTACTAACTGGGCATTTGTTCATAAACATTCATCCATTCATTCATTGTTTTTACCCTCTCTCTGCCCCTACTATGTGCCAGGCACTGGCTGGCACTACAGAGGTGAGATACACCTTTACCTCCGAGGAGCTCCTGGGGCTAGGAGACCAACAAGGGCCTGGGAGCAGAGATCTGGTAGAGACGTGTGTGGAGTAGGGGAGGGAGAAGGTCACGGGGTCAGGGAAGATTTCTAGAGGAGAGTGGGCTCTGAATGAGACCTCACAAGGTGCCAGGAGTCATGCTAAGCACGTTGCAGACATTATCTCATCCACTCGTCATCTGTCTATGAGGTAAGCGCTATTATCCCTGTGTTTGTGTGACCTCGGATGAGTTACTTAACTTCTCCAAGTCTCAGTTTCCTCATCTGTAGAATGGGGTCTGTAAAGCCTCAGAGAGTTATGGTGGGAATGACGTGTTTATAAGACACACAAGAACTCAGTAACATGCTAAGTTGGAGTTACTATGTGGCTTATAAGTGTCACCTACTCTGACACTTACAGTGAGGAGATGAGGCCTGGAGGGGATGAATGACTTGCCCGAGTTTCCACGGAGAGTGTCACAAGTAGGATTTAGATCCTGTGCACTTAAGTACAAGCCACACGGCCATGTATGTGTGGCAGGGGTTTGGAATGGGTCTGGAGAGTTTCTCCTGGATGCAAAGGTGTATTATTGAAAGACTTTCAACACGGAGTGAAAATCATACTTCCTACTCTGTAACCTCATTCACAGTAGCTAGGCTGGTTACCCGGTCAACCTCTAAAACAGACACGGTCACCGTGTCCTTAATTTCTAAACATGGTAGCTCTCGTTCCAAAGTCTCTCCTTTCTTTTGAATTATCAGGGAATTATTTAGATTGGAAACCATGAAGCAGGTAAAGGATCAAGGATTCTCACTATGGAGCTCCTGGCTGGCGAATAACAAAAGGAAGTCGTTCCGATAGGAGGAGTCGAGGAGGGAAAGGAAACAGGAGAAAAGAAAAATAAAAGCGATCCATCTCTGACTCAGCACCACTGACTGAAACAATTTTTTGTCCTCTGTACAGAGTCACCACCCAGCTCTTCTAGGAGCCACCTCCCAGGGCAGTTCTAAGGAGGCCTGATAAAGATTTATGTGGTTTGTTTTCTTTCCCAGAGCCTTTGAAGATCAACAGAGGAGGTAATGTTTATGGCTGGTTGGTTAACCCTACAGCTCTCTGGGGTCTCCTTCTGCGACCCCCAGGCTGGTTCTCAAGGCAGGAGGCAGCAGGCCATGGCTGCCCCATCTGGGGAACTGGCCGTCTAAAGGCCAGGGTCGGAGAGAATTTCAGACCCAATAGCCCTGGAGGCTTTGCTTACCACAACGGTGTCATCACAACAGAACGTCCCCACCGTCTTCGGAAGAGAACCAGTTCACCCCACAGGGGAGTGAGCTCTCGAAAATCCGTGTCAAGAGGAGGAACCAGGTTGGGGGGGGGAGGGGCTAAGGCTTGTAAGGTTGGGGTAAGCAAGACATGAACAGATCTGCTCTGAGATGGCTGATTCTGGTCAGGCGAAGGCAGCATTGTCCAGAGTTCTCTGTTGTGAGGGACGTTACAGGAAGATATGTATATATTTAAAAATAAATGAATCTCTGCTTTATTTTTTTCAACTCTAATATTTTCCTGGCACTGCTAGTTAGAATTACTTGTCTGGGTGTCCTGAACTCCATTTCAGGACCCAGCTGAAAACCGTGGATAGCTGGAGGGAAGCAGACACCTTGGAGATCCAAAATGTGTGGTATGCCTTTCTGACCTCATTAAAAAAATGAATCCATTTATTTTTTTCACATGTTCTTCCGCATCCTAGGATAGCTACTGAAAGAACATTGGAAAAACATGTCTTTTTTGGAGTTAGGCTGTGGAGGAGAGGGCTTCAGCTCTTTGATTCATCTGGGAAACTGTGGATTTCTAGCTCCATGTCTGTCATTTCTGTTCAGGAGCCCAGGAGCCAGCAGTGGATTCCTCCTCTGAGTAATGGTGGGATTCATTTGAAGAAATGTTTATCTGTGTATGGATTCACTGGTTCATTCTTTTAGTCAACAAACTGGCCATGAGCTACTCAATAAATTTGCAACTCATCTGTAAGACCTCTGCTGACCCATGACAGTCCTAGTAAGGGTGGTTATTTCCCACTTTATATGGATGAGGAAACTGACACACAGGGAGGTTGAATCATTGGACTACACAGCATTTCTGATTCTTTTCATTTTTCCAGGTTGTTCTCCCCAGAATCTATGGTGGGATGATCCTAAATGTGGAAGCCAGATAGACCTGAGTTCAAATCCTGTCTCTTCTTTTTACTTCGTTCGGGTGAGGCCTTGGGCAAGCTCAAGCCTCAGTTTGTTCATCTGTAGAATGGAGATCAAAGCAACAATAACACCTTTGCCAGGGTTGTAGTGAGAATGGAAGCAGGCAAGGTGTTTCAGAGCCCTCTACAAATAGGTTCTCCATATGTAGTATGAATTTTGGCGTTATTAGGCCAAAGTCATGATCCTTTGCTCCTGGGGCCTGAAAGGAGTCCTTTAAGTTCACAGAGGAGTCTAACTGGCCTTTCAAAGATGTAGATCCTGCCTTGGGTGCTATGTTCTCTGTGCTAGGCAGAGGTGGTCTTGAGAGCAGTCAGCTTCAGTTTCTCCACCAGGAGGTAGAAATATTTAACATAACAAGGTGACCTCATCAGGGGCGGACCAGATGCTATCATCCATAAACAGCCATTTATTCAAGTCAGGCAGGACCCACATGCCACAGGTAAGCTGGGGAAAGAGAGATTGAATTGTTCAGGTCTGCAGGAGTGGAGGTTGAACAGAAAAGCAACACAACCCTTACTCATAACTTCCAATTGCTACGTGTGTGCGTGTGTGTGTGTGTGTGTGTGTGTGTGTGTGTGTGTGTGTGTATTTAAAGCAGGTTAAACAGGTTTTCCATGGAAAGGTGTGGAACAGACCCAAAGTAAGGCAATGATGAAATTTTCTTTTTCATAAAATCGTCTTCCTCTGCCCTGTCCCTAAACTCTCTCCCCATCTCAACCCACCGTGCCCCCGACCCCACCTTTCAGCAACCATCAGTCCTCCTGCTTCCCAGCCCTGAAGAAGCATGTAAGGCACAAATCAGGCTGACTGAACTGCATAAAGGCACTCTCTTGCTAAATGAGCAAAAATATTCCCACTTAAAGGTATATAAAATGTTTATGAAATGAGGGACGAGATTCTGAAGTTATTGTAGGAGCTGGCACAAGGCAGTACCAGACGTATGTTAGAGCACCTCTGATGGATTTCACTGCAGTTGCCATTTAAAATATGTAGACACGTTCCTGCTCCCGCGCTGGAAGGCACCCCACACCCCACCCCCATGCCCAGCTGCACATGCACATATATATATATATGCACGTCCGCTCCGACCCAGGAATCCGGCAAAACAAAACACGGGGCTGTTCTTTATAGGCGGGAGCTTGTTGTTTTAGCCTGTTGTTTTCATTTCGGTGCACCTGCACCCCGTGCCTAAGCCCCCTGCCACACTGCCCTTGCCTCGGCCAACAACACAGGGATGTGTGTTTCTGAATAAGCCACACATTATTCAGTTTGGTTTCCTCAGGAATTTGGTAGGAAAACTGGATCCCAGTGAATTGGGCTTAATTGGATCCTTCAGGGTCCTGAGCATGTTTCACCTGCCTTGGGCTTGTTCTGTGGCCTCCCCTGTCCCCATTGATCCCCTCTTCTCCATCCCCCGTAGGAGCTGCAATGCGTGATGTGGCTGAGGGCTCTCTCCTGAGTGGGAGCAGGGCAGTGAGCTGGGTATGTGGGTGGAAAGGACAGCTCGGGCTGCCCGACATTCTGGTGGCTGAAGGGCGGGCAGAGAGGGTGGGCTCCAGGCTCCAGGCTGATGAAGATCTATTCCATGTATTTGACGTCCAGCCGCTACAGAATCCTATTTGCAAATGCTAAGTAACCTAGTCAATATGGTACAAATTATCAATAGCAGCAGGCGGAATGTTGACTGTGGCAACTTGGGCTTTGATTACAGATTACTGTGCTCTTGGTGCAATCCAGGGCCAGTGATGTCTTAAATCCAGTTTCCATTTGATGGGTCTCTAAATCATGGCAGAGATGGTATTGCAAAAACAAAGCAATGGCATCTTCCTGGTGGGGACAAGCCAATTTGGATCCAAATTAAGAACCAGAGGAAAATCTTCCTAGAGTTGCCTTGCCATAGTATGAAGGGGACCTTGCTTCTGTAGCCAGAGAGAGGAGTGAAGGTCTGGAGACCAATGGTGGCTGGTTGGAATATGAAGGATAAAGATGAAAAATGAAGAATTTGGGTTCTAAGCTCATCCTCAGGCACCCAGTGTAGACATCACCTTTACAGTATCCCTGAGAGGTGGTCATCCTCCTGGCTGAACATAGGGAACTCACAACTTCAACGTCAGGTGTTCTCATTCATTAGACAACTGTGATCATTGGAATTTTTTTCTGTTAAAATTAAACTGGTCTCCTTGCCAGATCCATCTTGGTTGTTATGTTAGTTATCTGTTGCTGCATAACAAATTCCTCCCAAATTTAGCAGCTTAAAGACAACAAACATCGATTATCTCACAGAGTTTCTGAGGGTCAAGAATTTAGGAGCAGTTCGGCTGTGTGGCTCTGGTCCAGAGTATTTCGTGAAGTTGCAGTCAAGACTGCAGTCAGGAAGTCAGGCAACTGAGTTTCTACTGGGGGTTGGAAGGTCTGCTCGCCAGGTGGCTCACTCCCATGGCTGTTGGCAGAAGGCCTCAATTCCTCATCGGGTAGACCTCTCCGTAGTGCTGCTTGAGTGTCCTCATAGCATGGCAGCTGGCTTTCTCCAGAGCAAGTGATCTGAGAGAGAGCAAGGCAGAATCCACTATGCCTTTTATGACCTACTCTTGGAAGTCACACATTGTCACTACTGTCACATTCTATTAGTTAGAAGGGAGTCACTAAGTCCAGCCCACACTCAAGACGAGGGAATTTAGGCTCCACCTTTTGAAGGGAAGAGAACGGAAGAATTTGTGGATACATTTTTAAACTACTACAGTCGTAATTCTCCTAAATGATATTATAGAATGTAAGTCTTTTAAATTATTATGGTAGTCCTCCAGATATCTGACTGTAGTTATCATATATTAACACCTCTGGTTAATTCTTTTAACTATTCCATGCATGACTTGCTATATATCCCCCTACTGTTCTCATGTAATGGGCCAATGAAGCTGAAACATGGTCCCTTGAATTGGGCATAAGACTCAAAATATGAATACAGAAGACTATGTAATTGTTAGAGTTCCTTAACTCATGCTTAGTACAGTGTTTGACACGTAGCAGGTATTCAATGAATGTTTACTATTTTTTAGCAGATTTCTATACTTTTATTTAATTTGAGTTTGTCAAGTGAAATGCCTAACTCAATTTTTTAAAAATCCTTTGCCCAGCTACAATTCTCCCATACCCTTCTTGGATTTTTCTGACCTAAACATGGAACATTAATCCCTACTAAATGACATCTGCTGATCAAGATCGTTCTGAATTAGGAGCCTGTCACTAGTATAAGCTCCCTTGCCTAGATTTGTGTGTTCCAAGAATGTACATAGAAGTTATTGATTAAGCACTGATTCTTCAGGCTACCGAGATTTCACCTGTGTATACTTGCTCTGCCACCAGGGCTCCTGATTTCCTCTCTCTCCTTCTCACTGGGCTCTGCATGCAATCAGCACTCCAAAAATGGCAAACCACCCATAACTAACTTGTTCTAACGGCACTTAAGTCCGAGCCATCCTCCACAGATGTGGCTCTGTCTCAGGAAAGAACTTTAGAAAGGGAGATTCCACCACCTCCCACAGTCACCCATTTCCAGAGTTCACCATCTGGAGTTTAGGGAGAAAAGAGTGGGGAGAATAATTGGGGTGGAAAGCATTTATTCTTGCCCTTTTCCACAGGGGACCAAAGTCTTTTTTTGGGTATGAGTGGGTGGAGGGAGAGGTGGAGGTGGCGAAGGTGGGCCTCAACTGAAGTCTTAACATCGAGCGGAGGTGGCCATTTTGAAAACCAATGTAGAGAGTGACGAGTGGATGTATTCCACACAGATGTCAGTGTCTGGGGCCAATTAAGAGAGTGCATTTGGATAAACCCAAAGATGTAAGGGCAGGGATCTGAGTTTTCTTTGCTCAAATCAGGCTTGGCAAAATTCTGGTCTTAGTTTATTTTTTATCTTCATCTGCTTTATTATTGTTTTAAATTATAGAAATAATATGTGCTCTTTTTACCGAGTCAGATAATTCAGAAGTGTGCAAAAATGTCAATATTCCCTCTGCTAGTCCAAACTCTGAAGTTACAATTTAACTCTGAAGTTTCTTTGCATATTTATTTCTGTGTGTGTGTATATATATATATATATATATATATATATATATATATATACACACACACACACACACACATGCACACAACATGCATATGCATTAATAGGATTTTAAAAAATTACTTACAGCAGGCTGGGTCTTAAAATACATTTTACCCTCTTCCCCTCCTTCCCCTCCCTCCCCTCCTTCCTTTCTTTTTTCCTTCTCAACCCATCATGGATCTTTACAGGTCAATATAAATGACTCTTATTCATTATAATAGCACTATAGATGCAGCATACTTTGTCCAACTCTTCCTGTATTTGTGGGCACTCAGCTTGTCTCTAGTTAGTTTTGCCACAACCAGCAAAGCTGCAATAAGCATCTTGTACAAATATTCTTATCTACTGGTGCTTTTATCTCTATTGGATAGATTTCCCAAGGTGGGATGTTGGTTTTACTTGGTAGCATGTTTTACATTCTTTTATGCTGGTTATTGGTATAATAAACGATGTACTGTCCTCTCTCCCTTAAACCAGATCTCTAAGCCATTATTCTATTCTGTTTATGCAGTAGCCAATTTCTCAAAGTGGCAATGTGGCTGAAGGAGAATCCAGGAAAATGCATCTACTCACTGTTAGAGTCGGGGTGTAGGGTGGGCTAATGTATATGGATCCAGTTTTTTTTTTTTTTTTTTTCCTGTACGCGGGCCTCTCACCGCTGTGGCCTCTCCCGTCGCAGAGCACAGGCTCCGGACGCGCAGGCTCAGCGGCCACGGCTCACGGGCCCAGCTGCTCCGCGGCATGTGGGATCTTCCCGCACCGGGGCACGAACCCGCGTCCCCTGCATCGGCAGGTGGACTCGCAACCACTGCGCCACCAGGGAATCCCATGGACCCAGTTTTGAAGTTGGTCTATGTGTGTTGGTGAGTGTATGTGTAAATGTGTGTGTCTGTTGTGGTTTAAATGACTTAGCTGAAATGCAAGGAGTAAGCATATCTAAATATCATTTCATATTAAATAAAACAAATGGAGTGCAATACCGAAGTGTGATATAGTACAGAGAGCATAGGATTTAAAGTCAGAAGACCTGGGTCTGCATTTCCTGGTTCTCTACTTACTGGCTATATTCTCTTAGAGTCGATATCTTCATAAGAAAAATGGGCATCATCACAGTGACCACCTAACAGGTTGTGAGAATTAAAAGAGAGATCACATTGTAAGCCATTCAGCGCGCCACATGTGATTTAAATGCAGTTAATGCAATCAGAACACTCCAGGGGAAGATGCTTTCTTTTCAACACACAATGAACACATAAAGTCAGGAAGGGGCCACAAGGAACTTAAGAGTCTTCCAGAAACTCAGGAGGGCAAATCCCAATGGCACCCAAAGACTAGAGAGGGGCTTGCTGGGTTGAGTGGAAGATATCAGAAGCTTACAATCAGTAGTGTATTTCAAAACAGTCATACACAAAAAGCTCCTCAAACATTTTCTGCATTTGAGGACCCAGACTTTACCTGGCTGACCAGGATTACTTTCTTTTGGAGATCTGTCTGGTTTTGATATTGGGTGTAAAGATTCTTTCTAATAGGTTAAAGCTGTAGGTTACAGTCCTAGACTAAGAAGCCAGGTATACTTCTCAGGTATTTTCTTCTTTCACTAAGGCACCAACTCAGTGATGTGCCTGGGACTGTCCTCGATCCTGGGCACATTAGATAGCCTTGCTCTCTCTCCTGGATCAGTTGCTCTGGGGGAAGCCAGGTACCATGCCAGGAGGACACTCAAGCAGCCCTATGGAGAGATACACCTGGTGAAGAACCGAGGCCTCCTACATCTTGACCTTTATTCCTTTTTCTTTTTAACATCTTTATTGGAGTATAATTGCTTTACATTGTTGTGTTAGTTTTTGCTGTATAACAAAGTGAATCAGCTATGTATATACCTATATCCCCATATCCCCTCTCTCTTGCGTCTCCCTCCCACCCTCCCTATCCCACCCCTCTAGGTGGTCACAAAGCACCGAGCTGATCTCGCTGTGCTATGCGGCTGCTTCCCACTAGCTATCTATTTTACATTTGGTAGTGTATATATGTCCATGCCACTCTCTCACTTTGCCCCAGCTTACCCTTCCCCCTCCCCATGTCCCTAAGTCCATTCTCTACATCTGAGTCTTTATTCCTGTCCTGCCCCTAGGTTCTTCAGAACCATTTTTTTTTAGATTCCATATATATGTGTTAGCATACGGTATTGGTTTTTCTTTTTCTGACTTACTTCACTCTGTATGACAGACTCTAGGTCCATCCAACCTCACTACAAATAACTCAATTTCGTTCCTTTTTATGGCTGAGTAACATTTCATTGTATATATGTGCCACATCTTCTTTATCCATTCATCTGTTGATGGACACTTAGGTTGCTTCTATGTCCTGGCTATTGTAAATAGTGCTGCAATGAACATTGTGGTACATGACTCTTTTTGAGTTATGGTTTTCTCAGGGTCTATCCCCAGTAGTGGGATTGCTGTTGACCTTTATTCCTGAATGGCTAAAACTGTTTAAAGAAAGGAAAATATGTCATGACCACAAAAGTTGCCCTCCATCCCTTACTCCCTGGGGTTTTTTCTTGGTTCTTTAAGGCTGAGATTCTCAAACTTTGCTTTTATGGAATATTGATGTTCTATGAACTGGAACAAGGGGTCTTCCATTAAAATTGAATGAGCTGCTTTCCTCAAATATCAGAAAAGAAAAAATTAAAAAAGCAGTAGAATTTTATCAATTTTCAGTCCTCCATCCAAATATGACTTATCACTTTATCTCTTATCACTTATCTATAACCTTATGATTTTTAAATATACAATAAAATTATATTTTAAATTAAAATTTCATATGTGAATATCATAGTACGCCATAAAGGGCTATTACTTCCAATGGGTTTCAAGATATAGAATAAAGTTTAGGACCGTTTTCAAAGGATTATCTTAATGGAATGTTATATAGGGACCCTTTAGAAAGTTATAGGAAGGGGGATCATATGTCCCAGTTTTCCAGGGACGGTCTCTGGTAAGCCAGTGTCCCAGGGTCAGTCCAGTTAGTGTCCACTCCCACTATCAGAAGTGTTCTGGTTTAGATGATAAATTATATTTTCATCCTAGTTATGGGGGAGGGTCTTCCGGAAACCCAGTAGGAGGGAATTTTTTGTTGTTGTTTTTGGCTAACTTTTGCTAGATATATGCCAGGCATTGGTTTGACCACATTTTATGTATTTTCTCAATTAACCCTTATGATCACTAGTAGGTGCTATTAGAGATAAAGAACCCAAGTCCCAGAAAGATTAAATAATTTGCCCACATTCAAAAAGCTACTAAGTGGCAGAGTCAGGATTAGAACGCACAGTCTGGCAAACTCCAGAGCCTGTGCGCTTAACTGATGCATACTTGTCTTCATCCTCTGTATTAGCAAGTGGTCTGAGATGTCGGACTTAAGTCCCAGCTGCCTGAAATCCTTAAGAATTACAAGGAAGCAGATGAAACCTCAAGTGGCCAGTGGGGCTTCCTTCTGGGAGAGCTCTGTTCCTTGGGTAGGGAAAATGAGGTGTTTGTACTTATCTGATATTTCAGATAACCCCAAGGGATGCCCTGTCCATTCCTCATTAGTAGAACTGCCTGTTTACAGCCAGGCTGAGATTTTTTTTCCAAATTAAAGTATAACGAATTCGCTAAGACTTCATCCCACATAGCCCTGCCAGATGGGTGTTTTGGGGGCAGATAAAATGAAGAGGTATGAGTCCAGCGGCCTGCCCTAGGGTGAGAAGAGAAGAGAGCAGATCTGTGTGCGTCCTAACAGCCAGCAGCTCTCCCTCTGCTGTGGCCTGTTCTGGGCCTGTGGGCCAAAGGAGCCTTGGAATTGCTTTAGACCTGCCTCTGTGCCTTTAGCTGTCCGGGTAAAAACATCACCTCTCTGGAGGCCTGAGCTGGAGCACAAACCCACGTATTGTCTGGCCCCTGGCAGGCTGGTCTGTGGAGGGGACACTCTAAGAGCTCTATTTTAATCTTTTGGAGCTGGGCCAGGGTAGGAATTCAGCTGCCAGCACAGGCTTCCCACCCCCATGCTCTCGCCCCAGCCCCCATACAGCTACCCCCTCCTCCTGGTTTCATTTGCTCTGACCTCCCATCATGAGAGGTGCTGGTGTTCTTTTTTTCTCCCTTTCTCTTTTTTAAACTACCAGGGCTCTTTCATTGATTTGACCTCCCAAAGTGAGGCAGACCAGGGCTGCTCAGTGGGCTACTCGGGGCTCAGAGCTGGCATGGAGCCAGCCCTTGAATCCTGAGATTTACCTCCAGATGTGTGTGCCTCTGTGCTTGTGTGGACGGGTGTGTTTGTGTTGTGTGTGTGTGTGTGTGTGTGTGTGTGTGTGTGTGTGTGTGTGTGTGTTGTGGGGGGGGATCTGAGCGTGTTGGTGCGTCTATGTGTGTTTTTGTATCTCTGTGGCTGTTCTCTCCACGTGAAAAAGATGTATGGGGTGGAAAATTGAGGGGAAGAGCAGATGGCAGGGATAGGTAAGGGTGGCTCTAGTCCATAAGCCCTCTCTTCTCCCTCTGCCAACAGTCCTTCCCCAGTTGTCTCTCTAGGTGGGTCTTCGTGTCCCTCCCCTGAGTCACTTGGGTCCGTTTCTGGGTAGGAATGAATGAGTCTTGTAGTGAGACCATGTGGCAGAGCCAGCATGGGACTCCTTGAATTCTAAGCTCGGCCACTTGCTGGCTGTGTGATGTCAGGCACGCGATTTCCCTTTTTTTGAGCCTCAGTTTCCCAATCTGTAAAATGTGGATGGTAACACTACCAGCTTTCACAGAAACTAGATGTTTCAGCGGCGCTCAAAAGGTGGCCCGTAACGTTAGCTCCGTCCCTGCCTACCTAGCCTTTCCCAGGAATAAGCCCTAAGGCAGCAGCAGGGCTTGGCCCCCTCACCCCAGTGAAGAGGTCCCTAGCTGGGAAGGAAGGGCTGTGTTCTTCCTGAAAGAGTGGGAGGGGGCAGAGGGTGTGGACCTCTTTCTCCCACCCGGAACCTCCCATCTTCTCTCACCCCCATCCTTCTGGCCTCTGCCAATGATGTGCATTTTCCCCTCTGTACCGGCCTCCCAAACTGACTCATTACCTCGACAGGGTAGCAACTTCCAAAACAAAACTTTTTCAACCAAGGAAAATATAACTATGGGGAGGAAAACATTTCAATATCAGGCCTCCTGGGACCCGAGGAAATGTACTGAATGTCTGTCAGGGAACGATGCTGTCCTGACTTCACGGACTTTGCTGAGGGCAGCGGGAGAACGATGGCTGGCACCTGGCTCTGGCCAAGCCAAAGGGCCCAAGTGAGGACCAAGCTCATGCTCAAGTTGCCCCAGACTTGAAAGAATCAAATGTGTGTCCAACATCGTGCCTCAAAGCAGGCCCCATTGTGGTAGCACAAACATCCCACATAAAGGGGGCCTGTGCTCTGTCCCATGCCAATCCCTCCACTTCCCTTCCACCCCAAAGGAGATGCCTGCTGCAGGCTTGCTGTCTGGCAAAGGGCATGCTTGCTTCACTCCTGGATTCTGGGAAATGGCTAACGGAGTACACTCCACACGTAATAATAGTGCCCCCCGGAGTGGTGCAATGCCTTGACCCTTTCCAGGACACTCCAGGGAAGGGATGGTAGGGCAGTGACTGGGCAGGATCTAAGAGAACAGCTGGTGGGTGACGTGGATGCCAAGTCAGGATGCCAGGGCAGGTCCAAGGGCTATTCCAGACCCCATCCACTGTGATTCCACAATGGTCTGGATGGCCAGGGAGAGGGGAACCGAAATAGGTGGGACTGTTTTCTGAGAGAGACTGGGGTCAGAGTGAGGCAGAGGGAGGAATTTGGTGGGGGGGCGTATTGGAAAAGGATGCTGAGCATGGATCTCTCAGTTATTTTCCTTCTCCACTCTCCTTTAGCTACAGGAGACTCAAGGTCATGTCTACTTATCTTCCACCACCTGCCCTCCCCCAGAGAGCAATGGCAGCACAAAAAATATCAACAAAACAGAAACGCTCTGAGAAGAATCCTGACGCATCTCTGATATGTCCTCAATGTGAGTATTTTTGATTCATGAAATTTCAAAGCTGAAAAAGATCCCACACATTTGATAGCTCTCTTCATCTGTAAGTTCAGAGAGGAAAAGTGTCTGGCTTGTAGTCACAGAGTGCCTGACGCTGAGCTAGAACATGGGCCTCCTGGGAAAGGGTCTGTGTGCTTTGCTGTCTGATTTAGCTTCATTTGTGGTCATTATCTGTGTGTATATAATGTCCCTTGTGTGTCTGTCTATGCAGGGTGTCTGTTCCAGAGAGAGAGAGAGCTTCCAGTGGCCAGTTCAGGCATTGTCCTTCCTTTCTCATAAGACCTAATTCAATGGCATGTGGCATACTGGACAGTCAGGGGTCATGGACCCTAGATTTCACTTTATTGAGCCTCAAGCTCCTTGCAAAACGGAGATAAAAATTCTTGCTCTGATCACCTCACAGGGCAGTTTGTCAAGTTCAAATAGGATGGTGCTTGTGAAAGTATTTTAGACACATATAGGAGATTGCAGTTATCAAAAGCTCGATGGGGAAAATGGTGTGGTCAAAAGTGGCCTTTTGGGCACTGGGACAAGACTTTTGCAGGTTTTCTGCTTGCTCAGAGGGTGCAGCTGGGATGGGAGACCTGCATATATCCATCCCCATGGTGCCCAATCACTGGACAGGATGCTGGGCACTCAGGTCTAACGGTGGGCTGTCTGGAAGTGCACCTTTCTCCCCAGGCCGTTTGCTTCCTTCAGGGGGCTGACCTTAATCAGAGCACTCTGGTGATGGTGTGTGGGGTGGGTGGTGGAGTTTTTCAGGAAATCCTAAAGAAATACATTCAAGGCAGCCTGAGTGGAGCTTCTTCTGAGTCATCATAGAGAGCCTCAGGCTGACAGGCATTTGGAAAGGTCCTTGAGTTCATTTCTTTGTGGAGAAGTTAAGCAAATTATGAGAATTAAGCCGATTTTCAGTGATCTCTTCATCAGCCTGTCACACATTTAACAGGTCTTTGCCAGGAGCTATGAAATGTGTTGGGGAGATGCTGACCAAAAAACAGGCAATTGCCAAGGGGGAGGGGGGTGCGGGAGGGATGGGTTGGGAGTTTGGGACTAGCAGATGCAAACTATTATATATAGAATGGATAAACAACAAGGTCCTACTGCATAGCACAGGGAAGTATTTTCAATATCCTGTGATAAACCATAATGGAAAAAAAAAAAACAAAAACCAAACAGGTAGTTGTTTTTGACTTAGAGCATCTGATCTAGCCTAGTGTACAGCTGGGGCCTAACTTCCTTTAGTCTGTATCTAATGCCAGTCCCTTCTGTGGCAAAATAACAATGCAATGATTGACAGAGCAGGGATTATGACAGAACAAGGATTATTATTATTATTATTACTACTATTAGTCGTAGTAGTATTGACAGAACAAGGAGCTTTATGCAGAGGTGAGCGTGCCATTTGCTACCTGAAGAAGAAAGGCATTTTCACAGCCAAGGAATCATTGTAAAGATCTAACTTACTTGACAGATAATATTGGGCAAAAGAATTTCCTTCTGAGTGTTTTTCCCTGCCTTGTAGTCACTGTAAATCAATAAGAAACTCCTGGTTTAAGCTTGCCTAATTCCCTAACATGATTTTCAAAAATTTTTATAGAGAAGAAGGAATTATTTCTTGCTGGCAGATGGAAATACTGCATATTGCTTGGCATACCTTTTCAAAAGGGCTACCCAGTCAGTAAAGGCACACTTCTTACCTTGAATTTGAAAGGCCTGCTTTTACTCCATTCTGTCCCTCCCCCAACACCTCCCCGGGAGTGTTCATAGAAGAAAAGGGGATATTAAAGAGCAATGTCATCTGTTTGGTTTGAAAAAGAAGGTAAACTTTTATTTAAAGACGGAATTAGGAAAAGAAAGTAATGGTTTGCTTAGAAAGATGACAATTTGCATAGGGAAAACAGCACATTTGGTCAGGACAACAAAACGGCCTTCTGAGGCTGTCAGGAAAGCCCACCACAAACATGCCAATAAAGAGTTGAATTTGTGTGTGTGTTTGTGTGTGTGTGTGTGTGTATTTAAAAGAATTCTGTAAAACAGCATAAGACAAATACATGGTCCAAAGCAGCATATTTCCTGTTCTTGGGAATTCAGGAGAACCTCTGTGCAAGTTCCTGGGATGGAAGTAATCTCTTTGTAGTACTCTCAAACACAGAAGAAATCTCAAATCTCAGCCAGAGGGAATAGCGGTAAGGGAGGAGCTTTGTGGGTGTGGAAATAAAGGCATAGAGAAATAGAGATAGGACAGCACATGCAGAAATGCACTGAAGACATTTAAACATGCACGCAGTGGAGAAGGGCAAAGGTTAAGGTGTCTGAACTCCTGGGTGCAATTTGGTGAGAGTATTTGCCATGGTAAGTCTGCTGCTGTATTTTCAATACTTGGCATTAACCAGTTACGCAAGAGAAATAACTCAAATGCTATCGATCAGTTGAGGGCCAACTGGTCAGACTTTTCCAATAATTGTCAAAACAATGCCCTATAACTCTTTCAATAGTAACTCTTTCAATGTTTCAGTGAGAAGATTTTAAAAACTCAGACTGAAAGATTGTCTTCATTCAGACTTAGGAAAAGCATCAGGTAAGCCAAATACTGACAATTCTGTTAGTTTATTATTTAATTGACATTTCTCCACACTGAAGACAAGGGCTTGGAAATTGTCCTTTAAACAACAAAAGATCTTACGAAGAATCAAAAATATGTTTGACTTCTTCACCCTTGAACTAGATTTCAACAACATCAAGTTAGATATAAAGTAAAATATATTAGCACTATTTAATGCCTATGAAACAAAGTCATTCCCTCTGACAGGTAAGGTTTCCTCTGTTGACAATTTTTCTTTCAAATACAATTAGGCATGTAGGAAATTATCAAAAATACTTGCCGTTAGAAAAATTATCTTAATTCTTGTTAACCCCTGACCTCTTATAAATTGGTAGGCTCAAGAGGCATGCATTTTACCAGTGCTGTTTTTGATTGAGGGTACTGGCCATTTACAATGTCTGTTTAAAATGTTCAAAGAGTCTGCAAAAGTACATACTACAAAATATTATCGTTTCAAGATTGGAGGTCACATTTAACACACCACACATGATTCATCTGTACATTTACAGAGGTTTAAAGCACACAAAATTGTGCAGATAACATACCGAAGTCTAAACTTTTACATGCACTCAGTTGCATACATAGCAATGAGATACAATAAATTCTGAACAAATAACAACCAATAATCAGCCAAATTACTATGTGCACATTAGGCAGGAAGCAATTAAACACTGCCTGATAGAATGTCAGTGAAATTACTTTTCCTATAAAACACCCCTACTCCCCCCACCCCATACTTCTTTAAATTCTTTTTCCATCACAAACATTAAACTGATGCTGTGACCATGTATGTGAGAATCCCCAAACGTCAGCCTTGCCACGGGGCAAGAAGCAACACAGCAACTCAGAGTGACTGAACACAACAATTTGCCAGTCTTGGCTTTTATAAATCAGCTACTGGATGGTGGTTACTGTGAAAGCATAGTCAGATTTTCACGTCATGGAATGAAGGAAGAGGAACAAAGAGTATTAACTAATACCTTCTTAACATTTACCACTAAGTTAAATACTGGCTTTGCTAAAATAAAGCATGTATATATCTGGAGAGGAAAGACCCTAGGATAATATTTAAAACAAACAACAACAACCTCCTACTTCCTTTATCCAAACAGAATATTGTCACAGGTCCACCTGTCTGATTATTGAAGCAAAACCAGCTGTCCTCTTGAATAACAATTTTACAAATTCATTAGTAATGGAAATGGAAGAAATAATTAAAAAAAAAAATATAACTACTGTGTGCAGATGTGGTGGAAAAACCAGAGACCCGAAATATGGCAAAATCAGTGCTTCATAAACAGTCAATAGATTTTTCTAAAAATACTTTTTGCTAATGGCAAAGTTCAACACCTCAGAAAAACTCTGAATTAACATCTTAGAATAAGTTTCCAAGCTGTACAACATAGTTTCAAATACACTACCCTTGTTGTTTGTAAGGCCGCATTGAAGTTTAGCTTAACAGTCATAAGCCATGTGTTTGAACATCTTATGAAAGGTGACCAGCAAAGAAACAGGTTTTTTCCTTATTCACCCTACTACCTGTGAAGAGGTATCATTGCTTTCCAAATAGCTCCTTTACAAATTTCCTTAAAGGTAAAAAAAGAAAAAAGTTCATATTTGCTTAATTGAATCATCTGGAAAAATATTTAGACTTTATAAAGTGACAATGTAGCACTTTCAATTCGCTAAGAGTGCTCTCTTGTTAATCTATAACTACCCTCTCTAATTCGTATGTTATAGTTCAATAAACAATATTAAGAGATGCAAGTTCTCTGCTGTAGCTCTGCTACATGCAAAGTTGAGAGAGCCATAGAATAATGGCATCATCTTTCCAACAGGTATCAATTTTAAAGAGCCAGTGAATTCTGTGTGCTGTTGACATAACTAGGGGACTGAAATGCACTGCAGACCCCTTAACAGCTTGAGTTGACAGTTCTCCAAGAGAAAGGGAGTACATCTTGGTTGGAGCGTGATGAACAAAAGAGGGCCAAGGAGTTGGGGTTTTCTGGTGTGCCTACTTGTCTAAAATTGTTGTCTTCGAGGCAAGAACTCAGCATTCATCAGGGTGCACGTTCGTGTGGCAGGATAACAATGAATGAGAGGCCAGACCTCTTTCCCACTTGTCTGGCACGATCTCCTGGCAAGGATGGGGTAGGTGTTTGCCAGGTGGCTCCCGGACAAGGTCTTTTTAGGGGAGCACAACCAGGCTTCAGTCAGTGCTTTTCATAAAGTGCTTTGGGATCCTTCAGGAATGGGGGTTGGAGGAATATTATTACTAACTGGATTCAACTTTCAAATCAAATGCAACCATTTTTTCCAGTGTAATTATTGCTTTGAACATTAGTGAATGTTCTTAAAATGGAATGGTTCTTATCTTAAGTAACCACGTCTTAAAATACCCACTCCCTAGAGTGAATGTTTTTGATGACTGTCTCCCGAGTACCCTTGCGAAGGAAGAGGATGTGACAGCCTTGCAAATGGTTGCGGAGCATATACGTTGATGAATTGCATTTTCCAGGCTATCCTCTTTTATGAATAGATAGCAAGAGTGAAATCAAAGATGCCTAGCCCAACACGCACTATGTTGGCCTGGCCGAGGCGACAGGCTCCTGCCTCTTCTAAGACATTGATAAGAAAATGTATGGTGATGACGGCTGCACCCCTAGCAGAATGTGAACTCCTTGTGGCCCGGGAATCTGTTTCATACTTGATTCTTTTGTTCTCTGTGGGACTTGGAATAGAGACGGACACATGGGAGGACCTCAGTCAATGATATTTGAGGGTTTCACAAATGACGAGCTAATACAGGTGAGAATTAAGCATGTCAGAAACACGGTGGAAAAGAAGACCTGAAACAGGAAAGTTTCCTCCAGAGGCTCCCCAGTTGGACTTAAAAAGAATGAAAGACAAAAGTCCAAAACAATATCCAAAACAAACAAAACAAAGCCGATAAGACAAAGCAAAACAAACAAACAAAAAATCCTCAGATTTTGTAAAGTCTCTCTAATGAGAAGACTGGACAAATGAATAAAGGACTGTGATTTAGAGAAAAGAATTCTCTCTCACAAGAAGGTTTTAATTTAAACTAGGCTCACAAGAAGTTGCAAAGTGGAGTTATGGGTAGAGGGAAACTTCTTGAACAAATAGCGAATTATTGAGGATATAGCTTTCCTCAATTCCACCTTTCTATAGGAATATCGCTAGGAAAATGCATTTTCAAGTTGATTAAGTATGCCCACTGAAATCTAACGTTCATTATTCATTTCATGGGCACGCATCTCTTTTCCTCATAGAAGGTGAAAAAATAACCCCATGTGCCTAATATAAATTAGTGGGTTTGAATTTAATGCCATTTTACTTAATGAGTTGTTATTTGGTCCAATGTGTCAAAACGTGCTGACTAAATGCAGGGTCAGAAGGATGGGTCAGTCTTTGCTTTTGCTGCCTGTCAAATGTCTTCCATCTAATTTAGTCACAGACTTCCTTCCTTGCCACCAGAAAGGTCATGATCAGGGAATCACTTGGTTTCTGAGTCCTTGACAATTTCAGCATCTCATCTCACAAACTCATTCAATATATATAACCTGTCTTAGAAGTAAGAAAGAAACTGAGTGGAGATGACTCTGTTATTTTCATTTTTAAATGGGAGTCGTATGGTAAGCAATTTTAAATGCATTTCTCCTGATTAGGTTTTAAATTAATTATAATTAATTAATTAGCTTAGATATCTAGTATATGAAATTTGTAATTTCTGGCAACAGAGAGCTCTGTGATATTGGAAATCTGTTAGGTAAAGGTTGAGAGAAGGATTTGTATTTGGAATTACCTGTAAACTAGGTAAGCAGCCTATAGAAAATCAAAAGTCGACTAGGTGTGTACCAATTCCCACTGGGACAGTCTGCTATAGAGGGAATGGTTCTGGATTCTGACCCAAACTCTGAGACTAAAACCAGCTCTGTGACCTTGAGTAAGTCACTTTATCTCTCTGGGCCTTAACTGCTTCATCTGTGAATGCAAAAGGACTTAGACTAATTTTAGGTTCTCTTCTAGACTAATTTTAGGTTCTCTTCTAGTTCTAACACTCCATACATATAGAATTCACTCACAACAGAAGAAAACTGCATTTTAAAATCCTCCCAGGCATGGAAAAGGAGCTGCAGTGATTCTGATCAAGATTCTTTGGCCGGAGTGGGGGATCGGTGGGGGTGGGGGGGGCGGTTATTGAGTATAAAATCTCTTAAAAAAATAAAGACTGAGCTCTGGGCTTTAGTTTTCTAATGACCATAGGCCATGGGCCAAATCTGTACCTTTCCACCAGGGTAATTATTTATGTTTAAATCAAATGTTTTAAAAATGGAAGGAATCGGAATAACATTGTGAACAGGGGACTTTGTGTGAACTCCCATGAGGAGGACTGGTAGAACTGTGAGGACAGAGGTAGGGCCATAAAGAGCAATATTTAACTAAAATGGCTGTGAAGCAGAAAAGGACCATTTAGAATATCAGTGAACTGAATGGGTCTTGGCTCCAGGAAAGGAGAGAAGGCTCATGCCTGTTCTGAATATGCAGTGTGATTGCTCTTTGATTTGGTTTCTCCTTTGTGAGAAAGCCAGGTGGGAGGCAGTGAGACCGAAGCAAGATTTTCAGGTGTCTTTGAGCATAGCCTTGGAACCACTGGCAAGGCCTTCTAAGGAAAGATTTTCCCTGAGCTCAATGGGCCAACTGATCTAGGGGCAAAACTGACTTTGGAAGGGTGGATTGAAAAGGGGAAGGCAGCAACCGAAGCTCTGGACGGTCTGTCCCATGACCTGTTACGTGGGGGAGAGTAGATGTGCCTGTGTCACTGAGAAAACTCCATCCCTGCCTGGCCACATCTGAAGGGCACTTTATGCTCAATTACAAATCTATCACCTAAGAATCTGCAGCAGATCCATTATCATTCACAGAGACACAGCACCCACCATGGCTTTACTTATTTGGGGATTGGAAAGGAAACACAATTTTGCACATGTCTCTCTCCCTCCCCTTATCTTGTGTGTAATCCAGGCTTTCTTAACTCAGCCATCTCCTTGCACCCTGGAATAATACACGACCCATTTTCATGCTTGAATGGGAGCTGAGTGTACAGAAAGGGCTGCTTCCTGCCCTATTCTATCTTTGCAAGACAGAGCTAGAAGAGAAGCATCCTCTACGTTTGTTTCTGGAGGTTTCCACACAGCACCAAGTGAAGAAAAGGCCTGTCCAAGGCCTACTTAACTAGATCAGTGCTGACCGATAAATTGGATTTGGTGAGCTGCTGAGAACGCTGCACTTTGGAACGACTTGGTTTAGCTGACAGGGAACCCAGGACAAGTCCACTGACACTATTCCCTAGAGAGACAAACTGGGCTTCTTTCCCCAAACTCTTCTAAAGCTTTGGGATGGAGGGAAAAACAATGCTAATCTTATTTTCCTCTATAGAATTCCTCCCTGTCAATCACAAATGCATGAAAGAGCCTAAGCTCAGGAGTCAGATTACATAGCCAGCTGCAGAATTGAGGGTGGCTCTTTGGGTTGTCCTACCTGCACCACAGGTGCCACCAATAGGATGGCATGTTTGAACCGTTGTGTCCAGGACTCCATGTTGACACAAAAGCTTTTCTATGCCCTTTATAGGCTGAACTGGGAATGACACTGGCAACTCTCGCCTCCACTCCAACTCTAAAAACGAGGACCTTGAACCTGTAACCTTTGGGTTTTTAACATTCAAACCATTTTAAAATGGGTGGGGACACGGTGGGGTGGGGGCAGGCTGGGGGTAGGGTGATGGAAAATGCAGGGGGCACAGTGTGTCTGTGGACAGCCAGCCGTGGGCCTCCCTAAAGCATGCTGCTGAGGATTTCCGACACAGGGGAGGGGGTCGGGCCCTCTGGGCTCATCTCCGGGCCCGTGAGGCTGGGCAGACCCGAGGGGCCTCCGGCGGGCGGGCTCAAGGATTCCCAAGGCTTGGCGTCCATCAGGGCCGCGGGGTAGGGCTCCACGTAGATGCGGTGCACCGCAGGCCTGGGATCCTGGAGTCTGCCCTTCCGCTCCTCTGGGAGGCTGGCAGCGTGGGCCAGAGCCAGGCCCCGCGGCCCTTCTTGGGCAGGTGCCAGCCGCTCAGCTTCCCCGGGCTCCTGGCCCAGGCCGCAGGCCCGGAACAGCTGCTGCGTGTACACGCCCTCGGACAGCGACAGCGACTGCGTCTCGCTGGGCATGCGCAGCCAACGGTAGCGGCGGCTGAAGCCGCCGTAGTGCGGGGACTTGGCCAGCTTCCGCTTTCCCAGGAAGCCCAGCGGCGGCCGCGCGCCCGGTGCTACTTTGGCGTGGTTCTTGGGCGCGGGGCCTGTGAGGGTCAGGCTGTGCAGGAGCTCGGTGCATGAGTGGTCGGCCTCGGGCCCCGGGCCGCGGCCCTGGGCGTCCTGGCGTGGCCCCGACGGAGGCTTCGTGTCATGCACCTGCAGGACGTCGGGGGCGCTTCCGCTCAGGCCACTTCGGGCCTGCTGGGCGATGTCGTGCGATGACAGGCAGACCAGGTCCAGGTCTCGGGGGCTCAGGGCGTCACTGGAGTCGTAGTCGCTGTCAGTGGGGAGGAAGACTTCGGAACAGCCTTCTTCGTCAGAGCAGGGCTGTGAATCTGCAAAGCCAGAGACTGCTGTTAGAGACAAGAGAAACTCCTAGCCAGGGCTCAAGGAGGGTCCTGTGGTTGAGGCCCTCCCCCATCCCTCTTCCGTGCCTAGAAGGGCTTGCGCTCCGTTTAGTGGTCTGCTCTCATTTCTTGACATTTTAATAATTTTTGAACAAGGGGCCGCACTTTGTCATTCGGCGTAGGGCCCTGTAAGTTCTCAGCTAAAAGGGAAAGGAAGGAGAGGAACTCGGACAGGACCAACCACCCTTTGCAGCAGCAGAGGGGAACGTGCCCTCCTTCCCCGCATCTGATTTTACTGTTCACTGGGCTTGTGGAGAGAGGATGAAACAAAAACAAAGCTGGATGTCATTCATTTATTTGTTCCCTAGTTTTATTTCAGAGATGATTTTTACATTTGATAAAGTAGCAGGAACTTAAAAGGGGTGAAGGAAGGAGAGGAGGCATTATGGTGGCCGAAGTCAGGGAAAACTGGTTTCAAATCCTAGTGGTCCTCCAGATTGCTCTGTGATCTCGGGAAAGTTACTTAACTTCTTTGAGCTTCAGTTTTTTTATCTGCAAAATGGGGATGACCGTAGAACTTCTTACTTAGGGTGACTGTAAAAAAAAAAATAAATGGTTTATATGTATAAATACTTACCACGTTGTCAGGTGTTTAAAAAGAAAAAAAGATAAGGCCAAAGAAAAAAACAAAACATAAGTAAAATCAGAGGTGAAAATCAGCCTCAAAGGGCATACTACACTAATCATACTGAGCCACAAGTTAGTTCTGTAGATATTTGTCATTTAATGCACTAGTTGTTTATATCTTTTTCCCAATCAGGTTGTACATTTCTGTAGGGCAAAGACTGCCTTAAAATCCTTTGAATTTCCCACAGAACTCAGTCTATAATAGGTACTTGGTAAATATATGCTCATTTTGAAAACATGAAAGTCCTCTTAAAAAGAACAAGAAATCTCTAAATTTGAGGCAATCCCATTCAAAAATCTCCATAGAATTTTTTTTTTTTTTTTTTTTTTTTAGTATTTATTTGGTTGCACAGGGTCTTAGTTGCGGCAGGTGGGCTCCTTAGTTGTGGCATGCAAACTCTTAGTTGCGGCACACATGTGGGATCTAGTTACCTGACTAGGAATCGAACCCGGGCCTCCTGCATTGGGAACACGGAGTGTTATCTACTGTGCCACCAGGGAAGTCCCCTCCATAGGGTTTTTAAATGGAATTTAGAAAATTGATTTTTAAATTTATCTGGAAAAGAAAATTTGTGAGAATAGCTAACTTTTTTTAAGGTACAGTAGGGAGGAGCCTGATTTATGAGGTATCAAAACATATTATAGAGCTTTGGTAATTAAAACTTTGTAGTATTGGTGTACAGATGGACAGATGGATCTGTAGAACAGAAATATAAAGTCCAGGAACAGTCTTAATTCAGTGTGATAATTGAACATGTGGTAAAGATAGCATTTCAAAGTAGGGGAGTGAATAGATTATTCAGTATATAGTGTTGGGACAATTGGTTATCCCTTTAGTAAATGATTAGAGAAAGTCCTGCCTCATCTCAAATATAAAAATAAATTCCATGTAGTTTAAATATAACAAGCAAACTCTACAAGTATTAGAAGACAGTATGTTTGTAACTTTGGGTAGGAAGGTCTTTCTAAGCAAGACAAAACCCCAGAAGTCAGAAAAGAAGTGACTGATAAATTTGACTACATTAAAGTTTAATACTCTGTAAAACAAATGATCACATAAACAAAGTAAAAAGGTAAGTGGTAGATTGGAAGAAAATAGTAATAACATGTATAACAAAAGATTAATATACAGGATATATACATAGATCTCCTGTAAATCAGTAAGAAGACAATCCAAACAGAAGATAACCAACAATTCAAAGAATAATTAATACAAATGGCCAATAAGCATAATAAAGATATTCAACCTAGGTAGACTATAATTACTAATTAGGTAGTAATTTGGGAAATGCAAGTTGAAGCAAAAACAAGGCATTTTTTTGCCCATCAGATCTGCTGAAAATAAAAATGATAACCTCTTGTATTGGTGATGTGTGGGAAATCAGGAACCCTCATATAATGGTGGTGGGAATAGAAACTGGTCTGGCTCTTTGGATAGCAGCTTGGTAGAATATATTAAAAATGTGCATATCATTTGTCCCAGCAAGTCCTTTTTCAGATATCTGTGTTTGAGAAATTGTCACTGTGTGTACATGGAGGCATTTACAAATTGTTCACTGTAACATGATTTATAAAACTAGAAATAATCTTGTGGCTGAGACTACTGTGAAAGGAAGACTTAGAGACACAGAAGCATTAAGAAAAGAAAAATAGTTTAAGAAAAGAAAAATACTTTACTTGGCAAAGTTCTGCAAGGGAGTCCAAATTCAGTGCGGGCTTGCTGATGAAAAAATACAACAGGTATTTAAAGTAAAAACCCACAGGGTTACAAGGTTATAGTTAGTCGTGCATGGTGGAAAATCAGTATGGTGGAAAATCAGTATGATTATCATAAGAATACTGTAAACTTAAGGGAAAAAAATTTTGTTAGGGAGTCAGTAATTTACACAAATGGGATTAAGGTTTCTTCTATTTTAGGGACTAGAACCAGATGTAATATATATATTTTTTGCTTGTTTGTTTATATCAGGGTCAGGGTATGAAGTGTTTGTTTTCCTTTTTTCTTTTTCCTGACTGTAGATGACATTGCTTACTCATTGGCAGGGAAAGATTTCAGTTTTGTTCTCTCGCTGCTGGCTGCTACCCAATATCCATTATCCTTTTTTAGTTACAAAATCTTAAATTTTGTATGAGACAGCAGTGCATTCATGTAAAAGACCACGTTTTTTTTCAGCTTCCTTTGCAGCTAGGCACGGTCACATAACTAAATTCTGGCCAGTGAGATAGAACTGAAAGTATGGCATGAAACTTTTGGAAGGCTGCATTAGAGGAGCTGGCTTAGCTGGGAGATAGGCCATTTTGTTTTTCCTCTTTCCTTCCAATTGCCTGTAACAAGATGTGTTGGCTGGGCTCACAAGGCAACCTTGGAAAAGGAAGCCATGGGCTAGGATGGTGGAGCTGAAAAAGGGGGCATGGTATCTGAAGACCATGGAGTCCACATACTGTTGCTGAATTGTCTACCTCTGGGCTTCTTTCACATAAGACGGAAATAAAATATCTTGTGTTAATGACACCCTTATTTAGGTTTTCTGTAACAAGGATCCAGACTTAATCCTAACTGATACAAGCCTAAATGTTTATCATTAGGAGAATGGTTTAAAAAGTTGGGCACATCCATACTATGGAATGTTATCCAGCAGCTACAAAGAATGAGATCAACCCTTATGTTGTTCTTTAAATAATGGCTATCAAAAAGGACTCCCTTTTTATTTTGGGGGTTTCTACTCATCTGTTCAAGGGTCCCCTCAAACAAAGCCTTCTTTAGGAAGCATCCCCCAACTGTCCCAGAAAGGATTTGCCCACTTGTTTGCCCTGCTGAAGTGGTTTTTCCTTCAGTTATCCTTTGGCACTTAGCCTGCATAGACTTGTATTATTAGTTATCTTTTTAAATGCAAATATAACATCCTGGTTTCCTGGTTGGACCAGAGCCCTCTTAGGGCAAAGATATTTAATTCATCCATTTATTCAACAATGAAGATTTTGTTTTGCTTCAGCTGCTGCCCTAACAGAAACACTGTGTTTGGTGGCTGACTGAATATAAAATTAATAACAAAGGATCTGCTTCAGGGATTTTACTGTTTTAGTGGAGGCAGGGGCATAGATGCATCTATGAGACTGTGGAAGAACATACCTTTTATAAAAGAAGTTTAGCAAATAAGATGCAGGTTTATAGGAAGGAGATCACATTTTATTGGGACAGGATTGATAAAGTACTCCATCATCTCTATTTTTTCTCTCCATTCATTCATCTCTATTTCTGTCTATTTAATTTATTTCTTCACTTTCAAAAAGTGTTTTGAGGCAGCTTTTAATAATAAATATGCAAATGTTGATGAGAGGCTTAGAAACCAGAGAGGAAAATGAAACAATACAAGTAGTTCTGTTTGACTATAATATGGGAACAGGAATGGAATTTTGGGAAAATGAGGCTACAAAAGTAAGATGCCAGCAGTTTCACTCTTGGGAATTTATCCTAGAAAAATTAAGTTTATTTTCATGCAGGAACTTGTATATGAATGTTCATAGCAGTTTTATTGGTATTAGCTCCAAACTGGAAACTACCCAAATATCCTTCAGTGGGTGCATGATACATCCATACAATGGAATAATACTCATCAGTACAAATAAAGAATTCCATTTATGTGACATTCATGAAATAATTATAGAGATAAAGTACAGGTTTGTACTAGCCAGGGGCAAGGGTGGTGGGTAAGGCTGTAAAGGGGTAACAGAGGAAGTTTGGTGGTGACGGTACAATTGAGTATCTTGACTATGGTGGTGATTACCCAAGGCTGCACATGTGACAAATTACATAGAGCCTGACAAATTACATACAAGCGAGCCTGCATGCTTATGTGCATGTGCACACACACACATACATACACACATGCACAAGTGTATGTATAACTGGTGAAATCTGGATAAACTGTGCATTATACCAGGTTCTTGGTTTTGATATTGTGTTGATAAAAGAACTGTGTAAGATGTGAACACTGGGGAGAGGCTGGGGGAAGAGAACATGGGAATTCCTGTACATTTCTTTGCAACCTGCTGTTCTTATAATTATTTTAAATAAATGGTTAAAAGAGGTTATTTAATTTTTTTAAAAGGTAGGGTGGAGCCAGAGGAGAGCAGTGAATGCCTAGATAAGGAGTTTGTACCTAATTTTGTCACCAGTGGGTAATTATCAGAGAATTTTGAAGAAGTAATTGACAAGATGAGAGCTGTGATTTAGGATAATTATGTAGCAGGTAGGATGTAAGAAGAACTGGATCAGGAGGAAACAGCAGGGAGGCCAGCTGGGAGGCTGTTGTCCAAGCTATGTTTCCTTTAAATATTTACCTTTTTTAGGTTGTGGGGCTGAGCAAGAGTGGTGGTTACGTGGAAGAAAAGAGAAGTCCAGGAAGGTCATTCATTCAAAGATGTTTACTGAGCACCTATTTTGTGATAGACAGACATGGTCTCTGCTTCCAAGCAGCTCACAGAGGGAGGATTAGACAATAAGAATATACATAAGATTAACTTCAAAGAGTGTAAAGTTCTATGAATAAAATGAAACTGGACTTCATCTAGAGAGTGACTTGGGAGGGAGGTTCTTTTAATAAGGTAGCCAGGGGAGGAGTCTCTGGAGTCTAGATGAGACCTCAGTGATCAGAAGGAACCAGCTATGTGAACATTTTAGAGAGCAGTCTTCCAGACAACTTGGAGAAGGAAGTGCAAAGGCCCTGAAATGACTAATAGGTTTCAGGCCTTGGTGCCTGGGAGATAGGAGTAGCATTAAACCAGAGGAGTTTAATTGCAACAGGGTTGGGCAGTGGAAGAGATGGTAAATTTAATTTGGGACAGGTTGAACTTAAGCAGTTGGCCAAAGCATCCTGGAGGGATGGAATGGGAATGTGGTAGGGTAGCAAAGTTGAGGGAAGATGTTTGTGGGTAGAGAAGAAGGAACTGTTGGAAAGGGAACTGTTGAAGATATGAGTAGTACGTTGATGGAAATAACAAGGTGGGGTGATCACTTGGGAGCACAAGTGCTGTCATTGGTCTTTAGTGAAAAAGGTGTAAGGCCTCCTGGTTAGGGAAGAAGACAGACATAGCTTTTCAAGTTAAAAGGAGAGAACTGGATAAAGGCTTGGGCTGAATGACTTTGAAATTCTTAAAACAAATTTTAGACAGTACTTTTCCCTATCTTCAGTGGGAAAAATTGGGAACTGCAAGTAATCGGGTGTCAGAACTGTTGGCTGTTTTTGATGGTGGCAGTGGTAGGTGCCATAGGGGTCATAAAAAAGAGAGGTTAACTGAAGATTTGAAACTGGGCTGGAAATAAGATCCATGCAATTAATTGAAAATTGACTTTAGTTGAGCTTTCTTCTCTGTTGTCTATTCAGCTATCCATATGTACTATTCATTTGCATCCACAGTAGTAATAACAATACTCGCTATTTACTTAGTACTTACTGTGGGCCAGCCATCATGCTAAGTGCTCTAGGTGCTTTATCTTACTTAATTTTTACACCAGTTCCCATTCTGCAGATAAGAATACTGAAGTCTAGGCTTATTAAAATTTCCAATTCATATAAGCTGATAAGTGGCAGAATAGGAACCTACATGCAGATTTGACTCACCCCAAAGACCTGCTCTACTGCCATTTACCTTAGAATTCCCATGGCTTTCTGTGGAAGCTTTCTGAGGGTTGGGACCTGGTTCATCTGATTCACTTTGCATGGCGCCCACACATAGCTATATTAAGCTCTTAGTAAGAGAAACACGTTAGGTCTTGTATTAGTTTCCTGTGGCTATTGTAACAAATTACCACACACTCATGGCTTAAAACAACAGAAATTTATTCTCTCACAGCTTTGGAAGCGGAGAAGGTCTGGAATTAAGGTGTCAGCAGGGTTGCACTCCCTCTGGAGGCTCTAGGGGAGAATACTTTCTTGCGTCTTATAGCTTCTGGTGTTGGCATTCGTTGGGCTGCATCACTCCAATCTCGGCTTCTGTCTTCACGTGAACTCTCATCTGTGTCTTATAAGGACACTTGTCGTTGGATTTAGGGCTCACCTGGGTAATCCAGGATGATCTTATTTCAGGACCCTGAATTACATCTGTGAAGACCCTTTTTCCACATAAGGTCACATTTGCAGGTTCTGAGGGTTAGGACACGAACGTGTCTTTTAAAGTGTCCACCATTTAACCCACTAGAAGTCTGATAGTAAAAATGATATATCTAGGGGGCTTCCCTGGTGGCGCAGTGGTTGAGAGTCCTCCTGCCGATGCAGGGGACACAGGTTCGTGCCCTGGTCCGGGAGGATCCCACATGCCGCGGAGCGGCTGGGCCCGTGAGCCATGGCCGCTGAGCCTGCGCGTCCGGAGCCTGTGCTCCACAACGGGAGAGGCCACAACAGTGAGAGGCCCGCGTACAGAAAAAAAAAAAAAAAAAAAAAAAAAAAGATATCTCTAGAAGCAGCTGCTGAGGAGTTTGTGTCACTTTTTTCCTCTCTCCAGCCCATATCAGATCAAATGCTGTATAAGAACGGTTTGCACTTTGACCTCTCAGCGTACAAATAGTGAGCATTTGTTGGTTGTAGGGGAATAAGGAGTATATGAAGGTATGCTTTAAAGGGCTGACATTCTGATATTTCAGTGGAGCATCATATTTTAAGACTCAGTCTCTTGGGAAGAGCCTGTGCTGATTTCCCCAGGTGGAGTTAGGTGCTCAGTTCTCTTGGCTCATAAAGCATTTTAT
Organism: Lipotes vexillifer; assembly: GCF_000442215.2. Lineage (NCBI taxonomy): Eukaryota > Metazoa > Chordata > Mammalia > Artiodactyla > Lipotidae > Lipotes > Lipotes vexillifer. Next base: position 283,655 of record NW_006790633.1, on the reverse strand, counting down.
TTATATCTCTGCTACTGCATTTATCAAGGTTTATTATAAATTATTCACTTGTATTTTTATCTCCCTCATTAACTGTGAACTCTAGAGGGCATATGCACTATGTCTTGTTCATCTCTGCTTAGTAAATGTTGAAGAAGCCAGTCAGTGAAGGAATGAATGGGCTAAGGAAGGAGTCAAGCAAAGGGACCTGCAAATCCTGTATTTCCCAGATCATCTGATCTGAGCATGGACATATGAACAGACCATGAGGACTAGAGTGTGAATTAATCATCACTGTATTATTAGCCTCTTGTGCTGTATCTGGTACATACAAGGCTCTCAGTAAAGAATGCTGGGTTGAACTGAAATTGAAACGAATATTGAAATCTGAGCTCTTACAGAGCAAAGAGATTTGATTGCCTCTTAAAAACAATACTGAAAGCAGCCTGAAAAGATCTAATTTACTTAATCTGCCATAGAAATGTCTGAAAACAATCACCTAAATCATTTTGCTTTATTTTATTTTTTTCACTTTGCTTTATATTTGGTGATACTTGACTTGAGTCAGCCCAGTTGTAGCAGAAGGAACAACTATCTTAAAACTAGACAAACCTGGGCTGAAGTCCTGTCTTGTTCCTTACTGTGTATATGATCTTGAGCACATCACTTATTCCCTCTGAACTTAGCCCCTTCATCTGTAGCATGTAGGTAATTATGTTACCTGTCTTCCATTGGTGCAATGAGAATTAAATTTGTTAAAAATACTTTAAGTGCCTTACAAACAGAAGGTGTTAATATTATTGAAATCCTTTCCACTTTTATTTATTTTTATTAAACAAATTTGTTTTTATTCATTTATTTATTTATTCATTTATTTATTGGCTGCATTGGGTCTTCGAGTGGGGCTACGCTTTGTTGCGGTGGCTTCTCTTGTTGCGGAGCGTGGGCTCTAGGCATGCGGACTTCAGTAGTTGTGGCATGGGGGCTCAGTAGTTGTGGCACGTGGGCTCTAGAGTGCAGGCTCAGTAGTTGTGGCACACGGGCTTAGTTGCTCCGCGGCATGTGGGATCTTCCCGGACCAGGGCTGGAACCTGTGTCCTCTGCATTGGCAGGCAGATTCTTAACCACTGCACCACCAGGGAAGTACTCTTTCCACTTTTAAATAGAGAATAACTAGAAAGCATATCAAGAGGTGACTCATTAAAGTACAAACCAGTAATCAGAAAAACTTCAAGATTTTGCTGTGAGAATGGTGTTGGTAATAAAGGAGAACAGTAATCTCTTGAAGGGTGTCTTGTGTTAGTCCAGTACTGTATTTCTCATCCTAGATTTAGCACTGAATTTGTAAATGATGTGAATTCTTTACTGTAGCTCCCAGGAGCAAGGGAGATAGGAGATAAATCATGAGAAGAGCTAGTTATAACTGTAGTAACCCAGGAAAGAGATGAAAAAGGGCTTGAATGTGGAGTGGTAAATATTATCTTGTAGGTTCAAAGACCTACACTTTGGAAACACTGCTCTAGTGGGAATCTAAATATTTGACTTTCATGGTGGCTGTATTATTTATTATAGGACTTAGTGGAACCGATTGCTTAGAGTGGGATACCCCTCCTAGAACAAGCTGGGAAAATCTCCAGGATGCCAGCCAGGGCACTGAGGAGAGTTTCCAGGGATTTAGGCCACTGCCACTCCCTCCCTTCCTGGAAAAGAATGCAAAGTGCAGCTTCCATCCCCAGATCCAGGCCATATGTTCCATTAAGCTTGTAGGCGCCTTGCCCAGTTGTTATTTTAATAAACCTGGTTGTGCTCCTCAATTTTCCTTAGAGGGCCCACTGGGCAGGCCAGCACTGGTAGAACCTTGCATTTCCCCTCTGGTTGACCCAAGAGCTGTTTGATGGAAGTTCTGCCCATAGTATTAGTGCTGGCTTAGGAAGCTTGGCTTTCTTGCCATTGTAATGGGTGTTGCAACTCCTGGTCTCTGTGGATCAGGCCAACAACAGCAGAGTAGAATTGATGTGGATTTTGAGGGCTTTATGGGGAGATGACATTGCAGGAAAGAATAATTGATTTAAAGCCATTGCTTTTCTCTTAAAGGCAGGGGGCATGGCAGGATGGAAAGAAAGGAATAATAAGAAGTATTTGCCCTAAAAATCTATCTTCACATTTTTAATACATCACTGTCCAAATTGCTACTTTTTGTGTGTGTGCTTCATTGAATCTGTTTCTACTATGTTTGAGTGGAATTTAAATAATTTAGATATAAAGAGTTTTAATAAACCTCTCATCAGGCCTTGGGTAGAACCTCAGGGGCTTGTTCACCTTCTGATTTCCCATCTTCAGATTCCTGTTGATATGTTTTTTCTTTGATCTGTTTAGTTTATGCCATAGTGTTCTTAATCTTAACATCATCTGGGAAAAGCTTACCAGGAAGATTTACATTTGGAAGATCAGGATAATCTTCACATGCATCTGAAGGAAACAATGCCCCCCTCCCCCCTGTTGCCTCACCCATGTGTCACTAGGAGAAATAGCGGTGTTGGAAAAAAAAAAAATTGCTGCTGCCTGTGACTACTATACCCACAGAAAAGGAGTGGGAGAGAAAATACCCATGTGATGGACCAATCATTCCACCCCTGCCTTGCGCTGCCTTTTCTAGGAGCCAACTTTCCTCCTTGGGTCCTTGGGAGATGCTTAATTTTAATTGACTCAGAAGAGTTCTACTTTGTGTTTGAAAACCACACAGAAATGGGAAGTAAGTTAGTTCCACTGCTCTCCCACCCTGTTTGTCCAACCACACACACACACAAACAAATCCAAGGTACTCAACAGCTTTAGAACAGAATCTTGGGCTGGTACCAGAGTCTAGGCTTGTGATAGGCTTTGTATTTCCAGCAGGCTTCTCAGAAGTTAAGTGACCCCTACTCACACAGAATGGAATTGTGTTGCAGACTTTGCCCTGTGAGCAACCAATGGGGATATACTTCTAAACTGGCTTTTTCCCTCTTCATAAATGGTTTCCAAACAATTAAAAATAGTCATACTAGTGGAGAGGACAGAGTATGCAGGAGCAGATTTCATTGCTCTGAAATGCTTTTGCTTTTGTGAGGGGATGCAGTGTTATATGTTTCTCCCAGTTATCAACAGTTTCCCTGTCACTGGGTTCCATTTTTCATTTGCTGCCCTCCACGTCTTTGTGTTTCACAGCCCATGGAATCTTGGCTTCAGAGAAATAAATGGACCCAAGAGAGAGTTATATTTTAAGAAACAGAATGATGATCGCTCACATTTTAAGTTAATAATAAAATCCGAGTGTAATTGGCCAGATCTTCCCAGCAGGGAGTGTGTGTAACCTGTCATCTGGCCAACGTGAGAATTTGGCACTTATGTGGCACAGGAGAGGCCACCCTCATACAGCCAGGGGGGACCTACTTAGGACCCTGTGGCCAAGAGAAGATTAAACACTGGGAAAGTTCTGTGAGTAGAGAGGGCAGACAAGGGCTGTGAAGTGGAAGTAGAATTGAAGAGTTGTTTGTAGAATTATGTGAATTGGGGAACAACAGAGGGTATATCTATCCTGCCTTTACAAAATTCCCTTTCAAGCCTATACCTCTCCAGCTACTGCCCTCCCTCCTTCTCTTTCACCGCCAAGATTCTGAAGTGTATCCTTGCTGATCCCATTTACTCCCCGATCTACTTCTATTCGGTTTCCATCTCCTTTCCTTCATAAACTGCTGTCATCAAGGCTACTGATGACTTCCTTGTTGAAAACAAAAAACAAAACAAAAAAAATAGAAGCTTTTCAGTTTTATTTAACCTTTTACCATCATTTGATATGTTTTAATTTCTGTGACACTACTCTCTTGATTTTATCTTCCTCTGGTTGTTACTTCTTAGTTTAAGAAGTCTCGCTGTTCTGTTCCACAGGGATCCTTCCATAGTCTCCTCTCTTACTCTACCTGCTCTCTTTAGGAAATATCAAGCGTTTTCATAGCTTCATCATTCATATGTCAACAATTATTAAATCTATATTATTAGTCCAGTTCTCTTTTCTGAGCTTCAGACCCCATACATCTTGTTTTTTTTTTGAATGTTTCTTTTTGCATGGGATGTCCCAAAGCTAACCTAAATTCAACATGCCCATTCGCTCAAGCTTGTTTCTTCTCCTGTCTAACCTGTTTTTGGTAAATAGCATCATAATGTCCTGAGGCACTGTCTCCTCTGTTAATAAGCTTCCTAACTGATCTCCTGCTTCCAACATTGGTCTCTTCAAGCAACATACAGATTGGATTCTAAGGAAAATTGAGATTATATCAATCCTTGCTTAAAAGTTTTCAGTGGCTTTCCATCACAAGTAGAGTAAAATTCCAACTTCTTACCATGCCCTGCCTGATCTGGCCCTTGCCTTTCTCTGTACCCGCTCTCTTACCACTAGCCCCTTTGTTCACTCTGCTCCAATACTGTGGCTTTCTTTCCACCCCTCACCCACCTCAGGGCCTTTTGCTGTTTTGTTGCTTGGAATATTCCAACTCCAGATCTTTGTATAACTGGATCCTTTTTTGTGGCTGGTTCAAATGTAACCTTCACAGATAGGTCTCTGCTGATCATCCTAGTGGATTCAGCACTCTCCCTACCCACCTTGATTGCTGTTTTGTATTATGCATTGGAATATTCGCTATTTGAAATGATCTTGTTTATATTTTCATGTCAGCTCTGTGGGAGCACAGACTTTGCTTTGTTTATCATTATATCCCTGTTACCTTGAAGAGTGCCTGGAACATAGTGGGTAACCAATAAATGTTTTTTTAAATGAAAAAAAAAAAAAGACATTATCCTTAGATCCTGAGTGCAGCCAGACTGCTTGCCGTTCCCTGAACTACAACACAGTTGCACATTCTGCTTCCTCTTCCTATAATGCTTTCCTCTTTCCTCTTTTTCAGCTCAACTCCTACTTATCTTTCAGTACTTGACTTTGTCACCTCTTCCAGGAAGCTCTCTTTGATCTTATGATTTCCTGGTTAACACCTTCATTAGACTCTGTAGCACCCTATGCATGTCCTCATTATAGCACATATGCAATTAGTATGAAATTGCTTGTTAATGTATCTGTCTCCCCTGTTAGATTAGCTTCTGGCAGGGATGGTATTTTATTTGTATCCCCGGCCCACTGGGAATCTATAAAAATCTACTCAATTATTTTGTTGAATTATTTGTTAAATCATAGAATCCTTTGGTAATGTAAATTAGCTGTCCCCCAAGTTCTTGCACTAGCCAAGTTTTGATTTTCAGACACTGATGTTTTAAAAATGTACGTAACCTTACTTATAGAAAAGGTTCACGTCCCCACTGAAGTTTTCTGTAATAAGAATAACATTAAATACTGTACTTACAATTTATTGTCTACTATGTGCCATGAACCTCTGACATAGATTGTCTTATTCACAAATAACTTTTCAAGGTGTATATGTTATTATTCTCATTTTACATATGCAGAAACTGAGACTTACATGTAGTAATCTGTTCAAGCGCATATAGCTAGCAAAAAAAAAGCTGGAATTTGAATCCAGGTCTTTAATTTCTAAGCCCAAGCTCTTTCTGCTACGCCATGCTGCCCCCTATGGGACAAGTTCACATTTCAGAACTGTTTATTAAAAATATCAATTATTATCATTGTAAAGCTCATAAAATTTGAGCTTTTATAAGCTACAGAATCAGGAAAGATGCTTTGAATACCATTATTTTAATCAACTAGAAAAGTGGCATTAGTTTTAACATGTTCTAGGCAAGAGCATTATGTTGTCTGTGACTAGTACACTTTCTCTCTGTTTATAAGCATAAGGGTGCTTTGTAGACGTTTGTATTAACTCAGCTGTTTTTTCAGTTAGTATTTGCTATGTAAACTCCAGTTTAATTCCCGAGAGCGGAGGTGACTTGCTAGGCCTCTCCTCCAGCTTGTCTGTAAGTTGTCTCCTGATGGTTGTATCCATGATGAGACCAGTCTACTTATTTGGCCTCAGGCTCAGGATTCTAGTGTATCCACGGTTTCTCTCTTTCCCAACTCTCACCCCAGGATATTGGTGCCATGTGGGTGGGAAGCTTGCCATGAACTTTACCCAGGCTAGGACCTACTTCCTGCCTCCTTCCTGTCAGTCCCTCCCTATTTACTGGAGGCTGGGCCTGTTCTCTTTATTACCTGGTTTTGGTTAAATGCCTTTTGTATCTTGGAAGCTTGGACTAGAACTGGACTGAATCTTCCCCACCCCTAAATGGAGGTGATCTCAGGTCATTGCCCTAGCTTCCTACCCCTCCCCATTCTGATTTTGTTTCCTCTGTGCTTCTGCACTCTTACCACTGAGCAGTGCTTGCTGGAACTAATGACTTAGCACAAAAGAACCTCATCAGTGGAGATAGGACCAAGAATCTAGTGACTGAAATATAGAACTTTAGATCTTATTGCTTACCACTCACTGCCTTTCTTCTGTGCATCTCTGGGGATGGGGATGGTGATGGAAGACAGTCTATATGTGATGATGTAGAATTGATCTTCTTTAGGTTCTGCTCATCTGAGGGGTCTATCAGCTTAGTGATGGATAAGCCAGAAACTGGTTGTTTGTATCTTGCATAATGTAGAGCATCCATGATCCACCTCATTTCACGCCAAACTTCATCAATTTGCTTTGGGATAAAATGGTAAAAGACATTAATTATCAAACAGGTTTAAAAAGGTTTAAGTTTCCCTCAGAGTCCAAGATGATACATTTTCCACAGTATTGGTTTTGAGCAAGGGCAAAATATTTTCAACATAGGTTTGCTAAACCAGAAAACACCTCTTCTTTATAATCTCTTGTGTCTTGCATGTTTTTACCTGAGAGGCTATTTCATTTAGTGCAAATAGTGGAAGACCTGGATTCCAGCTGGGACCCACAACTTACTGGTTCTGTAACAACCTTTGGCAAATCACCTGACCTTTTCCAGCCTCAGTTGCCTTATTTGTGAAATGTGGACAAGACATTTCCCCTTTTATACCTCACAGGACTTCTGTGATGACTGGGTGAAATGATATATTTGAATGTCCTTTGTAAAACTGCAGGGTACATTTCTCATACATATGAAGTGTTATTAATTCTCAGCATGTAATGAAATATTCCTCATTAGGATATTATGGGGAAGGCATATGATGAAGTCTGAATTTCAGAACAGGTGAAGAAAGGAATGTAGTTTTAGTTCTATGTGAACTAGAAGAACAAAGCATCACTGGAATAAGCAGAGATTCTTGGACCTATTTTAATAGAAATAACTTTCATATATTAAACTTACTTTCTTACATATAAGTGCTTCTAAAGTACAAAACAGCTTAAACAGCGTATTCTTCCTAAGTAATTTAAACATCCTTGTAATTTTACAGTAGCCCATTTGATTTCTGGGTTACCAAAGTGACTTTAACATTTTCATTATAAAGTATAATAGTTGTTACTCAGTTGTAAAAGTCATTCATATTTTTGTGTCTGTCTCTGTAGATGACAGATATTCTCCCAAATCTTAATAGACACTGTCCATAAACTTTCTGGTTATTCTGACTCTCTCCAAGGGGGTTGTTAATGACATTTTTTCATGGGACCCTGGAGCTTGTTATAGGCTTTGCATCTAATTTCACTGGGTGCGTTGAGCAAGCCGTTAACTTCTGACCCATTTACTCAACTGTGAAAAGAAGAGGTTGTACCGATTGTCTAAGTTCCCTTCCAGCTCTGACACTTTATGATTTATTTTTGAAGAACCTTTGGAAAGTTGGTGTCACTCAGTTTCCAGGTAGAAGGTGTTCATTGTATGACTACCACAAGGTTAAGGTCTCTCTGATTGTAGAAGGGAGTATCCAATGTTCCATTTTATTTTCAAAATTCCTTTTTCAGGGCCTTAATGTGTACTTAAAGAATACTCTTTAAAGAATCCACAAACCTGGTGCTCCCAACAAACACAGAGTCTAAAACTGTGATCGTCTGTGGTGTTCAGGGTGACAGGCAAGCTTGAGTGAGCTAGTGACTGGCACTGCATCGTTGGTAGCCATTTTCCCTTGCTTTCTAGTAATGTCCTGTAGTGAAAGCATGAAATTGAGCTTCAGGCTTTGTTAAGGCAGTGAGTTGGGCTGAAGGTTCAGCAGTGGCAGGCCCATGAGGAGGCTCTGAACAGTGTAAAGAGAGAAATCTGAAGTTCAGGGGGTAAGGCTGAAATGGAAGTCCAAGTCCAGACTTGGGCAGATTTTCTTAATGGGATTGTTGCTTTCTTAGCTAGCTTTTATTGATCCTACCTCATGCAGCATGCTCTCATCTCAAAGTTTAAGGCACTGCATGACTATGGACAACTTTCGGACGTCCTGCCAAGGGCAGGTACTGTGCTTTTGTACCTTTAACTTTTGGCTGTGCAAAGAATAGGTACTCAATAAATGATTATTCAGCGAATGAAGGTATGAATGAATGGTTCTCTAATTCTTTAGATCTCTGCCCTCGAACAGAGTTATCATGAGGATTAAGTAAGATGATGTAGGTGAGTGCACCTTGTAAGCTGTGCATTGTTATAAAGTTTTCAGTTGTCACAATGACAGTCATGGTTATTGTGGTGGACGGAATGTGGCCTCCCGAAATACATGTCCACGTCCTAGTCCCTGGAATTTGTATTACCTTATATGATAAAAGAGTAGATATTACCTTGTATGGCAAAAGATGTGATTAAGGTTAAGGATTTTGACAGGAGGAGTTCATCCTGGATTATCTGGGTGGGCCTTAATTCCAATGACAAATGTCCTCATAAAGACATTCTTATGAGAGTGAGGCAGAGGGAGGTGTGGCAGACAGAAGAGAAGGAGGCAGTGTAACCACAGAAGCAGAGATTGAAGTGAGGTGGCCACAAGTCAAGGAATGCCAAGAGCCACCAGAAGCTGGAGGAAGCAGAGAACAGATTCTCCCACTCTCCAAAGGGAGTGTGACCCTGCCAACAGCTTGATTTTAGATTTCTGGGCTCCAGAACTGTGGGAGAATAAATTTCTGTTGTTTTAAGCTACCCCCTTTGTGGTAATGTATTACAGCAGCCCTAGGAAATGACTGCAATTATTAACAATCTACTTGTTCTCTTTGGATGGATGGCTTTAGCTTTATTGCTGAGGATGGATAGTGAGAGTTAGTGTAGAAATTAAAAAAATTATGTGGAGAAACAATGGTTATTTCTTAACTTTTCTCAGTGATGAAGTGAAGAGGTATTAACTGAAGAAAAATCAAAAACATAGGTAGAGGGAAGCCTATGGACTGAGTTTAATGGACTTAGCTAAGTAGCTCTAAAAGAAGTACAATTTTCACCCATTTTTACCTTATACTGTTGATCTAAAAATAACTGCCAACATAATCCCCCTGATTTTAATGTCCAAATTCAGCTTCTAAAGACTTGCTGACACGTTTCTTAAAAAGAAAGGCCATGAACTTACTAGGTCTATTGGTTAAAAGTTTTGCATCCATTTCTCACCCTGCCCTTTAAAAATTTTGGTTTTCATCCCCCAAATTACACCCCTTTCTCTGTACTCAGGCAAGATAATATTTTTATTTAAATGTGAAGGTGATTGGTTTTCTCACAGCACAGTTACAAGGTGCTTGAGGGGATGATAGATTGGCTATATTTAATGAGCTGTGTTTCTATTACAGCTTAGGAGCAGTTGAAGCATTACAGTATATAAATTATAGCCTAATTGCCCTTTAGCCTTTAGCAGCTCAGAATATGCCAAGTGCCAAGTCTCAGCACTGTGACATTTCTGCTGCATGTGTTGTCTATAAAGGCTGTATACCTTATCTGTGATTTTCTACACCTCCCCTGGCCTAGCCCTTCCCCTTTCTGGCTGCACTCCTTGGCTTCTTTTCCTTACTGTATTTACATAGACTCCCTTGCTGTTTACATTGTTTGGTTTGTGTAGTGCCTTCAACACTGTCTTAGATCTGGAATCATACAAATGCTCTCACAGCTGGCACTTGCCTCTGCAGATTATGGTGTGTGGTGAGCTGAGCTGTGAATGCCAATGGGTGAATGGCTGCAGCTGGTTTTCATTCTGAGCAAGAGAGATTGAGAAGCCCAGTATAGATAAGGGGAGAGATGATATTGCATTAACTCTGGCCAGTGAAGTTATCCATGTTGGATGGAGCAAGGCAGTCCACTGAAGGCTATGGGTACAAGGAGACAGTCTGGTTTTAGCCTGGCCAAGAAGTGCTTTTCTGAACCCTTTGGGAATTGGCTTTTATCCAAGTCTACGATTACCTGGCTGGCTGGAGAGGATGTAGAGGCTGCTCTCAAGTTGCCTGCTTTGGGAGACCAGAGCAGGCTAGAACTTTAAAGAATTCCTGGCCTGGCCTGCCTTTATCCATCCCACTTAATGGTGTGATGAAAGGG
>NW_006790633.1:267812-273137 GCF_000442215.2 Lipotes vexillifer | reverse complement strand
GGGAAAGAGAAAAAGACAGTGGAGCCCTAGACTAGGTGAAAGAGAGGAGTGAGAATAGTCATCTGCAAGTAAGAATGGAGCCAGAAACTCTTGGAGTAGTTTGAGACTGTGACCGACTGAAGAAAGTCAGCTTTCTTGTGTTGGAACATAGTGGATTCAGGGGAGCCTTAAGTGGAATAAAGCAGAAATAGAACTTAAGGTATGATTAGAGAAGTGCTTCTCTAAAAATATTTATGGTTGTTAAAGAAGTCATGAAATGTTAGAGCCAACTAGGTGCTTAAGAAGGCATCTAGTCCAATTCTTTTATTTTATAAATGAGGAAATTGAGGCCCCTGGATCAAATGAATTGTCCAGTACTCCAAGGTTTATCAGTAGAAGATTCAGGACTAAAAATGTATGCTAATTGTCTTCTAGTCATTATTTTTCTTACTCTGTTCCACTATTCCTTACCTTGGGTTCAAAAGAGAAGCCAATCTTTCATATTCTCCTCATGCTTCATTCTTCCTTTTCCCAACCACGTTCCCCCTGTCAGTGTTCTACTTTTACTGGCAATAAAGTAAGCGATGTAAATGTTTTGAATTTTTAAATACTACACTCTCAGGTCAAGAAACCAAGTAAGTTCTTGAAAGGTTTGTTTTTTCAGTCTAAGAGGTCACCTCAAATATCTCATTTAGGATGAGAGAAGTAGGATAGGATTTGTCTGCTCACACTTTGCAAGCATATTACAATATCTTCTTCCTGAGTACTTAATAAACCCACAATCTTGCATATCATGTTTTAAAGCATTTTCCCTTCTTAGTAATTAATAACTGAATGAATGTATAATTTATTGCATACTTATTATGTGCAGGCACTTTAGTGAATGCTTTACATGCATGACCTTGTTGAATTCTCTCAGTGACACTGAGAGCTAGTACTATTATTGTCATCATCCCTGTTTTACAGATGAGGAGATTGAGATTTAGAGAACTTTATTTGCCCAAAGCTCACAGCATTTCCTCATCTTAGGTCCTCATTACTTGCCTGGAGGGTTGCAATAGCTTCGTATCTGGTTTCCCTGCCTTTAGTCTACTTCTCCTTAAATCTAGGAACGATATGTAAATTATTTTAGTAGCCAATGAGAATGAGTACTTACTATAAACAACCAGTGTGGCCATACCAATGCGAATGGGAGGAATATCCTCCCCTGCGTGAATCTATCCTAAACATCTGTGCGAACCTATAACTGACTTTCTCCAAAACTTTGGCCAGGTCCCTATTGCCTGCAGAATCAAGTACAAATATCTTACCATGGCCTTTAACAAAGCCCTTGTGTGATCTGATCTCACTGCTACTTTCATTTTTACCTGATTTCTCACTACTGCCCTTTACTCAGTTTATGCCCCAGCTAATCTTGACTATCATCGTTCCCCAGATACGATTTTTCTGCTCTCTCTGCCTTATCTGTTTATTCTTTTTCTTTGCCTCTTAGTCTATTTCTCCTCACTACAGACTAACCCATCCCTATAGGCCTAGCTCAGGTATCAGTTACATCCTCTATGGCAAGTTTTTTATGCCCACAAATGTAGGTAAATTTTTACTTCTTTGTGTTGGCACAAACCTTTTTTTTTTTTTGTACCTCTCTTTCGGCACCTAACTCATTTTACAAATAGTATTTGTACACATTTCTTGTCTACCCTAATGGATTTTAAACGCTTTAAGGCCAGGGACCATGTGTAATTCAACTTTGTATCTCCCTTACAGTGCCCGACACCTGGGTGTCCAACAAATATTTATTAGATTGACCTGAATATATGTCAAAGTGATATTTATGGTGGGGCTGTTGCTCTTACAGAAGTCCACACTTATGCATGGTTTTGCTTTCTGCAGTTTCGGTAACCATTGGTCAACTGAGATCTGAGAATATTAAATGGAAAATTCCAGAAATAAATAATTCATGTTTTAAATTGCCACTGTTCTGAGAAGTGTGATGAAATCTCCTGTCATTCTGCGCCGTCCTGCCCAGGACGTGAATCATCCCTTTGTCCAGCGTATCCCTCCCATTAGTCACTTAGTAGCCACCTTGGTTATCAGATTGTTGCCATATTGCAGTTCTTGTGTTCAGGTAACCCTTATTTTACTTAATAATGGCCCCAAAGCACAAGACATAATGATGCTGGCAATTTGGTTATGACAAAGAGAAGCCACAAAGTGCTTCCTTTAAGTGAAAAGGTGAAAGTTCTTGACTTAGTAAGGAAAGAAAAGAAAAATATGGTGAAGTTGCTAAGATCTGTGGTAAGAATGAATCTTCATTCCGTGAAATTGAAGGAAAAGAAATTCTTCGTAGCTTTGCTGTTGCACCTCAGACTGCAAAAGTTATGGGCACAGTGCATGATAAGTGCTTAGTTAAGGCGGAAGAGGCATTAAATTTGTACAATAAGATATTTTGAGAGAGAGAAGGAACATTGACATAGTTTTTATTACGGTATATGGTTATAATTGTTCTATTTTATTATTGTTAATCTCTTACAGTGCCTAATTTGTAAATTAAACTTTAGCATAGGTATGTACGTATAGGAAAAAAATAGTATATATAGGGTTAGATACTATCTGCGGTTTCAGGCATCCACTGGGGGTCTTGGGATATATCCCCTGAGGTTAAGAGGGGACTACTGTATATTCATTTAGTGAATTGGGTTACTACAGGCATAAAGATCGTAAGATTTGTCCAAGGGATTTAGGGGCAATTTCAGACTAGATCCAAATTCTCTTGTTGACTAGTCAGTACCCCTTTCTCAAGACCCTAAGATGTCACCATAGGGCTTTTCCAGAAAAGACCATGGACAGGGAACACATTTTTTAACCTCTGTAGCTACACATTAAAGTGTCAGTTCTTCCAGAAAGAAGTCCAAAGAATGAGAAATCTTAGGTCCAGCTGAATTTGGGTTAACATAAACTGATGGGTCATTCTCTTCTCTTTTTCTCTGGGATATTGAATTAATTAATACAGTTTTTCTCTGTGTTGGAATTATCAGTGGGCTACTGGGTAAGGATAATATTCTGATCTCTACTTCTGGCAGTGATTTTTCTCTCCAGTATGGGAGACTACTGCTACCTACCACAGTGGCTGATACAGCTCTTATTAACACAGTGTTTTACCTGTAGCTTTTTCTTAAGCCTTTGTATAAAAACTCACATTTCCCTGAGCTCTGCATTTTAACCAAATCAACAGGCTGTTTGCACATGGTTGTCTTTAAATTAGCCCAGATTGCTGTTCTTTCTTATGCTTGGTTCTCATCCCCTCCACCATGTCCCTTCTTTCTCCCTTTCACCTCAGAAGAAACAAACTGTTACCTGAATGAAATCTAAAACTTGCTGGTGTCTTTGTTTGGCGGCTGCAACTTCACTGTCTGAGATTGCTTCCCTCAGGGACTGTTGGGTATTCAGAGAATCCAGCTCCACAACAGCAGAAAGGCGGCAATACAGACTAATAAATTTCTCCCTGTAGCTGCAAAAATGAACTGGAAAATGGACAAGCAAAATAAAACATGTTAAGATCTGGTATCAAAATAGAGAAATTCATACCTCAGAGGAAACAAGTTGAATGAAAACATGATTTATTAATCCTATCAGTGGAAAATATTAGGCCATAAATAAATTATAAATGTGCTCTTAAGGGGCCAGTTGTCTGGCTTTAGTCATACAGTATTCCCTTTTAAGGTTTACCAAGTCCTGGTAAGGTAAGGGGAAGTGGAGTCGGCTAAAGCTGCAGTTTATGTTCAGCCCCTAAAGTTGGGCTACTACTGGGAGAATAAATTTGCTTATCACTTTAAAGGAAAAAAAAAAAAAGCAAGTAGCAATTTGAAACCTAGTTTTGACTGCCATGTCTGATTGCCAGTATGTATCTTGCATGTTCCTTTCCAAGGCCAGAAGTCCCAGAAGATACAAGGCATGCTTTTCTCAGCGTATGTTTTGTCTTTCGTCTGGCTGGGAAATGTCTGTAAAGACCTAGTATGATGAGTTTTGCTCCTTCTCCTGCCTCTCCACTCCTCAGCTCCTCTGGAAGGATGATGGAGCTAATGCTCGATAGATCATTTTTGTCTTCACCTTCCTCTTTTGAAAGATAATGGGCCAGAGGCCAAAGGAAACAGTCTAATCTTCATCTCTGTCATGGAGGAGGGAGAGAGGAGTGTGGGACTCAGCCTGGTGCAGGCAACCTGAGGTGATCCGATTTTTCATACTTCCCTGACTGGCTCTGATCATATACCATAACTTCAGATTCCAGTAAGGTGAGGAAAGCATCCCAATTCAGACTAGTGTAGTACCAGTCTCTTCCTGGCCATTGCTGAGTTTGGAGACTCACTCGCCAGGAACCTCACTTACTCTGTGTGCCTCTGACCTGCATCAGTGTGTTTTGAGCTTTGGAAATAGGGCTGTAATAACTCAACAAATCTGTGGAATGGAAAGATTTTTATTTGGCGTCTTTGGTGAGGAATTCTAGGAAGAACATCTAACTACTGTCCTTGGGCCTCTTTGCTGCTGATTCCTGAGACCTAGACCTGGACATTTAGGGAAACTAAAACCACATACCTCAAAATGGGGCATCTGGTCATCTATACACCTTACTGAGGGAGCCCTACTTTAATGCACAGTGAGAGATTTTGTGTCCTCTACAATTCCCATCTTACCACTGCCTGCTTCCTTACTTGATTTTCTCTCAGGATGAAACGCAGTTGAGTGTAAGGGCAACCTGCTCTGTTTGTGTTTCCTCCTATTGAAGTGGTAGAGAAGAATGGAGTGAGGTCTCCAGTGGCCCATCCTTATTCCAGCTGTGCACCATTTCAAGGCAGTGTTTCTGAATTCAAGTAGCTTTGGTTCTGGTTTTTTTTTTTTTTTTTTTTCTCTCTGGTGTCAGATCCTTCCTTCTCACTTTCTCTGCTCTAACACTTCCTTGTCTGACAGAAGAACTGATCTCATTAAATGACAAACTATTGAGCTCTTCCCAAATGATCTACTTTTCATGCTTTTCCCTGGTTACAGACCTCTGTAGAGCTCCATCTTGACTCAGGGTAAAATCCAAACATCACTATAAAGCAAGCTCCTTGAGATCTAGGATTTTAATTTATCTTCAGTCATATCTTTTGTCATGCAACCACCCTCTACCCTCTGCCTGCATTGACCCTACACTGTGGTCAAGCTGAACCTACTACAGGCCCTTTTGTGCTTCCATGCTTGTGAACACGCCTCCAATACCCTTTTTTTTTTACCAGTACCTTCAGGTCAGATTCTTCTGATACTTGAAAATTTAGTTTAAATAATCTTCTCCTCAGTGAAATCTTCATGGAC
>NW_006790633.1:267524-267802 GCF_000442215.2 Lipotes vexillifer | reverse complement strand
CTCCAGGCAGGATTAGTTTCTCTCTTTTGTGCTCCTAGGCCACTTGTTTTCTAAATGTATCAGGACACTGATCCTGCTTTACTGTAATAATGTGTTTACTTGACTACCTTGGTATTAGACTGTGATTTCTTTGAGGGCAAGAACCGTGTCTCCTGTTAATTTTTATTTCCTCAAAACCTGGAACTTTATAACTTCTCAGTTAATGTTTATTGACTGAATGAACAACAACAAAACGTGCACCCTGATCTGAAGAGAGCAGACCCTTCCTCCAGAGTCTC
>NW_006790633.1:250594-267514 GCF_000442215.2 Lipotes vexillifer | reverse complement strand
TCCCTCCATTCTCTTTTCTCAAGGTGCTTTTGCTTTTCCTGTTTCAAAAGGTGTACTTCAGGTCTGTGATATTTACTGGCCTCTCTACAGGAAAGAGTCACCATTACTTTTTAGCTTACTCTTGACCCTTGTAGCTCCCTGAATGTGTCTTTATGCCTTTCAAGGAGGAATTATATCCTGTTTGCACTTGACAGATGTCCTCTCTTGGCTGGAGAGTGGAGAGAGTGAAGTGTCTCACAGTCTGCCTTTCCAAACCAAGTTTTAAAAAAAAAAAAAAAAAAAAGATCAGCTTTTTTCCTTCTTTCTAAATTATGACTGGGAAGATAGTGAGAGGCACTGAAGAATTTCTTTAAAGGAAATACTATCGGTCCCATCTGAATTCTAGAACGCCAGGGTGTCCACAACTTTCTCTTGTTGTGTCTCCTTGTGGTCAGAGCCTTGGATCAGTGGGTGGTCTCACAGTGCCCACACCACCCGTGCCACTCACCACAGTGAGCTATGAGGACCTTTCAACGACAAGGACAGGGCTTCACTTTCCCGCTCTAGTGGTTTTTATCCAGAGCCTTTAATGTTACTTTAACAAATGTTACTTTAACATAGTCTTTTGTGGTTTAGCAATGATACATTTGGTAGCCATCACTGAGAAGGGGAGGATAGACTGGAAGCTTCTAATTTTTTTCTAATGTGAATCACATGCATTTTACAGGCAGAATGGTATAAGGATACAAAAATGCATTATCCCAGACCACATGATTTGTTATTAATTTACAAACTAAGACTGATTTTCTGTGGTGTTTTCTCTCTCTTTTTTCTGTATAAAATTGTTGGCACCAACACTGGAAGTCAGATTAGGAGTATAGTAGAGTGGAAAGTACTCAGGGTTAGGTATCAGATGAAACTGGATTTGAATCATAGTTCTGCCACTTACTACCTTCATAATAATAGGCATATAACCCCTGGGAGCCTCCGTTTCCTCATATCTAAGACAGGGGTAATAATGTCTACCTAGGATAAAACAACATAACAATAAACAGTAAAGTGCCCAGCATAGCATGTGGCACATATCAGATATAAAATAAATTTTTGTTCACATCCCTACCACGTCCCCCTGGGAAGAATGAGGCATTTAGTAGGTAGAATATTAGAATGGGATTGAGATTAGAATATTCTTCCTAAAGATCTCTAACTCAATAAAGTCCTAGTCAATCTGGGCCATGTAGCCTAGTTTGGAAGCCAAGGAACCAACAAGATTACCTCCTAGGGTCAGTTTAGTTCCGTGATTCTTTGCCAAGGTGTCAGAAGGAACCTGGGCATAAGATGCCTCTCTAAAGATTCCTGGTAGTGAATGAGTTGATGTTGGAATTCAGGAGTGGTATCCTAAATCATGAAAAATGGGCATTAGGAATGAGGGTTGAGACCGTGCCATTTCTTATAAGCCTGTGGCCTGGATTCCATTAGGCTCAATGCCTGGATATCCCACAGGCACCTCAAACAAAACTCATCATTTGTCAAACTGAACTAACTCATCATCTCTCCCCTTCCCCCAAACCTGTTCCTCCCCTCTTATTTCCTGTTCTGGTAGATGGCAGCATTATCCATTTCAGCACCCTATTCAGACTCTCTGGCTCCTCCATCTTGCTCTTCAACCACATTAAATCAGTCACAAAGTCCTATTGATTTTAACTTCTAAATTCCTCTTGCCTCTGCCTTCTCTTCTGTACCCCTGCTGTGGCAGTCTTGGTTTGAGTTCTTATCATTGCCCACCTGGGCCAGTCTCTTAACTGTCTCATTGCCTCTAGTCTCAGTCCTTTTTTTGTTTTCCTGCAATCCATAGAGTTGCTAAAACCTAGTAAGACCATATTATTCCTTTCCTTAAAATATTTTAATGACTCCTCTTTGCCTATAGGATAAAATCTAACCGCTTTAGGATGGCCTAGCCCTTTGTAATTTTTACTTTTTAAAATTTTAGTTGTATCTTCTGTCACTCTGCCTCAGATGCCTTAAGCATCTTTCACAATGACCTACTAAGAGTGTACTTAATTGAGCTGCATTTTCCCACGTCTCCAAGCCTTCGTGCATGCTATTCCTTCTGCTTAAAATGATTTTCCTTTTCTACCTTTTCTTTCCTTTCCTCAATGTTTATTTATACTTCAGGGTCTATCTCAAATATTATCTCTGTAAGAAAGGATTAGGTGTCTTTCCTCTGAAATTCAACAACCTACATCTTAACAGCAGGATTTTCATTGCATTGGGACTATTGGTGTAGATGTCTGTATCCTCCACTGGATTCTAGACTTCTGGTGGGCAGGTTGTGTCCTATTAATGTCTGTATGTCCAGCCCCAGCACAGTACTTTGCATACGGTGGAAACTCAGTAAATATTTGTTGAATGAAGGATGCAGCCAAGCACTGAAGTATAAAATATATACCAGGCTTCAAACTGTTTCTAAAAAATTCCCCAGTTTCTTAATCTTGCTAGTCAAGTCAGTTGGAATCATAGAGCCAAGGAAATTGATAAAAGTCAACTTTCTTCTTCATAGGCCTGCTCTCAATTGTGACTGCCCACAGGGTCAGGGCAGGGTGACCTCCTCAGTGTAGGCTGGGCAAATCCTCAAGAGACCATACCACTGAACAGAGTTTCTAAGGGCTTTTCCTTTCATTTCTGGGAACAGCATAAATAGTGACCCTTGTTGTTCCCTAGGCACATACTTTATTACTGCAGAGGATTGCTATCCTGCTCCTATCCAAAGGGTCGGGGAGTATCAGCTCTCACGCTGTGGAGGGGGAGTGGGTCTGCAATTGTATCACTTTGCCTCAGCTCAACCCTGCTCATAGAGGTCTCACAGCATCCTCCTGTATGATGGTCTCTCTCTTTCCCCAACAAGTAATCCTATGAAGGAACATCCTATGGGTCTTCCTCAGCCTAGTCTTTACTCCAGGAGACAGAGGGCTAAGCTCCTTTATCATTTTGTCCTTGCTAGATCTAGTTTGTGCTGGAATAGGCACAGATACAGTTTCCCATAGCTGGTTAGCAAGTTATTTATGATTCACTCGGGCCACTGGCAGGAACATGGTCAGTGTGCCAAATCTCAAATCTTTTCGTTGTGTAAGGGATGGCTTATACAAGTCAGACTGAAATATAGTATAACACTTTATTCTGTTATAGGGTGCGTATTCCCATAATTTGCACTTTTCAAGTTTTCTTAGAACTCTTATGTTGTTATTACAATTTTCTGAGTTCTGATTGAATTTTCAACAACATTCTCTCTCTCAGGAATGCTTAGTGTATCTATTGACCTTTTACTATGGACCTGTCTGTGGAATATAGAAGTCCCTACCTACCTACAAAAACAAGCAAAAATTGCTTAGGTCTTTCTTCGAGGGACCTAGGCCCACTGTAGCAAGCTCTTAGGAGTTCCTGTAGACGGTATTATGAAGTGCTTGCAGGAAGTAACTGATAATCTGCCTCTTTGGAAGCTCTGATTGCTTGGAAATAAGAGAGAGTTTCTCATGGTTCTTACTAAGGCCCTGTAGTATTTAAAAAATTGTTGCTGGTGGTGCTAAAGTACAATATGCGTAGTACTAGAGTATATTAATTTCCTGATACTGGCAATATTTCCTCCTGATCCCTAGAAAAGACTAATAGGATTGTGTATGCCAGTGGAAACAAGCCCAATCAAGTGGTCTTTTCTGGAAACTTACATGGCCCTCATTAATCAAGTGGCTCACCAACGATATGGTAACAACGGAGAACCAGTAGGGTAAGAAGTTATGTTTTACCCTGGGAAAAAACATCTTAAAGTCAGAAACTGTTGAGATCCAGGCTTTGATCTACAGCCTGGTTTTCATAGGTGAAGGATAGTACCTGATGGTCTTATACTGCTTATAGTATTAAGCAGAGGTAAGACGGGTCAAAGAGATAGACACCGTTGGATTCTATTGCTTTGCTAACCACAACCCTAGTTTTCTAAGTTCCTAAAACGTCTTTTTCTCTGTGTTCTAGGCAGTACTTCTTCAAGTGTGGTCCATGGATTGGCAGCTTCAGTGTCAGCTGAAAGCTTGTTAGAGATGCAAATTCTCCAGCCCCTACTGACTCAGCATTTCTGGAGTGGGACTTCAAGAATCTATTTTAACAAAAAGCTCTCTCAGTGTTTCTTCTGTACATTAAAGTTTGAGTAGCACTGTTCTAGGGCATCACATCCTGAAGTGTGTGTTCTGTGGGTTTTTAGTAGGTGCCATGCCAAAAATGTTTCTAGTTGTCATATGAATTTGGAAAATGTTGGGTTAAACAAAGTTAAGCTTTTTATTTTTTTTGTGGGGAGGACTGCCAGATTCTGCAGAGCTTTTAATATGTTACTTTACTACTCAAAAACCTCCATTGTATTTCCAACACACTTAAAGTAAAATCCAAAGCCCTTATCATGATCTATGAAGCCGTGCATGGTCTGGCCACTGCTGATCTTCTGATGTCATTTGCTATCTTTGCTGCTCTTGCTTACTACATTCCACCTACACTGACCTCTTAGCCAGGCCTTACTGTAGGCCTTACTGTAAGGCCTTCGCACTTGCTGTTTTCATCGCGTGGAAATCTTGCATCTCTTCTCAAATGTATCTTCTTCAGAGAGGCCTTCCCGGGTCGTCCTGTACAAAACTGTAGTTCCTGTCACTTCACTCCAGTCCTTTATCCTGATTTATTTTTCTTCATAGCTCTCACTACTGTCTGACATTTACAATATTAACGTTTGTTGATTAGTTTACCATTTGTTTCCCCCACTGGACTGTTATTAGCTCCACGAGGAGTTTGTTCATTGCTGATACTTCAATACCTGGAATGGTGCCTGGCACATAGTAGGTTACTTAAATATTTATTGATGAATTAGTGAACAAATGAGTGAAGAGAGGAAATTGTAGAATAGAGAGTAACAGCAGTAGGATAAAGTGTGGTTGCCCAAGAATAGTGTGTGAGCCTCCCAGAAAGCAAGATAGAGAGGATACTTGCAGGGCTTGGTCCTCCAGGGTCTTGAGAGTCAAGTCAAGTCACTGTTATGACTGATACTAAATCATTGATCATTCCCATTCCCCACTGAGGCATGGGGAAATGAATCTCATGTATTTTTGCCTGTAATCATGGAACAGTAATGACCATTTCACACAGAGTGGACTCCCAGTTGGCTCTCCAATGAAGTGTTTTCTCTAGTTTTTTTCTCTGTCATTTATCTATCCCTGGGAAATCATTCACTTTCATGGCTTCAGCTGTTATCAGTAGACATTGGCCAAATTTCTGTGTTTAGTACCCAACTTCGTCTCCTGAATTTTTACTGCCAGTTGTATATGTCTACTTGGATGTTGAATTAGCACCTACAGACTCAAGATATTCAGAGCTAAAAGTATCATATTCTTCCCCAGAGCATTTTCTTCTCTGATTTCCTTACGTCTGGTTAATGGCAGCAGTATCCTCACAGTCTTTGAAGCTAAAAACCATGGGGGTATTCTAGAAGTCTCTAAACTTTGCCTTTTCTCATTCAAACAGTTGTCCAGTCTTGTCGATTACTTCCAGTGTTTCATACGTCTGTGTTTGTTTCCTTTTTTTGTTTTGTGTCTACCTTAACACTGGAATATTATAATAACCTCCGAACTATCTTCCCAACCCTGCTTTCAATCCATCTTAAACAGATTCCTCTGCCTGACTCTTAACAGTACTGCCCAGTATGGCTACAGCTTGTCCATACAGCTTTATGTCTACTGTTTCCTCAGTTCATTTCTCAGATCTAGCCAAACTGGACCACTTGTTCTTTTTCTGATTCTTTCTGAGTTCTTCTATTCTTATGTCTTTGCTCATTCTGCTCCCTTTGACAAAAAAGCTTTCATTATCCATGTTTATTAGCATCCTGTCCATTCTTTAACACCCATATCAAATATTCCCTCTCCAAGATGGCTTTTTGATACCTTCTTTGAGAAAACGTGCTTTCATTTCTTTTTTCAATATCACTTCAACGTGTAAGATTTTGGCACATTTATACATCATTTAAAAATTAACTCGTGTTCTTATTTTACTTCTACCAGTGTACTAAAAAGCCCCTTGAGGGCAGAGCCTTTGTCCTAACTCATCTCTTAATCTCCACAGTAGGTACCTAATGCGCATGTAGCGACTTGAATTGAAATACCTTGACTCAAACTATGTTTTGTAATAGCTATATCATATATATCATAGCTATGTCATATATATCATATATATCATATATCAGTTATATCATAGACTAAAAATGTTCATTTGGATGGGGAACTCATTAAATGGTGACATTCACATTCAGGCATTTTGGGAGTGGCATGGCCAATATTATTAATGATTTGACACAGAAAAGGTACAGGAAGGTTAAATGATTGCCAGTGCCACACAGTAGAGGACCCAGTACTCTCAAGTCCCAGTCTGCAAGTCTGATTCAGGCTTCTCTTTATAACTCTCCCTCCTCTGGAAATAGCAACTGCTGTTCATCAGCTTTTGGGCATGTAAACTGCTTGGAGCAAGGGAAACGGGGAGACTTTATCCATTTATCCTCAAGAGATAAATTCAGATTCAGATGCCCAGGTCTCAGAATGAGACATCAGGCAGTTGCCTTGTCTGTTTCTAAATCTGGTGGCTGGGGAGCAATCCAAAGAGAGTCTGCCTCCATTCCACCCACCCAGTCACTCACCCTTCCACAAATCCTGCAATCCATTTGAACTGATGGAACTCTTGTTAATTGCCTCTTACTGGCCTGTTACAAAATGTAGCATGGGGAAGAGATAAAGCTTCCCTATTCACATTTTCAGTGGGCAGCAGGGGTCTCTGCAAAAATAGAGAACCTGGGGCCCAGGCTATTCATGTTTGAAAGTTAGGACAAGATCTTCCACCATTCAGAATCCAACATTATAATCACAATATTGCATCCTGGGAGACCCTGTCAACTTCTCAGATGGTCTGCTAGAAATTGAGTCTATTTAATAAATTAGCACTACTTATAGACTTTTTTCCCCTTTAAAGTGATACACACTTTACATTTTAATTTCAGTATTTTTTTTTCCCATTTGGAGGAAAGAGGGAGCGGAAAGGGGGGGAAGAGAGAAGAAAGAAAGAAAGAAGGAAAGAAAAGAAAAGGAAAGAAAAGAAGAAAAAAGGAAAGAAGGGAGGAAGAAAGAGAAGGGGCAGTGCTTTTCATGAAAACATTAGTTCTTGTATTTATGGTTTTGGAAAGCAAAGGGGAGGCGAGAACTGCAGCCTGATAACTGAACTTTCTGTTTAGAAGTTCCTCCTCTCCATTGGGCCTTAGCTAGGTTTCAATAATTATTGCTCAGGCACATAGTTTTGGAACTTTGCTTTCTCTCAGACTTGTACACAGTTCTAGGAAGGGTTGTTGCCAAAGCCGTCATGTGATTTATTGACCCTCCACTGGGACAAGGGGGAACAGATATAACTTTGTGATTTTATTATAAGGAGGCTGGGTTAATATTTCTAGGTGAAACAAGCTACTATACCAAGTTCAAACATCTGAAGAGGGAGGTTAAGAAACCCTGAGTGTGGGGTGTAAGGATTATTCTGTCCTGGGGCTGTACAGACGTCGTCTGAGGCAGGGAGCAGGAGAAGAAAGGACACATTGTGACCCATTTCCAACACCTCCTGTGTGTAGAGGCGGAAGTTCCTTGCCTGCAGAGGGACACGCGCGGAGGAAAAATAGGAGAGTTACAACATGGCACTTACATAAACAACACCAAACTGGCATAAAACGTCTAACAAAATTACACAACTTCAAGCTTGGAATTTTTATACAACATAAATATTAGGGTTCAGTCCATTTAATAATGCTATATAAAATCAAGATTTAAGGCAGTAATGTTCCACATAAACTCTGAAAACAACATTTATGCTTCTTATAAAAGCAGAAAATGATTGCATTCTGTGGGCTTTTCAAAATGATGAATATAATTACATGAAGCAACAAAAATGGATTGAATTAAAAATCCACTAGTTTCAATTTAAGTTGGTTAAGGGGGGAAAATGCAGTTTCTGGCCAAGGACTGAGAAAATTTTACAAGTATCCAAAAAAAAAAAAAAAAAAAAAGTATGTACTCTTAGGCAGTTAGGCAGCCTTCTCCCAACATGCATACGTAGCCCAAGAGTCACCAGTGAAATATGAGCTGCTTCAAACTTTCTAAGCCCAAGAAACCCTTTAATGGTATCTACTGTTGGAAGTTGAGCTGGTATTTTTTTTCTTCCTCCTGAGTACATGGCCACCCCCAGAATAAACCAGTTACTCCTCTGGTGTCTTTATAGCATCTTGTGCAATTTATTCTTCATCAGTGTTGGCTGTTTTGGACTAGGCTTGCAATATTGACTTGTAATCAGAACGGTACCCCAATGGAAGAACACTCTCAGATAGACTCTTGCCTCCATGGGTCAGAGGCCAATTCATAGTTGTCTTTCAGTTATTTAAAGAGAGCCAGTCACTCCTGTTAATAGTCGTCCTGTTTGCAGGCTAAACTTGGTTTATTTTCTGTGTGTATAGGAATAGTAGTGTGTGTGTGTGTGTGTGTGTGTGTGTGTGTGTGTGTTGAGTGGGGAGAGATGGTGAATGTAGGTCCAAAAAAAAGAAATCCAACCTAATGCTACATGATGTTAGCTTACTAGACAGAACCTAATAAACATTTCTCTTCTGTGCCTACAGGGTTTTTCTTTTTTCTTTTTTTTTGAAGTTGCTTATTAGTGGAGGTAAGATTTGCACAAGTGATTTAGACAAGTGATTTTGACAGCAAATTTTCTGTTTGTGGAAAGATAGCATGGCATAACCTTGGCCACTGCTCTAGACTTAGACTACCAATAGTCTTCTGTTCGTAAGTAAATTACTTGCAAATCTAACCATATACTTATTTATTTACTTATTTGTTTATTTATTTATTCCCCTTGCTTCATGCTATCCTGAAGCTGAGACTTGATGTCTTTCAAGGTGGGTTAGGCAATTATTTTTCCTTGTTTGACCAAACCACAGTGAAGTGGGCTCTGGGAACTTTGGAAGACATCAACATGGAGGAGCTAGAGAAAAGGTACAGAAGTGCAGCCTGTGTCCACTTATAGGCATCAAATTGAAAATGTGCATGTATGTGCAAAGTGGTATGTAAATAAATGAACAAAATATGTATACATATATTTTTTTACCTCTTGAGTTTTACCCCGTAATGCAGTTTCCATGAGCCATAAAAAGAAGATAAAAATGGTAAAGACTAGTACCTGGTGTAGAGGTATATTGATCTGCTTAAGGAGAGCTTTCACTGCCATCTGGAGCTCATAGAAGAACAATTGCACAGGGCAGTCAGAAGTATGATCCACACTTTCCATAGATTCAGAGCCAGAAAGCTTTTGGACCAATTCCCACTCCTCTCTGTATGTTGAGTCAAGTTAAAATTAGAAATATTACAAAAGTTCAGAACACAGCTCAGAACATTTTTACTGCATATGTCCGGAACCTGAATAACCAATTTTTGGTGGTTAAAACTTGATGCAATTCTTGAAATTTGAACTTTTTTGCCACCCAAATGGAGTTTAAAATGAACTCTTTCTAATTTAAGCTTATTTCACCTATCAAACCACATACACCTCAGAACAGCAGGTCTGATTTGTAATGAATCAGTTTTTGAGATGGGGGCTTTGAAATATTTTGTAATAATTTCCTGTCTTCACTTTTCTTTTCCTGAAGATCCCCTGTAAGTTCTAAGACCCTACACTTTACCACAGGGGCATC
This sequence comes from Lipotes vexillifer, assembly GCF_000442215.2. Classification (NCBI taxonomy): domain Eukaryota; kingdom Metazoa; phylum Chordata; class Mammalia; order Artiodactyla; family Lipotidae; genus Lipotes; species Lipotes vexillifer. Next base: position 257,745 of record NW_006790633.1, on the reverse strand, counting down.
TGCTGGTTAATTCAGCAGTTGGGTAACCACAGGACTCTGGTCCAACTCAGGCAAGAAACCACATGGCACGTTTCAACCCTGGCCTGTTGTGATCGTGGGTACTATTTTGGTTTCCTTCCCCTTCCAAAAGCTTGAGAATCACAAACAGGAACAGCAGACAATTCCAATAAAAGGAACCAGGGGACACACATCACTGCTTCCATCCTCCTTTCAAACCAGTCATCTGTGTCTTTATTCTGCATGCTCTACAATCCTTCCTAGTGAACTTTTCCAAATGTCCTGCAGAAGGGAAGGGAACGGAATGGTGGTGGGAGGAAAGCACATCTGGTTTGTCCCCCAAAAGCTGCTCTTCAAAAGGATCTTGAAAAGATCAAGGTAAAAGCCTCTTGGGCAACATTGTTTCCACAGGTATTTTAGCACAAATCTCTAAACACATTCAGTTGGCACATTTTCTAACTCTGCATGGAGCAGCAATGTGCTCTCAGGAGCAGGCTAGAGAGGAAAGGAAAGCCCTCCTATTTTGGGTTGGAAAGAGAGGAGGTGCTAACATATGTTCCCACCCTCGTGAAAATCCTCTGAGGGCTCTCCCTGATGGGTTATACTCACTGGGGCTCCGAGCTATGAGCCAGAAAATGAAATTGATTGTGACATGAGCTTTTCATCAGAATACACTCTCTTTTAACCAGCTACCCTCTTAGAAAAGTTTCTGTTTTCATGATATCAGTTTCATTTCAATTCCCACACTGGAAAAGACTATGGAAAAATCTACCCTTTGTCTCAATAAGAGGAAAAAAAAAAAGAAAATTAAATCCTGCTTCAATCTGGGCACACTGTTGGCCTCAAAAATAATTGAAATCTTTGAGAACCTGCTTGGGAACTATATCTTTTCTTCCGTCACTGATACTGAACTAAATGAGGGGTTCTGACTAGCACGAGTATGCACAAAATCTAAAGGACCACATTGCTAAAAGATTATCTGTAATCAAATTAGAAAATAAATTACCAGGAAGAATACCATGAAACATCTACCACTAATCAGTTTAGTCTTTAAGGATGAGGGAGATGGAACCGGCAGAGGGAAGGCTACTGGAGTCTTTTGTAAAAATGAAACTTGGATCCTTGGCAAATGGAAATTAGTTGGTACAACCACTAAAAGATAGAGTCTAAACCTTTAAGGCACAAATCTAGAAAATGGATGAAAGTAACCATTGCAAATTCAACCCACAAATGAGCCTCTTGGGAAGGACTGAGATAACTAATGCTGATTGTAGAAGTGGCCACCAGATGGCAGACTTAAGTCTAGGTGTAGTTGGTAAGTGGAAGAGAATATGGCAGCTAGTGAGTTCTCTGAAGAGACCGTCATCATCATCGTCTCATTCACTGTCATCAAGTAGTATTTAATAAACATTGTGAGATACTCTCGTGAAAAAGTTCTTCTCGCTTTAGTGACCAAATTTTAAATGACCAAATTAGAGTCTCCTTTGGTTAAGCAAATCTGTAGGTGCAGCTGGAGCCTGAGGATCTAAATTGTACACTGAAGCTTGACAAACTCTTTTTCAAGTTCTTTTTCTTTCCTTGTCTGTTCTTTCTTTTCCTTTTCTTTTTGTGTTGAACACAGTTCAGTTCATTTTAGTAGACCTTCAGAGGTGTACTAGAGGGCTAGTGGTAAAGCTGAGTCAGATTACCAAGACTGGGCAACTTTTCCAAAGTTAACAGTAATTCACCATAATGCCAAATCATAGAGCAATTTCCGGAAGGTCAGGCCTTGTTACTTCTTTTCTTCCCTAGAGAACCATAAAGAGTGTAGGAAACACACAAAGTCCTTAGGCCAGGGGGTTGGGGTGGGGGGAGTGAGGGTAGGGAGGGTCCTTTAAGGTTAAGGGGAGACCAGTTACTCTACTAGAACCCATTTACACAAGTGATTTTTTTAAATGTGACTTTTTAGGTTGTGGAGAAAAGATATTGGAAATAGCAGTGCTGAAAGAAAAGGGCATCTATTCGTTAACCTGAATGTCAGTGGTTGCATAGAGGAAAGTGAAAGGATAGTGTCCCCTTTAAATGGGCCCACTCCTTCCACCAATCAATACTACAAGCCCTCCTTATCCTAACGTTAAAACCGAGCTATGCCTTTGCCCCAGTGGCCCCTGAGGACATCTCATCGTAGAAACTTCACTCAGAAGTAACATTTCAGTTTCCTTCTGGCACATCAAACCCATCACTTAGCCATTGTTTCATCATGAGGAAAATCTAAACTCCTCACAACTTACTTGGAAACGTTATTGTTCTCACGGATCTTCACATGGCAGAGAATGTTAGGCAACTTTTGGGTAACAAGAACTTTGATTTGATCCACAGAGCTACATAGCTTTAGGTAACCCAGATATAATCCAGGAGAGAGACGCTGATGACTCCTTTTGTGATAGGAGAGAATATCCTGTAGGATGAAAAACAAAACAAAAAACACATTGAAAGGCAATCTCTTTTCATTTCTTAGGTACACCATGTCATGAATTAAAGGAGCTGTAGCTAAGTAATTAGTGAGAAACCGTGGATACCACCATGAATGTTGAGAATGTGTTGGTGGTACAGCCAGTCTTGCCTTCAGGAGAATTAGCCTCCCAGTCAGGTACTCAGCCTTTAATATATACTCTGCATGCTTATTTTCCTCAGATTTCTGTTCCACGAACAGGTGTGTGGGTTGTGATTGGGAATGGTCTGGTTGGTGGTGGAGGCAGATAGATGCTAAAGAAAAATAGAATTCATAATTTCTGTCCTCGAAGGGTTTATTGTTTAGCTGGGGGAAAACAAGTTGCAAGTGTAAAAACTGACAAAGCAGTATAGGAAGCCTCATTATTTCAGGATAATTGGTGTCAGGAAAAGGATCAAAATTTTACAGTAAGTAGAAAAAAAAGGATTTGATTGTTATCTTGAAAAATCAAACAAGCGATAGCAATAGATTTATTTATCTTATTAACATTCGAGTTATAATCACGAATTCTGAGAATGAAGAGAGAATCAAGTATTGATTCCTGGGTTAACATTTTAGACTAAATTGTATGATAGCTGAAATGCTGTTCCTCTTCTTTGACTTTCACAATGTGATCAGGAAGAGGGTAATTTTTGCAAGAGTATTTGAAGGCTCCATATATATTTTTTCCCCTTGCATTAAACAAATTTGATATTCAGGTCATTCTCTTATAAAATCCTTGTTCATTGTGTGGTCTTCAGTTGTTAACTGGCCTACCATTGCTGGATTCTCAGTTGTCAGTAACTTTGCATGGGATTTGATTAGTCTCCATGTCATCTTCATCAGCTTCACAAAATTCTGTCTCTTTGACAAGGTTTAAAAATTTACCTTGTAATAGATTTGCATTGAATTTGCATTGTATTGTCACATCACAAGATTCCATAGGCAGCGGAGACTGAATAAAGTTGGTGCAATAGGAAGTGCCAGCCTAGTTAAGCACAGAGGGGTGTTTGAGTGGAGTTTTGTTTTCTTTGTGGTCAGTTTTCTAGTGAACTTTTAAGGTTGTGACTTTTGCTTCTCTATATGACTGCAGGAACTCAGGTAATAAATACTCGGTAATACAGACACTCCCTCTCCTGTATATCAGTAGGTAAGACTTTTTATACATTTGGGCAGTGTAGGGGTGAAACAGAGTAGGAGTGATGACTCAGGAAACTGATTATAGGGGAAGGATTTCTATAGGCCAGAGTTTAGCCTAGTTTTCAAAGGGTAAAAAAGAGGGAATCAACTCTACCACTAAATGTAGGGAAGGCAAAAGAGAAGAGAAAAACAAGTTTAAACTTACATAGAATTCAGTGTGGAACAGAAAGGTATGAGGTCAGGTCTTCCTTGACAGTATACTCTGAAGAAATGACCCCTCCTCTGTAGAATTAACCATCTGTAACATCTAACATATGCTATTGTGTATTGTCTCCTTTGTCCTGTCCTTATCAAACATATTGAGTTCCAGGTACTATAGGAGACATTGGGGTTTCAGGTGAACCTTATATGATCCCTGCTTTTGACGAGGTCAAGAAAGACAGATGACTAAAGGAATGATCACAATATACCGAAACCAGTTTATAATAGAGGCAATGTAGGCATACAGAGGAAGGAGTACTTAACTTATATTTTTCTTCTTTTATGTTGTTTTCTTGAACTAGACTATGAAATTAATGGCAGGGTTTTTTTTTTTTTTTTTTTTTAATTGCTTTGTCTCCTTAGTACCCAGTACTGTTTCTGTATATAATAGGTTTGCAACATGTGGAAATCAGGCCTTGTCCCTAAAACAGAATATGAGAATAGCAGAAGAGGGACAAAATAAGAATGGTCACAATTGGAAGGAAGACTTAAGTAGCACGTATAGGAAAGCAAAGACTAAATAACTTTTGAGATATTTGGCAAAGAAATAGACTAGAAAAAGTTGACTTCACCATTAAGAAGGAGGGAATTCTTATTAATATAAGGAGACTGATAAGGCTGAATATTTTCATCTTGTCTCTTCAGAAAAGATTGCAGATAATTAGTTGACTAGAGGAAGTTCAGTCAAGGTTAAATTTTGAGAAATGAACAGGTAGTCAAAGAGAGAGAAACAGTTAATGAGAGAAGGAAAAATGCAAGTATTTAATCAGCAGAATTTGACGATATGCACCCTAGGGGTGCTTGCTGTACGAGCAGATGTGGCCACAAACCCACAGATCATTATTTTTGAGAAGTGATGGAGAACTGGAATAGTCCCTAAAGACTGGAAAAGGGCAAATACGCCTATCTTTGAAACAGGAAGGGGAGAAGCACAGAATGACGCTAGTAATTAAAGACCACCAACTTATAGATCTTTGGGAAAAATGAGAACAGACCGTCAGTCAATCAATTTGAAGTCACCTAGGAAACCCTGAGACACTAAATAGGAGTCAACATGGTTTTGTGATGGGCAGATCATACAGACAACTTTAATTTCTAATAGCAAAAGAACAAGATCCATAGACCAGGGAGTTGTCTCCAGTATGATCTGTTTCACTAGATAATCTGGGAAAAGTATCAATAGAATCTTGACCGCATGACTTTAATAAGCTGAATATCAGGGTTGAAGATTTGTGGATGACGGGGATAGTATGGGAATAGTAGGACATATTGAGTGATGGCCCAGTAGAGACTGGTCCTGAGAGCCAGTCGGTTCATCATGTTTATTGATGTTCCAGACAAAGAAATGAAGAATGTGTGTATCAAATTTGTGGGTCCCAAATTTGGTGTGGTTTTGATTTTCTGGAAAATAGTAATAAAGCTCTGAATGACCTTATGCATTGGAAAAATAAGCCTATCATAATTAGGGTTGAAACGTAATAAGAAAATGTGCTTGTAAAGACCCAAACCCAAGAGTACAAATATAGAATGGGTATGAGTATAAGAAAAAACATGTGGGGGTCAGAACTGACCACAAATAGAATGTGAGTTAGGAACATACTGTGGTTATGTAAAAAACAACACCATTCTGGGATGGAGTCATTCACTCTTCCATTCAATTTTTTTTTAAAGACTATTACTGAGCATCTACTATGTGTTTTCCTGCCTTTACATAGTCATTTAGCCTTCAATAGTCAGAATGTTTTTGGAGCCTGAGAAATGCATGGGAAGAGAAAGAAGCTGTCCTAGTCACATAATCTGAGGTACATTAGAAAGGTCTCCTAAGCCAAATCAAATGCCTGTGGGTTTATATATTGCCTGATTTGACCTCTAACCTGCATTTCTAGTCTCTACTTCCACTGCAGTCCTCTTGTGTCTCTTATCTCCAGCCAAAATGGATTGCTTTTTCCTTCCTCATACATAGCCTAATCTCTCTTCTTTGATTCTTTGTTGGTTCATGAATTCACTCATTCTACCAACTTTTATCGAGCACTTTCTACGTATCAGGCATTATGCTAGGATGTTAGTGACATCAAGATGAATAGGACATGATCCTTCTTTTCATGGAACTCGTATTTCAGTTTGTGAGAGAGACATGTGAGCAAGTTTTTCTTAACCCAGTATGATAAAGGTTGTGTAAGGGCCATTGTGGACTCAAGGGAGGGTGGGATCTACTTTTCCAGCTTTTACCTTAATTTTTTGTACCATGCCCTCTATTTAATTTAATTCTCTATTTACTTAATTCCTTCCTTCCTCCCTTCGTTCCTCTCTTCCTTTCTTCTTCCCTCTCCCTTTCCTTTCTTCTCCCTCCCCGCTGTCTTTCTCTCTTTCTTTTTTTCTCCACCTGGTAAACTTAACGTACCCTTCATGGCTCAGCCAAATGCCACCTCTTCTGCAGCGCCTTCCCTGATATTTCCAGGTAGAATTAATACTTGCTTTGTCTGTGTTTTCATAGTACACTGTTTGTGCTGCTAGCAGGTTCTGGTTTAATTCTGCCTTGTATTACCTTGATTTGTGTACAAGTCTGTCTCCCTCCCTTGACTGAACTTGAAAGAAAGGACCTTGAGTTATTCATTTGTTTTTCCTATAGCACCTAGAAGAGTTCCTGGCACCTGGCTGGTGCTGAAAAAATGTTTATTAACTATGAAGTGAGAGGCCCAGAGGTAGTGGGGGTCTGGGGCTGAACCTTTGGGAGAGCATATGTTGTGTTGGTGCAGTGACCAGGAAGGGTATACCCTTCTGCTCTTCATTGATCAGGTATCCTAAGAGCTTGTTAGAGGGACAATATGTAGTTGCTTTTCCAATAACTACGGGGCTTTTGTTTTGTTGGATAGGGTATGGAAGCTGAATTGTCCAGGGTTAGCAGAGGTCATAAAATGGTGGCCTGTGGCCCAAGATTATATAGGCTGCCAAGAATGTAAATTTTCTGAATCATTTTCTAACTTTTAAAAATAAAGAGATTTTATCCCAAACTCTGGACTTTCAACTTCTCTTTAAAAATTGAAAAATATTTCAACATTGGGACCACTTTCTTCCACTGCCATTAGCTGAGGCTGAATAGGGCTGTTCTTTAGATGAGACAAGGGCTCTTCAGATTACTATAGTCTTTGTTACTTCCACTTTTTTTTTATATTGACACATAACTCACATACCATAAAATTCACTCTTTTAAAGTGTGAAATTCAGTGGTTTTTACTATAGTCACAAGGCCGTGCAACTATCACCACTATCTAAGATTATTTTC
>NW_006790633.1:250113-250563 GCF_000442215.2 Lipotes vexillifer | reverse complement strand
GCATTCCAAAAAGAAAACTCCCATTCGTTAGCTGTCATTCCCCAGTCCCTCCTCTTCCTGCCCCTGGAACCACTCATCTACTTTCTGTCTCTGTGGCTTTGCCTGTACTGGATATTTAATTGTGTAGCATTTTGTGTCTGGCTTTTTTCTCTTAGCATAATGTTTTCATCCATATTAGCATGGATCAGTACTTCATGTATGGCGGAATAATATTCCATTATGTGAATACATCACTTTTGTTTATCCATTCATCAGTTATTGGACATGTAGGTTGTTTCCACTCTTTGGCTACTGTGAATACTTCTGCCATGAACATTGGTGAACAAGTTTTTGTGTGACCCCAATTGTTTCTTGTATCCAGCCCAGTTGACTCATTTCCATTAATCTTCCTGATTCCAGTAGTTTTTGAGCCCCACGTTAGGGGTTCCTTGGAGGTAGAGACAGCAGGAA
>NW_006790633.1:243775-250041 GCF_000442215.2 Lipotes vexillifer | reverse complement strand
CAGGAATGTGCAGGAAAAAAAGCAGAAAAGGGCAGAAGAGATAGTAGGTCCTGGGCACCTCAGGTGTAAGAAGAAGATGCTGGGTCCTTGTAGGTGACAAGAAATGCCTAAGGAGATCAAGGGAAGGAAAGCAGGGATGGGAGGGAGATGGAGGGCAAGCTTCACCACAGCTTCTCTAGGATCACACTTTTAAAAAGGATCTAGAGAAAAGGACGGGGAAGGTGTGTAAAGCAGCATGGCAGAATGGGAAGGGCACCAGGCTGGGAGTCAGAAGACTTGTGTCTTAGTCTCACAGGCTGCTTTTTTGGCTGATAGGACCTTGGTGAGTTACTTCCCTGAAATCCATAGCTTCATTTATGAATTGGACAGAAATTTCCCACCCAACCTCACTGGGTTTTCGTGAGGATCAAATGATATAGATGGGACAAAGTGTTATAAACTTGAAAGTGTAGTACAAATGTGAGAGATTAATCTTCAGAGAAAACTTTACCTGGAGGTTTCCAGTTATTGAAGTGACCCCTGAAGAGTATGGTCAGAGAAACTCAGCACCTGAGAGGGGCCTTTCTGTTGGAAACACAGTTGACCCTTGAACAACATGGGTTTGTACTGTGTGAGTCCACTTATACCTGGATTTCAATAAATATACAAAAATATACGTGTGGAACATTGTGCACACTTGTATTGTGCTAGACTTGTATTGAAGCGGATAACCTATCCTTACATAGGCAAAGGGTGAGTAGTATTTAATGTAAAATTAATAATGTTTTAGTTTTCTTAGTGTTTTATAACTTTTCTTTCAGAGAATTACATTACCATACAGTATGCCTGTCTCTTGTAATTGGAGAAACTGCCTATCAGCCTGTCATCACAGGTAAGTGGTTTTTTAACAAAAGTAACAATGTTTCCAATACTGTATTATGAATGTGACTGTAATAGTGTATGCTGTAAAAATTTTATGACCATTCATAAGCGTATGTAGGCTAGGCTACCGTGAAGCAATTGTGTCAGTTACACGAGGCTACCATAAAGCCGTCATACTGCTGCTTCTTTACTATCAATGCGTGAATTGTTATACCTCTAAACAAATATGAATTTCTTTCTCACATTATAATTTTGGGGGGTCAGAAGTTATATGTGGATTTACTACAGGCGGGTGGTGGTGTCAGCACCCGTAACCCCCATGTTGTTTGTTCAAGGGTCAACTGTACCCTCATTGCCAGTTAGTTTGCTCAGGGGGATTCTAACTTGTCTGTAATAACTCTCTTTTCCTTCCCAGGCAAGTGTGGGAAGGATTGCTCTCTCCCTTCCAGATATATGAGAGAGGCCTGTTGTGAAGGTTTGGGACTTGAGAGGGTCAGGAATTTGAGCGGGTTAGACCCTGGAGGTTCCCTGGGGCCCTAAAGGATTAGTGCATTAGTTATGGGCCCAGATTCTGTTAAAGCCCTTATCTGTTTTGAAAACTCCATTGTGGATCATTTAGTCTTTATACAATTTTTCCTTAGTTCTTACGAAAAGGTAGAAGAAGTAGTGAAATGACTGAGCCAGTACCTGGGGTCTCCTGGGAGAGTACAGATGAGAAGGAGGTGGACTGGGTGTGCCCTGAGGGAGAGCCTAGCCTTGGTTGGATTTTTCTGAGCAGAGAAATAATAAAAATAACTAACATTTATTGAGCACTCACTTTGTGCTACTCTTCTAATGCTTCATGTATTTAACTCATTTACTCTTCATTAGAACCCAGTGAAGTAGGTTGTTTTGCAGAGAAGGAAATACAGGAGGTAAGAAATGAAGGCACTTGTTCTAATCACATAACCAGAAAAGGTGGAGTCAGGAATCATACCCAGTCGGCCAGAGTCCAAAGTGGTGCCTCGGAATGTGGTGTGAGGTAGCAGAAAGAAGCTGAGGCTTCCAATCAGAAGGCCTGGAGGTCATCACTCTTATGACCCTGAGAAAAAAGAGTGGTTTGTGGCCTGGAATCGTGGGAATTACCCAGCCTGCTTTGGTCAACCACCAAGACCTATCTCTGTGTTGAATTGGTGGGGCTGCCTCCCGGCATAATTAAATGTTCAGTCTAGGAGTAACTGAATACCGCCCTAATAGTTTTATTCCCCCATTTCCTCTCCAGTGTAAGACCTGTATGGGAAGGCGGGGAGAGAGAAAAAGTAGAAGGAGAAAAAAGGAGAGTAGGGGGTGGGTGGGAATGACATCAGGCAGGAATGTGCCAGTCAGCGGGGGTAAATTTTCCACTTGGATCTGTGTGGAAACCTGATCTTGCCTCTATTTTTGGTCTCCTTCTCTAACAACTTTTTGCCAGATTGGAATTTTTCTGCACCTGTAACACATTTTTAATGTAATAAGTCTAGGAGAAACCAGGTATTATATCATGCTGGGGCCTGTGCTGTGTTTCTAGGAGCAAAGGTAGCCCAGACTCCAATTTATCCCTATGGGGGATTAGTGTATTAGTCACCCTGTAAAAGCTCAATTTATTATGATTTTTTAAATGTTTCTTTTAGCACTTACTTATAAAAGGTGAAGAGGGGAACCACGAATGTGTCTGTGTTCCCTGCTCCCACCTACACACACGCGCACACACACACACCCTCACCCTCTATAAATTTCATATGAACCCAAATTCCATGAAATCAAATCCAGAGGTATTGGCTTTGACCAATTAGCTTACCTTTGCTACACTGGACTTTATCCTGGTCTGGGCCAGAGCAAGTAATAGAAAGGTGAGATTATTGTACTAGCCACCCCTCAGTGGAGAATGAAAGTACGTCAGCAGGCTGGTTACTTAGCTGTTTAGGGTGATCTGAGGGGTTACCGGGCCAAGGCTTCGGTTTGGCTTGTTTGTCTGAGATTGAGCCCTTTCTTCCCCATTACTCCAGATTGGCTGTCTTGTCGATATATGCCATTGGTTGTGTAGGTCTCAAGGTAGTTGTTTCTCCTCGCTTTGCCACCTAACTGGAGAGCTCTGTAGAACTCATCCCCATCACTGGATTTAAACGAAGGAAAAAGAAACAGCTTGAAGCCCATGTTTACATAAGAACACGTGAGGCAGTGTGGTGGCGTGGAGAGAGTGCTAGACTCAGGAGCACAAGGTATAGGTTTGTATCCTAGCTCTGCCATCCGGGTTAAGAGACTGGATCTCAGCTGCCTGATATTTGAAATTTGGTGGCTATTTAGTTCTCAGGTGACTCATCTTTTATTTCATCTCCCATCCCTCACTCATTAAAATCCTAACTCCTGCCTCCAAATGTGATCTAATATAGCAGAAAGAAGCCTGCTTCCAATCAGAAGATCTGAGTTCAACTTTCAGCTCTGCCATTTTCTAGCTGTGTGTCTAGGGGCAAATCCAAGTTTGGTCGGGCCTTAAGCTGATACAATTTTTTGTGCTTTTCTTAAGGAAAAGAATACAAAATTATGAATGTGAAGTTTTTAGGGCCTTGGAAGGGGCTTGTAGAAGTGACGAGCTGATTGATGCTTTTGAATCTTTCCTATGTGTGGAATACAAACAATGACATGCCTCCGGACCTCTTCATTCCATTACTGTGTATGTAAATGGCTCTTGATACATTTCACTAGAGCCTCAATAAGTGTGTTTGGAATTTTTATTAGGAAAATTGAAAAGACTACATACCTGGATGGTTATCAGTAAAATGTCTAAGGCTGTTGGCTCCTCAGGTGTTGAGAGAGACTTCCTCTGGCTTTGCAGCTTTGAGATCTGCATCCATTTGCCGTTAAAAAATGAATAGAGCATCTCCACCTCTCTGATGGTGACTATGAGGATGTTTCCATGCCGGTCTTTAATGGGTTCGTAGTAAACTCTTCCCAAATTGTGTGTCCCAAGTAAATTCTAGAAACAAACAGATTTCTGGTAGCTTAGATGATGTGCAAACAAAGCAACATAACTGCAGCAAAAGACACTGAATAATTATCTGATGTTTCTGAGAAGCTGTTTTTTTGGTGGTTGTTGTTGAGCAGACTTAAACCTATAATAGAATATGTAGCATCATACAAGTATACTTAACAGAAGCTCAGAGAGAATGTCTTCACCATAAGCCTGCAAAGATTATAGCAAGAGGCACAAAAATTATGTTTTTTTTTAAAGCAAATTTAATATCTGTAAATATCTTTTACCCACATAGACACACCAGCACATAAACCTCAGTTACCAGCACTTGAAGAGAATCCCAGATGTTTTAAAGAAAAATGCCTGATATTTCAGGTATGCTACTTGTGGAGTTTTCAAGAGATCTACAGTAAGCTGGTATGAAGTGGGGTTGTTTAAAATGAAGAAGTGAATTGACAATGTAGCACATTGTGCAGGTCCCCAAATGACTGCACATTCCCTTCAAGATACTTTAATTGGGAGATTGGCCTGGTTTGACTTATCTGCATTTCAGAGAGTTCTGTTTATTTAAAATTGTGTTAAAATTGTTTGTGAGCTAGGTCAGCAAGGTAGACAATACTTTTAGAAAGGTAAGAAGAGAAGGATGCCACATTAAATGTGAAGGGGCCCAGGTAGATGTTATTAAAATAAGCAGTTTTACAAATATGCAAGGTTTGAAGATTTCTAACTTAGAGCACTGGATGAATAGGATAAAATACCCTTTTACTTTGAATATCTATAGCTTTTTAAAATAATTAATCATCTCAGAGCTCCTGGCTGTTATTTTTGTGACCTCACATAAGTGCTGACAAGATAACCTGTTAGCAGGAGTGCAAAAATAGAGATGGAATTTGTGAAAGTGATAAGGATGACCTAAAAATGAATGAGCCAGCTGATCAGTATTCACATTTGCAAAAACAGTGGAATGTTCCTCATAGGTAGGGACTGTCTTTCTTTTTCTTTTCTTAATTTGCAAGGACAGAACACATAAATAAGAAATTTCATAAATAATTATTGACATTATAAAAATTCATTTGGAAGGATTACTGTTTTTAAAAATGGCCTAACTACTCAGTCAGATTATCCCTTTCTAACAATTAACTTCTAAATCATAGAGAAGTAATTGGATAAGGCTTTTAATCCAGCCCTGTGTAGTACTACAGTCTTATATAAAGCAGTTTGCTGCAAAGTAGTACTGGCCAATCAGCAATGGCATGCTGGTAAACTGGCCATCAAAAAAAAAAAAAAAAAAGGCTTGATATATAATATGCCAATTTCTGTGGTGTAAATGCTCCCACAGTACCCTATTTCAAGCTACCAAAGGTTGTGACAACAGGCTTTGAAAATCTCTGAATACTTAACTGTTGGCTCTCCTGAGTCAGTACAAGTTGGCTCCAGCACATTACTGCTGTTAAGCCTTTAGTTATCCTGGTGTTGAGTTACAGGTCTGGCTGCTGTTCATTAACACTTAGACTTCTCAAAAATGACTTACTCTTTCTGGCTCTGAGTTTCATCATCTAAAATTAAGAGTCCTTACAGCTCAGACATCCCTTATGCTAATCCTTACCTTATAGAATGATTGGTGGATTAAGTCAAGCAATGTATGAGAAAGTGTTTTGTAAACTTTCAAGCTTGATACAAGTAGGCAGGGTATGGGCTTTCTTTAGTGCTCCAACTGGAATTCCACCCTGGTTTATGCTTACTCATTTTCAATACTCAGCTCAGGTTTCACCTTCTCTGGGAGGAGTTTCTCAACTCTCTTAGGTAGAATTTATCATCTCCTTTTTTGTCCCCTACTGCTTCGTGTACCAACTTGTATCTTAGCATGACTCTGACTTTCCTGTGTATTGATGTACATGTCATGAAATCATGTTTTTTTCATCTCTGTTTCTCTGGGTTCCTTGCACAGTGCCTGGTACATAGTAATAGCTCAAGAAATTTTTGTTGACTGAAGTAACATCATTAGGACACTGGAAAATTTGATTTGCTTTGGATCAGAGTGGGTGAGTGGACATTGAATGAGATGGTCATTTCATTTAGGCAGAGTTTATTATCAGTGATTCACTGTTAGTTTTGGATATGTTGACTAATGTTGACTTCTCTAAACAAGAAGCACTAAAAGTCTTCCTGAAATTCTTTATTGATAGCAAACTGGGTTGGATAGCTAGCTCTGGGAAGAGCCCAATTTAAAAGAGGAAAATCTTTGTGAAAATAAGTTGCAACCACATTCTAAGGGGGCAAATTTGGGGTTCTTTAGTGCCTAAAGGAAAAACATACCATGTTAATACCTGTCATGCTATGCAATCAAGATTAGGAGATCTGGGAACTCTGAGGATTCTACAAGGTAAAGAGAAATAAAAGCCATCTGATGGCTCAC
>NW_006790633.1:241670-243765 GCF_000442215.2 Lipotes vexillifer | reverse complement strand
AGGAATGCCTCTAGGTTATAACCACAACAAATCACAGGGCTGTCAGTAAGCCCTAGACAGATGCACAATACTCAGAGACTTTTATTCAGTTTGGGGTGACATGGGAAGTTGAAGGAGGTCTGGCGTAGAGATATGAAGGCCTGGAAAAGAAGAGTAAAATTTCGGGGAAACCTTTTCCCCGCCTTGAAAAATGAAAGAGACGTAGTATTCATGAATTGTTACCTGGCTTTAGCTCACTAACACTCGTTTCTAAAAGCTGTAGAGGAGGAAGCTAAAAAAATGGTACAAGTGAACTTATTTACAAAACAGAAATAGAGTCACAGATGTAGAAAACAAACTTATGGTTACCGGGGGGAAAGGGGAGGAGGGATAAATTGGGAGACTGGGATTGACACATACACACTACTATCTATAAGATAGATAACTAATATGGAGCTACTGTATAGCACAGGGAACTCTACTCAGTACTCTATAATGACCTGTATGGGAAAAGAATCTAAAAAAGAGGGGATATATGTATATGTATAACTGATTCACTCTGCTGTACAGCAGAAACTAACACAACATTGTAAATCAACTATATTCCAATAAAAAATGAAATAAAATAAGAGTTTGCAGAAAAAAAATAAAATCTGTGGAGGAGGAAAGTTTAATATAACCCAATCTAGTTTCAGGTTATTCCTGTATTTTGAGGATAAGTAGTTCGGGTATCTCTCAGTGTAAGAGGAATATACCCTTCTGCCTCTTGGGGCCTCTGCCATTTCCCTAAAAGTAGGAAAAACAGTGTGGGGTCTTGGCCACTTATAGGCTTTCTAATCTTATTATTTTTTAATCCTAACGCTGGCAGATACTTATCTCTCCTGCCTAGGTAATATTAATTCATACTTTACCTTCTTCCAAATAAAATTTAAGACCACTTCTCCTAGATAGGCTCCAAATGATACAGAATAGACTTTTACCTTTTCTTTTTTAACTATAATGTATATAATTTGTTCTATTTAAAATTTTTGTCTGCTTTTTGTAAAATGAATGCACAATAAGGTGATGAAATATTGGAAAGAATACAGGCTTTGGAGTTATATAGATCAGGGTTTGTATCCAGACTCTGCTACTTCCTATTTGTGCAACCTTGGGCAAGTTATTTTCCCTTTCTAGGCCTCAGTTTTATCCTGTGTTAAATGAATATCAATAATAGTACTTTCTCATTATGGTGTGGTGAAGATAAAATGAGATATAGTTTGGAAAGCACTTAGCAAAATGCCTGGCACTTACTCTGTTAGATAAATGAAAGTTGTTTCACGATTATTATTTATTATCATGTATTAAAGAACCTTCGTATGTATAAAAGAGATAACTAATGAGGACCTACTGTATAGCTCAGGGAACTCTATTCAATGCTCTGTGGTGACCTAAATGGGAAGGAAATCCAAAAAGAGGGGATATATGTATATGTATAGCTGGTTCACTTTGCTGTACAGTAGAAGCTAACACAACATGGTAAAGCAGCTATACTGTAATAAAAATTAATTTCAAAAAAACCTCCCTATAGAGCAGAAACTGGAAAATAAGGCGCAGGATGCACAGTGGTTTGTATGCACTTGATGAAGGTAAGTCAGGGTGCCATGGAAACAGAGGAGAGGGAGAAAGATGGCAAGGAAGGCCTTTGTGTGCCATGATAAAATGTCTGCGCCACTCTTGAAAGAGTATGAGTCAGGGAATGACGTGGTCAGCATCTTTTATTGGCTACTCTGGCAGGAGTGTGGAGAACAGGTTGGAGGGTGTTAAGACTGGAAGCAGGAGGATGACTTTGGAGGCTTTTGACATAACTGGAGTAATGAAGCAGTGGTAGTGATGCTGGAAAGGGGGGGAGAGTAAAATGAGATATACCATAGGTAAAGCAATAGGATTTATGTATGGCTGATGCCAAGCAAGCTATTTAAGAATGCCTTTTAACTTTTCTCAGAACATTTTAAGACATGTTAGATTAGTAAAGAGACCTAAAAAATATAAATCTCCCCAAATTTATGTTTCTTCATCTTCTGAAAAGTTTTTTCTGTGCCTTGTCACACCCCCCCCCCGCCCTTCCCCACCCCAC
>NW_006790633.1:223891-241364 GCF_000442215.2 Lipotes vexillifer | reverse complement strand
ACCCCCCCCCAAAAAAAGAGTGGCTTCAGTATTTCTAGACATTTTCATTCTAAAGGTCAGCAAGGAGTTTGGGCAATAGGTATTACAAAAAAAGATGAAAGTGAATCCTATTGTTTAGGCAGGTGGTGCTCTGACCTTTGATGGGCACTGAAAGGGGTAACTATTAAGTACTACGAGGCACTGGTCACTGTGCAGGGCTGGAGAGCTCTCCAGGTGGTAACTATGGCATGAGGTACGTTTCTGTGATCCCTTTTCCCTTTGGTTAGATAGCGTACCCTCAAGTGTGATCTTAGGGGTACAGGGGTTGGACTGATAAATACATTTATTTATCCAGCCAGTACTTATGGATGATCTGCCACATGCCACACATGGGGGATATAGTGGTAACCAAGGCAGATACATTCCCTGAGCTCAGGGACTCACCGTCCAAGTTGGTCAGTGGCCAGATAATGATACAGATAATTAACTAATGGTATTATGATCACCATTCTGAATGAAGAATGCAAGGTGCTATGTGAGTGATTCACTTAATTGGGAGATCAGAGAAAGGCTCCCTGAGGAAGTATAAAAATGAAGGTGAGATCTGAAGGATATGTAGGAATTGGTGAGACAGAGAAGTAGAAGAGGATTCTAAGCAGAGGAAACAGCATTTAAGCTATAGCAGAGGAGACTGAGAAAGACAGGCCAGGAAGTTGGAAAAATCTGGAAAGTATAGAGTCATGGAAGCCAAGGGATGTGGCAGTTTAAAAAAGGAGAGCAGGACCAAGTGTTTCAAATGCTGCTGAGATGTCAGTTGCAAAGAGGTTTTAAAAGTGTCAGTTGGATATAGTGAAACTGAAGTCATTGGCAGGGATGGATCCAGGTTTTGTAGGGGCCTGTACCACACAATTTTGGGGTCCTCTTTAAGATAAAGAATACAAAATTACAAATATGAAAGTTAGGTATAAAAGTGAATTTTAAAAAAATAAAAGTGAATATTTAGACTGAGAAAGAAAATCTCCCCAAATACTGGAGTATTTGGAATTTCTGATCCCCTTTCCCTCCTGCCTGGGTTTCTTTAGGCAGTTTATCACAAAGATTGTAACCCAACTTCCCCTCCCTAAGCACTCCACGACTCCCACACTCACGGGATCATGCAAGTGAGGGGCCTCGAAGCTCAAGCTTTATGAGCATCATCTGCCTCTGATTATTGGTGGCCTGAGAGAGCAGTTTGGTAGGCATGGTGGTAGCAAAAGTCATGGAAAGAGCTTAGAACTAAATGGGAAGTGAGGAAGTAAATGGAAAAGGAGAATGTTGGCCACTCTTTCAGGAAGTTTGGTTCTAAGGAAGAGAAGAGAGATTGGTAGCTGAAGGAGGGAGTGAAGAACTGAGATCCAGAGCACATGTGAGGGATGAGCCTTTGGTAGGAGGAGTGAGGCTTTATCTGTTGGAATGGGGGGCGGGAGGAAGAGAAAGTAGCATCAGTGCAAGGAGGCTTTTCAATTTGGCAGTGGAAAAAGAATTATTTCCCATTTATTTTCTTAATGAGTTATACAGTAAAGTGTCACCTGATGTGGGGATGGAGAATGTGGGGAAGGGGAAAGAGATGTGGTAGAATGGAGAAGGTTTTAAATAGTTGCCTCGTAATTTGGGTAAGTGAATTTAGTAGAGAAATGGAATGTGATCACAAGGTAACCTTACATGTGAGAATTGTAGTCGTGAATTTAACATAAAACCAATCATACCTCCCCCCCCCCCCCTTTTCAGTGATGCTTTTTCTGCAGCAGTGTGCAACTACTCTAGTGTAGACATGTTGGATTCATCTAGGCTTGGATTTTTTTCCAAATAGATGATATGGAGGGAGACAGTGGCCAGAAATTTAGAGGATTTTCAAGGGAGTGATTATGATGGGCTAAGTAATCTAAGCTAGACAAGGAGGAAAATGACCTCAGAAGGGGGCTGATGCATTATGAAAAGTGATGGGGGTCAGTACCTTGGGGGGCCAAATCCAAGAGCTGTTGCAATGGAAGTAATAGTTGAGTAGGGCACACTGACCTTCATGGCTTCCCTCTAGCCCCTCAGTGTTTAACTGCAATGGCTTGTGGCAGCCTAACCCTTCTCATGTTACTGATATCAGATGAAGGTGTTCTAGGAAGCCTCTAATAAACATAAAATAAAGAGCCCCGTTTGAAATTCTGAAGTTGTTCAGTCTGTGATCTAAGCACGTCTGGGCTGTATGGTGGGCTAATGGGAGGGTCCATTAAGGACTCCTGGGAAAGAACTTTACTAAGGGACCAAGGAGCCTACTGGGAATGAAGTTTATCCTAGAGAAAGAGGTGTTTTTGAGGTATAGTGACTTGATCCAGCTCGAGCTGGTCAGTGATGAAAGGAAGAGGCTCTTTGAATTCAGCACAGTCATGGCCCAGCTCCAAGAACTTCTTGAGTTGAAGGAGAAGATTCTGTAACCAAGAGTGAGTTGAAATGGAGAGCACGTTTTTTTTTAAATCTTACTGAGGACAAAAGGCAATATACCGGGCTTCCCTGGTGGCGCAGTGGTTGGGAGTCCGCCTGCCGATGTGGGGGGTGCGGGTTCGTGCCCCGGTCTGGGAGGATCCCACATGCCGCGGAGCGGTTGGGCCCATGAGCCGTGGACGCTGGGCCTGCGCGTCCGGAGCCTGTGCTCCGCAACGGGAGAGGCCACAGCGGTGAGAGGCCTGCATACCGCAAAAAAAAAAAAAAAAAAAAAGGCAATATACCGCCTGTGCAATGGAGTATAGAACAGGAGGTTTAAGGGTTACCTTTCAGAATTTATTATAATAGCAAGACAGTAATTATTATTATTGCAAGGGCTCAAATTATTGCATGGGTCAAGAAATGAAATTCGTGTAGTTGCAGGTGGGGGTGGAACTGTAGAAAATCTTTTTTCTTATTATGACTCTATTTTTATGCTTCGGCTGGTATGGCCTGGCCGAACACAGCTTATGTAGATTCCTGTTATGTGTATTTCTGGGGTTGATGTAACTGACAGCTTTGTAGGTAGATACCCATCACTGATCAAGGCTCATCGATGTCTTAAAGGCCCCCGTTCTATGTTGCAGATGTCTTTTTGTGCTAAGAAGCACAAATTCAGATATCAAAACAAAACAAAACAAAAAACAATGAAAGGGAAACCCAGAAGAGACTGGTTAGAATTCAATATCATTTCTAGAAGGGGCTCTGTAACCTACAAAGATTCTAGCAGGGCTTGGGGACCTGATCTGATTGGGTTAATAGTACAGAAGGATTAAATTCAGAATTAAAGGTAAGCTTTTAAGAAGTTTTTTTTTTTTTTTAATTATCAAACATGTATGCAAATGCCTTTGCATCATTGATGCCATAAGCATCAAGCCAAGAAACTCCTTAAAATATCTGGGGGTCTCCTTCTCTATCTCCATATACTCATAGATGCGCAGGATGCCAGAGCATCAAGAGGTCTTCAAGAGAGCTAGTCAACCTCTTATTTTGCAAGTGATGAAACTCATACCCAGAAAGGAGAAATGAGTTGACCGATGAACATCAAATCCAGAATTCAAGTCTCTTTACTCCTTGTTCACACCTAGACTCTTCAGGTGAGACCCCTGTTCCTCCTTCCAGGAGACTGCCAAAAGCACAGGTTCCCTACAAAGGCAGGTGTGCAGCTCAAACTGTCCAAGAAGACTTCATATATCCTTTCCAGGTAGGATTGGTAACTGAACTGCCATGTTTTTCTAAAATTTCCTTGGAGGTCTGGGTTGAAACCTGGCCCCTCACCTGTAACTGGGCTGTTGCTGCAAGCATCTTCTGCCGAGTTTGTAGTACTGTGGATGAGGACATCGAGATAGGTGTGCTCTGCCTCAACCACCTTATATCTTCCCACATACAAGACAGCTGCAAAAGAAGTCACGAAGTCATATCATCGTCCAAGCCAGTATATGATTTAGGTTGTGGCATCAAAGCAATGTAGGGAGAAGGAAACGTGACCCTTGATGTTTGTTCTCCAGTCCATTTTCAGATGCATGCAAAACAACTTTTTGATCTCTGTCCAACTGGACAAAGATCTGAATGTTAATGAAACAATCAGATTCACATTTTAGTCTTTGCCAAATGATCCCATAACTCAGAATAGTGGAGACACAATCTGACAGGATGGAAGCTTCTTTGCTTTGAAAATGTAGTGTAGATACTATTTTGGCATTCTTAACGACATAGGGCAAATCAGGGCTGAAAGAGACCTTTGAGATAATTTACTCCCACCCCAACATTTTGATCACTGGAGACCCCTCAACCCCTCAACTAAAGTTTCAGAGATTTACGCACAGACTGTTGGTGCAAAGTGGGGAAGAATAAAATTAGAACTCAGGATACCTTTGTGAACCACAGAAAATCTTGTGCAATGGAACTGGTGTGAGAGTCATCTATTTCAGCAATCGGTATTTGATCTTCATTGGTGACTAACATATTGTCTTTGTAATAAAATATAACAGCTATGTAGAGTCCCCTAGAAAGAAAAAGCAAAATAAAAGTTGTCCTCAATCATCTTCTCCTCCAAGCCTGGGTCATGGAAAAAATATTTTTGGACATGATAAAAGATAATTTAAAATATACCTATGAGCATATTCTTAAATACCACAAATTTATTGGCTATCTTGTCCAAATTTTCAGAAGAAAAGTGAATTTTGTACTGTCTTAATAATAAAAAAAAGAAATTTCTACCAAGTTTCCACTCAGAACCAAAAGCAGCAGGACTCCTGAGAAGCTAAGACTTCCTGGAAAACCTACATAGGACCCACCGTTTCAAGGTCTTCACAAACTTGTTTGAGGAATGGAATAGGTGTTTCAGGCTCCTAGAGACTGACTGCTTGCGGCCCGTGGTTTGTAATTTTGAACTTTCTGGAACACAGAAGAGAAAAATACAGTGTAAATTCCACTGGAAGAACGACACTCTCAGTGCCTTCTTCCCACCTTTTTGCCTTTCTGTCTCCTGTCCCTTCAGTGTCACTTATACTCAGTTTCATGTAGGGATTCAGCTCATTCATTCCGTCAAGATGCTTTTGTATCTTGAGATGCCAGTAGTTAATTAATGAACAGTTCCTCAAAACTGTTGGAAATGATTAACATTTATAACTCCAGGTGAAGTCACTTAGGTGTTCTGTTTATATTCTTATTTATTATGAGGTGGGATATGAAGAAACGAGATCAACTTTTGTCCCCAGCTCCCATTGCCTTTTAATAGTCACATACTTCTCAACGTTGGCAAAGCTCTTCTTGTTAGTCTGCATATTCCATTAACATTTTTTTCATTATAAAATTAATATAGGCACATTGCAGGAAGTCTGGAGCATAGAAAAAAAGAACAAAATCCCACACATATCATGCTGCCACGTTAGTAGAACCACTGCTAGCATTCTGGGGTAGTTTTTTTCCAGTGTGTATGTTGGCTTACAAAAATAGTTGTAGGCATAGGTATGATTATCCTTGTTATTCGGAAGAAGAAACTGAGACAGAGAGGTTAAGTGGATTGTCCAAGATAAAAAAGGCAGTACCCAGAAAAACAAGCATTTGTTCACTGAATAAATATTTATTGGTACACTACTATATGTTAGGTTCTACGGTTACAGTGATGAACAAATCATCCATTGCTTCTGTTTAGCTCTTTTATTTACAACTGGAGCTCTCACTGATAAAAGTAGTAGATTTCCTGTAGCAGTCTTTGCAGACTGTGCTCCCTAGAGCTGAACTAGATGATCACTGATTAAATTCTCATCTTAAATGTAATTAATGAAGGGAAGCTGAGGTTATTGGGGTCATCACCAAACTCCTGACAGACATGTTACTGGGGCTGAGAACGTGGTCCATATCACTGCTGTTAGACATGGAAACCTGGGCGGATGGCCCATGGCTGAGGCCCAGTGTGGCTCTGCCCATGATCCTATAGGAGCAGTTGGGAATGAGCTGATTGACACAAGCATTCATGCCAGCTTCAAGCTTGTGTTGGTAATGGTTATTCCTGGCAGAGCAAAGTAAAAGCATTTTTTTCTAACTTGAACATGTATTTTGCTGGTTATATTCTACTTGAAAATAATGCTGCTGGGACTTCTGATTAAAGGCAGCATATTGAACTTATTTATCACATACTACTCTCTCCCAAAATCTTACCAAAAGCAGAGTAAAGAGATTTACAAAAGAGGAAGTGACATAAATCTGTCAAGACAAAGCGATGGGAAAGGAGACAAAAACACGTGAATTTTGGTAGCTAGAAAGCAGATGGACAGAGGGATTTAGCAGACCTGAGAAAGCTGAGAAGTAACCTGACTCACCCATGGGCACCATATACTGCTGGAAGAGTGGTGAATGTGGAGCTAAAATCAGGGGGTTTTGTTGAAATCTGTTGAAAAAGTAGACTTCTAAATATCCTCTCCCACCCTTTCCCCACTCTAGAAGAAAGCTAGTAGCATATTCTCTGGAAAGCATAAAAACAGAGATATTTAGAGTGAAAGATATGGTGTATGGTTAAAAAATGGAGGGAGGGAGTGGTATGTACTCAAAACAGGTGGATTAAGTGAAAGTTTCCATACAGAATATTTCCCCACTGGACTCTTGGAACAATGGTACTCAAATTTATATTCTCCAGGCAGAACACTGGAAGAGGCATCTCTGGAGACTCTGATTAGCCTAAGAGTACACCTAAAGATTCTGACATTGGCTTTACTGCTTTCCTAAAGATAAGGCCATGCCAGATCACCCTACGGTGATCTGTATAAGTAAGGAGCCCTATCCATGTGCTCAGAGCTTCCCAACAGCTACTGAGTTCTCTTCTCTTAAATCTGAGTACACATCCAAGGATCACTAGGCAGTTTGAAAAGCATGTAACAGAAACAACACAGGCCAAAACCAAACAAAAGCAGTTTAGAGGGGAGACCATGTTGAGAGAAGAAAGCATAAAACGAAACAAAGCCTATCATTAATAGCCTGAGAGACAAGCAAAGACATTGCGTCCTTGTAAAAAAGATAAAGGTCTGTAAGAGAAATATTCAGGGAACAATAGAGAACATTGGAAATTAAAAATATGTTATCAAAGTCTGAAAAACCAAATAGAAAATAAAATTGGGGAAATCTGCAAGGAAGTGGAGCAAAGAGGCATGAGGATGGAAAGTAGGGGGGGGAATCTAAAGAGCTAGTCCATGAGGTTCAGTATCTGAATAAGAGTTCTCATAGGAGAGAGCAGAGCAAAAGGAGGGGAAGAAATAATTAAAGAAATAATTTAAGAAAACACCCCATACTTGAAGGCTGTAAGTTTCTGTATTGAAAGAGCTTGCCAAATGTGCAGCACAACAGACAAAAATAGAGCCACATGAAGGTACATAACAGTGAAATTTTAGAATACTGAAGGTAAAAAGAAAACTTAAAACCTTCCAGGGTAGGAAAAAGTAGATTTCATATAAGACTTCTGGAATCAGAATGGTATCAGACTTTTCAGCACTGAAAGCTTGAAGGCCATGAAGCAACACCTCCAAAATATGAAGGAAAATTATTTCAATTGGGAATACTATACTTATGTACTTCTATACTTATTCTTATTTATCCTAAATAAATATTAAATAGAATAAATACATCTTAAGACACTTAATGTATCCAAAAATTAGCTCCCAAGTGTCCTGACAGGAAGCTACCAGAGGAAAGGCTCCCACCAATGGCAGACAAACCCCAGAAAAAGAAAGAGATGGTAAACAAAAAAGAAGAAATCCAGTATTGGAGAGTGGCAAGAAGAGTCCTCAATGTGGTGGTGAAAGGAGATCCTAGGGTGCCAGTAAGTCACAGACACAGAGGCAGCCAGTAACCAGGCTAGATTGGAGCAGGTCAGAGGGCTCTATGAGAGGTTTCTTTAAGAAGATGCCATCTGAAACAATACTTATGTATCTGATTGTATTGAGAGAAAATTGATAGAGCTGGAGAATAGCTTGAGGATTAATTGGTTATAACCACATGGAAAAATAAAAACACATGTAATAAAAGTTGATTATTATCTACAGGGGAAACAAGTTATCCAGGAAAGGAAAATAATCATAAAATTTATATGATCATTATAATGTTAGCAATAAATATTGATCTTATTAAAATGACTATATTAGGAGGATGAGGGAGTAGGAATTACATGTACGTATAAGAGGGTAGAGGGATAAAAAAGAGAGAAATAATCATCTTCCTTAGTGAGATAATAACTATATATATATATATATTTAATATACAAATCATTTTAATGAAGGACCAATTCTACTTTGTATATTTTTTTAAAAATCAAGAATTAGCAATATAAGCCTGTTATTTAGAGATATGGAGAGAATATCAAAATAATTGCGCCTCTAGGGAATAGAAAATGGAGGATGGGAGAAATTGTTTTTTCGTTCATAATAAAGTTCTTCGTAGTGCTTTACTTATTTTAAGTAATTCAGTCCTCAGATGGCTGACAGGTTTATATAATTCTTATCTGCATTTTACGAGTGAGCAAAGTGAGGTATAGAGAAGCTGGCAACTTGCTTAAGGTCATGCAGATCTGTAAATGTCTAGCCTGTATTTGAACCCACATAATCTGGCTTCAGCGTATAGTCACATATAACTTAAA
Source organism: Lipotes vexillifer (assembly GCF_000442215.2). Taxonomy (NCBI): domain Eukaryota; kingdom Metazoa; phylum Chordata; class Mammalia; order Artiodactyla; family Lipotidae; genus Lipotes; species Lipotes vexillifer. The sequence goes on along the minus strand of NW_006790633.1, from coordinate 232,747 downwards.
TAAAAATGAAAACTAAACTAAAAAAATTAGACTAAGAAAAGAGAAAAATGAGAAATGCTACTACCAGCTGGGAAAGGGGCCCATGAAAATGTCCAGTATTCCAGGTCTCCTCCAGTTTGGGCGCGTGGAGCAATACAATTGTACTTTTGGAGCTCTTGTGGTTGGGTTGGGGCCATGTGACCAGTTTTACCAGTGAATTTTGAGTGTAAATGATAAAGTCTTGTCCACAAGACACCTTCAAGAGTCTCTTTTCCTTCTCCCATGGGTGCTGAAATATATTTCCAGAAAGAGGATCATGACAAGACAGAAGGACAGCCAGCCCTCAGGCAACCAGTGGGAGACCTATAGCATGTGGGAGAAATAAATATTTGGGGGGTCATGTGGATACTACAGCATGATATAGCCTATCTTGACTGATACAAGGTCTAAACTCACTTTTCTCCTAAGAACCACTGTGGCTTCTATTCTGTCTCTGCTTAGTTCAGGGCTCTGGAGCAATGGTTAGTTTTCTGGACTCTGAATGAAGCAGATCTTTAATTTTTAAGTGCTTGGAGCATAGAGAGCTTATGTTATTCATACTGGTATGTCTCGCACCTAACACATAGGAGACAGTGTTTCAGTTAATGTTTGCCAATTGAAAAAGTGGATGATAATTGAAATTCACTCCTGTAGGGGACTGCTTCAGCGAACACAGTTGACTTCTTTATAATTCATTATGTATGTCAGGGCATCAACCCTGTGGACAATAAAGGCCACTCAACATCTCCATTGAATTTCCGTCCCAGTACTAAAGATGCAAATTAGCTGTGGCCAGTTTTTTAGCCAAAAATAGAGAAATTAATGTGGGTTTTGGTATCTCCCATGCAGGGCTTTGGTAGGAGAAGGGATGTTTTATTATTAGTTCTGCATTTAGAACATGCTGTGTATCTATTGAGTACTCCAGGCTCATTACAATGGAGTCAGTGATTATACTTTAATTCTAGGACATATAAAATGCTGAGGATGGAGAGCATCTCATTCTTCATTTGGAAGAACAATGAAAAAAAAATAAGCTAGAGTTTGCAAAGTGCCTACTCGTGCCAGATGAGTTAAATACATTATCTAATTTAATTCTTGTAAGAGTCATGAAAGATACATATTATTATGCTGTTTTTTTTTCTGTTAGGGAAGCTACGGCTTAGAGAAGTTAAATGCTTTTCTTAAGTACACCCAGTAAGTGGGTGAACTGGGGTTTGAAATAATTGTTTTCTCTAATTATAAAATTTGTAAACCACGTAGTATCAATATAGTTTATTTTAAATAACAATTTTGTAGTTTTCTGTATGCAGTACCTAATTATCCTTAATTTATCCTTTTAGATTTAGAGAGATTTATGTTGTATCATCTCGGACGGTCATTTCTTTTATCCTGGCATATTATAGGTCAGTGTTCCCCAAATTTTGTGGCTTGGAACACTAATTCTGTAAAAACTGTTTTACAGTGGCCAGGTAAGTTTGGAAAATGCTTGCTTAACCAAATTCAAAATTTCTTTTTATTAGAGTCTTTAATATTTTAATGTCTATTTTACATTTCCAAGAGAGGGATATATAATGTAACAATTTCCAAATACACTTGACTAGAGACCCTTTTTCAGCTGAGCATCTTATAGAACCACTCTTATGTGGAACACACTTTGGGTACTGTTTAAATATACGTTTCAACATAAAAATATTCCTCCCTTTTGGGAAGTTCTACCTTATGACTTACTTAAATCTTTCTTGATACTGTGTGTGTATTTACATCCCTGTGGGGTGAAAATAGGTACATGATAAAAGTTGGATGGAAACCGTAGAAATAATTGGGCTGTCTAGACAATCATTTCTTGATTATTGGAATGTAATCCAGTAGTAATGGAGAGAACATCTAAATCCTCAGATAATATAAAAAATAATCCCTCATTCTCATGAGTAGTTTTAGCTTTCCCCCTCTGATAAAGACCAAACACAAAGTGGCTTATGAATTGCAGAGAATAATCTATCCAATTGCTTCATTGTTTTAGCCTGCCATGCAGGAACCAATGGGCAGGGAAATGATGGAGAGGCAGAAGAAGAGAAAGGAGCCTAGATAATGCCTGTCCTGGTTAAATGGGCCCTGGTTAACTGAGAACTGAGTGTACTTTGGTCGGTGTGGAGTGTTGAAGGCCTTAGTCTGGGTAAAGTTTTCCTAGAGATCCGAGAATGAAATCCCACTTGGGTTTCCTTCTTAAGCCTCTTCCATGCATATTTACATCTCCTAATGAACCAACCACTCATTAGAACATTACTTTCTTGCAAACAGTTGCCCTCATTTCTAGCTATAGCCAACATTTCTGAAGGGCTCTGTTGTCATAGATATACAGCAATTGGGAACAACTTTTTGCTAATGCTAAGTATGATTTCTTTACACCTAGTCAAAACTCATTTAGCATTTCTTAGTTTCAACCACAGATTATTAACCTAGCTGGTCCTGCAGTGCCCTGAATCTAGAGAGTACAATGCAGTTAGAGATGTGATGGGTGAAGGAGCATGGAAAATGAAAACTTTATGGAAATTTAATTCTCCAAATAAAACTAAGTGCCTGCTCCACGAATCATTACACAGATCAGAAACCTGACCCTGTCCCATTTGAACAGCCCAAGTAGAAAATAATTTTTTTAAAGCTTCTCAGAGACTTTCTGGGTGTAGTTGGCTAGGTCTAGAGAACTTATGCTCTATTTCCTCTTGAGCAGTAGTATAGGGGAAGATTAAAATCCAGGGTGAGATTAAAATCCAGTGCCCTGTACTGATGTAAGGGTGGGAGACAAAAACGAGGTGTGGCAGGAAGACTGGCTTGGAGACAGAAAACCTACGTTGGTATCTTGATTCTGTCTCTTCTTGGCATTGTGACCTTGGTCAAGTCACTTAGCCTCAGTGATAATTGCCAAAATGAGGATGAAAAAGAGATATTGGCTGTGAATTGTATGTAAATTTTATAATAAATATACACAGAAGTTTAATATTATCGTTGCTGTTATAATTGGTTGTGCTTCCTCAGGGATGTTCACAGAACTTTTGTTGCAGGTGAAAAGTTTGAGGGTGAATATCCCGAAGACTCAGCACACGGAGAAGTTTTGTGAAGGTACAATTTAAAGGGAAGGGAACTAATGGCAGCTGCACTTTTTCCTGTGCTTGTTTTCAAACTGCTCCTGTGGAGTGAGGGTGCAAAAGAAAGAGGAAGGGAAGGAAGGGAGAGGGAAGTCTCTTCTGAAGGGTTAAAGTAAGATAGTGCTGTAAAGTGATTCCAGATGTACAAATATTAATATCTCTCTCCCTCCCTGATGAATGAGAAGGTATGACCCAGTTAGGAAACTGCTAAAATTACCGGCGCCACCGAGACCTCAGTCGATGGCCCAGCACAGATTTTTATCCTTACCCCGGCAACTATAATGCTGATGAAGGGCTCGGACCTGCTGCAGCAGACCTTCCAAAACTTCACTCTGTCCCTTGTGTCTAGGCGCTCTGTCGTCATAGTCTTTCCAGTCTATTGAACAAAAGAAACAAACAGAGTAAAATTTTCAAGTAGGGGAGGCCTCTTCCCTGCACTGCCTCGGGAGCTGAGTTTTGCTCATACTACCCACAGACTGTGTGGATGAGCACCCAATACTTGCACAACTAGCAGGCATTACCAAGGGTTTGGAAGCTGCCATTTTTCAGGCCCTGTGCAAAACAGCAATTGTGGTTGGTTTCTTGTGTTGGGCAGTTTTAAGGCAAGAGAAAAAGGTAATTGAAAGCCAAAAGAAAATAGAGAATTTGGGAGTCCAATTTCCCCTCCCCCAGCTCCTTACCCTCCTTTTCAGCGTCTGTGTCCTAATCAGTTCCCCTGTCACCTCTCCACTCAGCACCCCAAGTCGCCACTGGATTTCCACAGTAGGAAAGAAAGGGGTGGGAATGTGCAGACTAGATGAAATCCACGGTCCCAATGCTTTTATTGTAGGTTTGACACTTTTGGCCAAATTGACATTTCTTTCCAAGGAAAGAGCCCATGTCAGATGCCAAGAAATGGAAATCTACATTTTGCTCTAATGAATGTCTGCTTTGGTTAGCTGGCACAGCAACTCCTGCACATACTCGGAGCCACCAACCACCCTGTCTGCTCAGTCTCTAAATATACAGTATTAGCTTACATGGCAAATTTAAATTGCAATACCCACTGAGATTTTTCTCCCCCTTCCATTTTCGTTCCATTTGGCTATAATGATATCAAGAGTAATAACCCGTATGGGACTAATGTCAAGATTATAATTCTGCTGTCTCCAACTGTAGATTTTTTTTTCGGCAGGTCAGTCATTTCATAGTCCATCCCTATTCTCTTTCCCCTGGTTTTACTTTCTGGATCTTTCAAAAGCAACAACTTTAAGTGCTTCTTGGTTGAAATGCTTTCTCTAAAATTGCTAGACGTTCTTTTCGAGAAAAGCCAGTTAGTTCACAAGTATATTTGAGGCTTAGATTCTAATTGAACAAGTTTCAAATTCCCTCCACCTAGAGTTATTTTAAAATATGGAGTCTCCCTTGTTTAGAAACTTAAGCAGATGCCATGACAGTTAAAGTTAGGTAAAAGCATTCCACATTGGTCCATCCAAGGCCGAGTAGTACAACATAGTTAGAAAGAATGCAGGTTCTGGAGTCAGATAAACCTGGGTTTGAGCCCTGGTTCTTCTGATTCCTAGCTCAGTGTCTGTAAAACAAATTACTTAACACTGACAGGGCCTCTACTCCGTAGTATGCAAAAGGAGTATAGTATGTATCTTGCAGGATTTTTGTAAGGATTAGATGAGAGGTATATTAGCTATCCAGTGCAATGTTATGTGGAAAGCCTTATGTAAACAATAACTTAAGAAGAAGGGAACTCATTGTTGGAGAGTTAACTTCCTGAGTGGTGAGTATGGAAACATCATTTCTTACCTTAGCAGATAATTCCCTTCGAAGAGGGAGGCCTCAGAGATTTTCTAATTCCTCCTCCTTCCCACCTTCCCCCATGTACCCTTCTTCATTTTGCCTCTTAGAAGACTGAGGCCCAGAGAGATAACCATTCCAGTTCTAAATTTTCCAGCTTGGTGGTGATGGTGGCATAGCCAGGACTATAACATAGTCTCACGACCCTCCGTATAGTGCTCATTTCCTTATACCATGGACATGTTTTTGTTTTTGTTTTCTTTTGAGAAGGAGGGTCAGAGTTCAGTTGGAGTCTGTGTGGTGTGGCTTAGTTGTGGTCAGCTCTGGAGACAGGGAATTGGCATAGGTGCTTTCTGTGGACTCTGTTCTTTGTTGGCAGAAACTGTGACTTAATTTCTCTTTGCTTCAGGTTTTTTCTCTGTAAAGTGAGCTTTTGAGTCTCTTTTTAGGTTATTTGTGGTTTCAAAGAAATACTGTAAGTAAAGCACCATTCTGGGCACATTGGAGATGCTCATTAAATGTTGGTGAGGCATTGTGACTAGAAGCATGATGGTGTTCACGTAGGATGGGCTAGGAAAGATCTTTTACCGGGAAATTTGGAAATGTTTGAGGGAACGAACTCCAAGTGGCCCTTGGACTATCTATAGTTTCCCTGGTATCTGGACACAGTGAGAATAAACATTGCTCTCATGTATTCCCAGAGGCCATTATGAGTTTGTTTCCTTAGTTGGATGAATGTATCTGAAGTACTCAGATAAGATGAGCAATGTTGTTGGCTTGAGTAAGACTCCTGGGGGACTGAATTACTATATGGCCCTGAACGTGCTAATACATTCTAATGAGTGTTAATACTGCCATCAATGCAGGGGGAGATGAAGTGGACCTGGCTCTTTCAGCTGAGGACTATTACATCAGAGGTGAGCTTGAGCTGATGACTTTATGGTACATTAGAAAATTGCTAATGCTAAATTGCAGCCCGAGTGAGCACTGGACATGATGCCAAGGTTTTTGGAAAGAATGAGTCTTTCTCATAGATGTTTGGAAGGTTCTGATGACTACATAAAATAGGAGACTTTAGGGATGAGGGAGAAAATTGAAAATATATTAAGAAATCAGGAGCCTGACAGGAATAAACAGTGTGGTAGGAAAAGAGCAGATCATGCCACATAATACTGTTCACTGTTCTGGTAATGAGACACTTCAATTGCAATGCAGTGCAGAGCGTACAGTCACTGGTGATATCAGGGCTTTCCTGATCGTAACTCAGACAAGCCTGTCTGGGTCCTTTTCTCTTATTATGTACCATACTATATAACATAAGTCTATAAAAACACATTCAGGCCTTTTGTAAAAATATTTTAAAAAGTTTTATAGCTTACTGGAACATATTACCAAATTTCCACTTATTCTGTCATGTTAGAATACATTGTCTTCTAGTAAATATCTGACTACTGATATATGTTACATCACAATGTCATACTCTGTTTATAAATAGAACCAGAGTGTTTTTATATTGTTCTTTCCAAGTGACATGGCGTGTCTGCAGTGACTGTAATGACATGTTTGGATTTCAGTCCTTTGCCAGATACCCCTACTAATCAAATGTGCTGTTTTAGAAAGTGTTGCCATTTGCTACGTTAATTACCAAGTAATAAGTAACTCTTCCCAGACCTGGACAACTGTTCTTTTCATTCTGGAGAGAGCTCTTCAAATAGGCTCTGAGGGAGAGTGTCTGAATAGAACTTGAAGTTTATAGAACTGGGACATCTGATGTTTATAAGTAAATACATCATACAGATCAGAATTTGCATGGGGTCTGCGTTTGGAGTGGGTTTCCCTCTGACCCACCTTCAGGTCTTCTTTTTTTTTTTTTTTTTTTTTTGCTTTTCTATCCCTTCTATCCCTCCATCTCCAAAAATACATACTCTTTTTACCCCCGTAGAATGAGATGGGTTCCCTAAGTATCTTAATCTTCCAATATTCCCCGTATGTGTTTCTGGTAAGTCTTCAGTAAGAAAGATGTCCAAGTAAGACTGGAATAGTTAAATCATCAAATGCTAGGGGACTTAGGAGTCTTACAGATCCCTGGTATTTGTGGTCCAAGGCTCTGTATGGCCTGATTTAGCTAGCTGAATCCACCAGAGGCAGTAGTCAGGAATGGTTGGCTGGCTTTTAGTCTGATTGTCTGCCTGATAGCAGGGCATTAGCTACCACAGCAGAGTCTTGACTAGTTCAGACTTGAATCCTGGCTCAGCCATGTTACCACAAAGTTGTGACCCCAGGCAAGGCAACACCCTCTCCGAATCCTAATTTCCTTATTAATAGAGGAGGAGGACAGCATAGTGGTTAAGAGCAAGGAACCTGGGGTTTGGACCTGACTTCAGTGCTTGCTAATTTTCTGTTGTTGGGCTGTATGTATGTGTGTATGTACCTCAATATTAATAGTTCCCTCATCAGTAAAATAATAAAAATCACCTCAATAGGTTTGTTATGAAGATTGAGTTAATCTATGTAAAGTTCTTAGATTAACATGCAGCGTATAATGAGTTTTATAAATGTTAGCTCTGATGTTGATGGTGATACAGATGATAATGATGATGCTTATCCACAAGATGGGAACAATGACTGTTGTCAGGATTAAGTGAGACACTGAATGTGAAAGCCCATAATATACCACCTGATTCATGGTTTTTCCTGGGCAAAGGGTTATTATAATACTTGAAAAATACAAAAATATATAAAATAGGAAACTAAAGAGCCCATAATCTCATAACCCAAATATCTGCTGTTAAATTTTAATAGTTATATGCAGACACACCAACCTAATTATAGTCAAACTCACAGTTTAAATGTTATATGAAAACAATTATGATGTTTGTTTACATCAAACTTATAAGAATTTCTTCTATACAATGGATCATTTCTTAAAGCACCATTTTTAGGGGTTGCATTTTATTCTATAGTATGGATCTATATATATCATACTTCATTTAACCGCAGAGTTAATATTGGATATTTGTTCTCCCCACCACACATGATATTTCACTATATCAATATATTGCTGCAGTGCACATATTTGTTCATGATTGTGTGTCTGCATCTGTTTCTTTAGGTTAGATTCTTAGATGTATAATTATAGGGAAAAAGAAACGAATGTTCTTATAGCAGCTGGTATAATATGGTACATTGTGTTCCACAAAGGATGGAGCAGTTTGCACTTTCACAAGAAGTGTATGATACCATTTTAAATGATCCCATTAGTGAAGATTTTTAAAATAAAATATAATTCAGAACAATAGGTTCGTTATGCAGAAAAATCTATCATGTAGTATGTCTGGAGATGTTCTTCTTGTTAATTAAATTTGCTGGTTAATAGAGAATTGCTAAATACACCAGACATAAATTATTAAGTTTAAAATAATTAGAAGGGGCTTTGCTGGGTTTTTCAGCCACCATAGTAAATACTATAGATTTCTATTTGTGGCAGAGTGTATCAGAGTGCCTGTTAATAAGAAAGCTTTTCTTCTGACAGAATGTACGTAAGATTTGCTAGACTTCTGGTGAAGAAGGGGAGATGAGGTCTAAAATGGACTGCATGTACTCTGGGCCAGCCAGTCCTACTGTGCCATTTCAATACATCTCCACAAAAGCCCTGTGAAGGGTATGATCGGACCCATCCTACAGATGCTGAATTGAGACTCAGAGTCTTTAAGTAAATTTTGAAAGCCACACAGCTAATGAAAGGTATAATGGGTATCAAATTCAGTCTTGCTGGTTCCAAATTCCCTCTTCTTTCATTCCACTGAGTTGCCTCCCAGGGGAACATTTCTGCAGAGGAATCGTTCATTATGTGGCCAGATGCTACTCTGAGGACATCTTATTAGTCCCAAGCAGTGGGGGGGGGGGG
>NW_006790633.1:220519-223868 GCF_000442215.2 Lipotes vexillifer | reverse complement strand
GGGGGCGGGGGGGAGAGGGAATGGCAATGGCATCCTGAGGATGGAATTGGAGTTGGAGTCTGGCCAGGCTTGAGAGAGTTCACAGCCACCACCTACTAGAAGGAGAGGCACATGCTGGTGTCGTGGTCTGAGCAGGTCCCCATCCTTTCATGTTATAAGCCGAGACTTGAACAAAATACCGTTGGCCCTGCAAAGTATCGAAATAGAGAGAATGATGCGTTGGGAATTTTATTTAGTCGGTTTTACCCTAGAAGCTTCATTCTGTGTCGGATGAGCTTGTTCATCCCACTACCCACACTTTAACTTTCTAGCTTTTCTTGACTATTATGTTTTTACATGATAATAAACATATTTGGGGTGCCCTCTTAGTTTCTTTGTGCTTTCTTTTTTCAAAATTGGAATATCATCGTTGCTTTTCATGACCTTCCCCAAACCATTATTTTTAAGTCATAGTTCTGTAAGGTTTACCAAAACCTGCAGTTTCTCACCCTTACCTCTTTTTCCTTATTTCCTCCTCCCCAGTGGCAACTACTGTCACCTTTTTCTAGCTGACCAACTTGCTTTACAAGATCAGCAAGTTGTAATGAACATCTTCTCAGATTAATAACTAAAGATCTGCTTCATTCTTTTAGTAGTTGTATAGTATTTCTCTTTGGGTAAACACAGTCATTTATTTAACCAATCCCTCATTCGTGGACATTTAGATTGTTTCCACATTTTATGCTAAATAAATAATGCTGCAATAAATAGCCTTTACTCAGTTATTCAGACATTTTAAAAATTAATTCTTTGATGCTACTTCAGTTTTAAAACCATTATTAAAACAATGGTTTATATGCTTTAATGTTTTATGACATTAAGAATTAAGGAGTTGTGGCTGTATGGAGGCTCCTCAAAAACATAAGAATAGAACTGCCATATGCTCCAGCAATTCCACTTCTGGGTATTTATCCAAAGAAAACAAAACACCAATTCAAAAAGATATATGCACCCCAATGTTCATAGCAGCATAATTTACAATAACCAAGGTATGGAAGCAAACTAAGTGTCCATTAACAGATGAATGGATAAAGAAGATGTGATTATACACACACACACACACACACACACACACACACACACACACACACACATACACACACACACACAATGGATTATTACTCAGCCACAAAAAAGAGTGAACAACATGGGTGGGCCTGGAGGGTTATTATGCTTAGTGAAATAAGTCAGACAAAGACAAATACTGTATGATATCACTTATAGGTGGAATCTGAAAAATAAAACAAACAAACTAGGGAATGTAACAAAAAAGAAACAGGCTCAGGATGTAGAGAACAAACCAGTGGTGACCAGAGGGGAGGGGCAAGATAGTAAGGAGAATTAAGAGGTACAAACCACCAGGTAAAAAATAAATAAGATACAAGGATATAATATATAATACAGGGAATATAGCCCATATTTTCTAATAACTTTAAGTGGAGTATAATCTATAAAAATACTGGATTACTACATTCTACACCCGAAACTAATATAACATTATAAATAAACTATACTTCAATTAAAACAAAAAGAATTAAGGAGTTGGTTTTTGTTTGCTTATAATATTTTAACATGTTTTATGCTTTTATATTTTTGCTTTGAGGAATTTTTTTTTTCTGATGAACCCAAAGGGGTATTTTAGAAGTCAGCACTTGTTAAAGCATTGCTTGCAAAATTTGTAAAGTGGTGTTTGAAGTTAAAAAAAAATAGCAATCGTTGTAGAGCCTTTGCTAGGGATTTAATAGTAATGGCCCTACCATATCATAAACTTGATTTTTATAACGTTAAAAATGGGTTTCTAGGTACCTCAAGGATATGGAGATTCTCTGAAGTGTAAATCTACTTCTAGGCTTTTATGTGATTAGGATAGTGTCTGTGTTGCTCTCATTGGATGACCAACTGGAAAAACTTAATCCCTGTAAAAAATTAGTTCAAATATTAGAGAACCTGTCTGTGGAGAGTTTTCCATTTTTATCACCATATCACTTTTTCTTTTAAGCAGCGGAAATTCCCCGGGTTCTCTCTGCCCCTCTTCCATCATGTGAGCTATAGCGCGTTGGGAATCAGATGACAATAGCATCTGTAGGGGCCACCCATTCAGGGGTTTGTTTGTTCTGCTAATCCACGGTTTTGGCCCCTGGTGTAGATGTGTAAGTAAGACTAAAAGTTAAGATTCTGTGACGGTGACCCAACCACCAAGAATTCTATGAGAATAAGCTGGTTCAAACTTGAAGAGGTGCAACCTAACACAGATTTTTAATTCTGGGCTTCAGGATTATGCTTTACAGATAACTGTTTTAATTGACTAACCTTTTAGAAAAACAACAAGAAAATTCTCCTTCTACCTCTCACATATGAAGGTCCTAAGATATTAATTATTTGAATTGGATAAAAAAGTACAGGTTTAATTTAAGTTTACTTAAAACCTTTTTCAGTTAAAAAGATTTTGATGATCCAGTTTTGTTGCATTTAATTGTTTGAGGCAACATAGGGTTTGTTCCAGTCTGGACTGATTTGTTGGGTGTTTTTATTTTCTGCATTTCATATACTTATATGGTTTATAGTTCTATAAATAATTAACATTTAAGTTTAGATTGGTTAAACAAATAAGCACAGTCTGTTCCAGTTTTTCATTCACAGTTTAAATTGGTTCAGGTTACTGAGAAATGTAGTGCCACCATATATAGTTTCTTTTCTGTGAAAGCACATTTGGGCAGATTTTTTTTTTTTTTTTTTTTAATCAAGGGAAAAGGGTTTCTCTCAGGAAATTGTGTGACTCCAATTGATGACTGATCTCAACTGAGGCTGTGGGGATGAGGGTTAGATGAAGCTATTATTTTTACCATCAGACAGGGAGTCAAAATTGGATCTCATAGAGCCTTTGATCCCTCCCCAAAGATTAGACTGTGATCCAGAAAGCAGCAGCTTTCAAGGCTTGCATGAGGCCAGTCTTTTTCTGATCTCTGTAGAACATGGCAGCTTACAAAGTGGTTCATGCTGTCTGCTCACTCCTTTGTGGGGTTCAGATTATGGATACCAGACATATCACGCTTAACGAGTGGCAGTTGTTGCCAGAGGACTGGGCGTTGGCTGTTGCTTCCAAAGTAGGCATTTGCTATGAATATCCCAGCACAAACATCAGGGGTAGGGGAATGGGAAGTCTAATGGTGTTTACCATTGTAAGTCCTGTGATTGTGCATCTCAGGGTCTGCAGGTTTTCCATGATGATTTCTCCAGCCAAAGGACAAAAGTCTTTAGACATGCTCCATTCCACTGGATGGAAAGGGGAGGGGGGGAAGAGGGGGAGGGA
>NW_006790633.1:194748-220509 GCF_000442215.2 Lipotes vexillifer | reverse complement strand
GAAAGAGAAAAAGAAAGAAAGAGAGCGAGAATAGTCATCTACCAAGAAGCATCATAGAAACTCTAGCATATAATCTCTCTCAAAAACAGTAAGTTTACCCTCTTTTCCCTGTATTGGCACATCTGACAATTCTCCTCGGCGTAAGTCAGTTTCCAAGTTCGCCATTATTTTTTAAAACAAAGGCGGGGAATAAAGTGATCATTCAACAGTGACTAATATACCTTAATGTGTATGTATGCATATATGTATATAGACACACATGCGCAGGCACATTATATATAAAAGTTCGTTGTATATAGAAGATAAGTTATCTACTTCATGTAAGAAGTGAAGGGTTCGCTGGGATAGTACCTTCTGTTTGTCCCCACGTCTGGTTTCTGTTTCACCATTTTGCTGAGGGTGCTACTTAGAGCTCCCAGGGGCATTCTCATCCCAAGTGAAGAAGCCTCCTTTCATTTCCTTCCACATAATTTGACTCCTTTTCCTTCTGGAATCACCCTCTTCCTTTAGTGTGTCGTATGCTGCTCCCCTGGCTTTCATTCTCCTCCCTGATGGTGCCTTTCAGGCTTTTTCATTAGGCTTCTTTTCCGCTGGAGAATTTGGGATTTGTGGCTCATCTATTTGGTGGTCCCCACACACCTGACATCCCCAAAGTGGGTGTTCATGCACAGTTAAATCTTAACACCCAAATTGTAACACCCCATTTTACTGTGAGACACGCTCTTTCATAACATTTTCCTCTGGTTGAAAAAACCGTGGTCAGGAGAGAGAAATCGTACATCATCAGTAGAAAGTGTCTTAAGTGACCGTTTACACACGGCAGGATTTGAGGCAATCCTAAATGAAGCAGGGGCTTCAGTCACATGGAAGACAAGGCCTGCATGTTACTAAACCTCATGATGACAAGCTATAGGCCTTAAGATTTAAATTATATTCTCTATGACACTTAAATACTTCAAAATTAAGCCAAACCATCTCTAAATCCTGCTGTTCCCCTGGAGTCACACAGTCCCTCTGTTCAGAGTTGCTGCCCCTGCATCCTCTGCTTCTCTTCATTGTGCTCCTGGGGATCTAGCTTTGCTATCCTCACTCTCTTGAAATGGCTCTCCTAAAATTCCTAGTGCTTTGATCATCCACAACAGCCTCTTCTTAGGAAATCCTGCCACTTTGGCCTCCCCCGTTTTTTGCAGCCTTCTTTCCCCTTGGTTTCGGTCGCACCCGGTCTTCTGCTTCTTCTACCTCGTGACTCCCTCTTTTCAGGCTCTCCCTGGTTCCTCCCTTTCTTTGTCCTTTAATGTGTTGTTCCTTGAGGGTTTGGCTCCTTTTTCATTCCACATGCTTGTCCCAGGTAGTGACCTTATCCACTCTTATGGCTCCAACAATGACTCTTGAAACTGTAATTCTAGGTTTAGCTTCTCTCTGGAGCTCTGACTTCTTTCTGTAAATTTCCACCTGAGTGTCCCCACTCCACTTGAGTGGAAGTACTCCATTAAGTACTTTTCCTTACCGAAATATGTTTCTCCTCTTTTTTTTCTTAATTTTAGCTCATTTAGCACTGCCACACATCCAGTCAACCAACCCCCAAACTCAGCGCATCCTGCCTCCTCTTTTTCCCCCAATTCTTCACAACCAGTTGATTACTAAACCCAGTAGGTTCTATTTTTAAATGTCTCCCAGAAATTTCCCTCTCCCCCTCACACTGAAGCTATTCTAGAGCAGACCCTTATAATCATGAGCATCAACTCTGCAACTGATTTTTTTGTAGGCCTAATTGATAAACTCTAATTGATTTTTCTGTTCATCTCCTTATCCTTATATACAGTCTTCTCACTATAGCCCGAATTATAGTTTTAAAATGCAGATCTAATTGTTTAGTTTCTCCTCATAAAATCTTTTCATAGTGTCCAGTTGATTTCCAAAGTAAAATGAAACCCTAACAAGGCATTCAAAGACCTTCATAATCTAGTCCCAGCCTTACTCTACTACCCTTATGTCCTGCCGTTTCCCAAAGCAAAGTCCTTGTTACCTGTTTATTATTCTGTGCATTTGTATGCCTCTGTCTTGTGTTCATCTTCCAACCTTTGCTTGTCAAAACCCTACTAATGCTCTAAATTCCCCAGGAATAATTGATTAAATACATCTTTTCTGTGTTCCCAAAGTCCTTAGTTTATATAAAAACAAGATTTATTGCACATATATTATGCTTCCTTTTCTTGTTAGATTGTGAGAAATTTGAGAATGAGAAAAGTGTTAGTCATTTTTTTCCCTCTCTAGATCTGCACTTGGATCTGTGTGCTTGGTGCATAGAAAACGCTTTCTAAATATTGTACAAATCAAATACATATATATTTGTTTTATTGGATGCCTATACATATGTACACACACACATCCAGAATAGACTGCTTTTCCAACATGGAGATATTTTTCTTCCATGTGAATCTTCTCCTTCTCCAGACTCTTGCCCTTTGAAGCTCTTAGGCATATTGTAAAATCTAATTAGGATCAAATGATTAAGGTTGTATGTTTACTCTCAAATCAAGCCTATACCTTATTATAAGTACATATTCTAAAACATATATATATGTATGTATTTTATTATATGTGTTTTATATATATATATATAGGTATGTATGTATACTTTTTTCCCCAGATGTTTTATTATGCCCGTGAGCTACTAGCTCTTGAAAAAGCCAAGTTTCTTAAGGTCAGATTAGAGAGGGTTTGTAATCAGAGAATAGTGTTGCATATTATTTTAAGCTAAAGAATAAAGAGCAGTCGTTGAGGGAATTATCACAAACAAAATGAAAATTAGTAGCACATGTGCAAGGACATCTAGAAAGAACAAAGAATATAGGAAAATTCTAGAAACAAAAATATCTTTGGTTGCCATTGAGACATGCATGGTTCACTGATGTGGTGAAGCCCCAAGCCCAAGACTGAGGATCAAGAGCTTCTGATTTCAGGCTAAGGATTCAGGGTAACATCCCAAAAGAAGAGCTAGGGATTAGTGGGAACAAGACCAGGTTATTTGAGAAATGATTAAAGAAAAGTTGCTCCAAGATGCAATCTTTAAAATTTCTGAAGAAACAACAATTTATTTTTGAACGAAAGCTGTCATGTTCTTTTTTTTTTTTTTTTGCGGTACGCGGGCCTCTCACTGCTGTGGCCTCTCCCGTTGCGGAGCACAGGTTCCGGATGCACAGGCTCAGCGGCCATGGCTCATGGGCCCAGCTGCTCCGTGGCATGCGGGATCCTCCTGGACCGGGGCACAAACCCACCTGCATCGGCAGGCGGACTGTCAACCACTGTGCCACCAGGGAAGCCCCTGTCATGTTCTATTGAAATAGTTCTACAAAGCATGTTTCAGGTGGAAAAGAGGGCCTGGCTTCTTGAAAAACAACAACAACAAAAAATAGAAGCAGGTTTGTAGGGAGGTGTGTTCTTCTTTAGGAGTTAATGGAAAGTTTTAACCATTTAAGTCTAATCAGATCTTGTAATATGTCGAGGTTTCAAAGGGGGAAGGGTCTAGAGAAAGAGAAGATCTACATGGAAGGAAAAAATTCTCCATGTTGGAATGGCCAGTCTATTCTGGGGCAACCTATAGATTTTTCCCTCTGTGTACTTCCTTGGGTTGATGGACTCTTGACATAAAGGAGCTTCTGCTCACTGCTGGAAATAGAACGAGCCGGAATCACTTTGAGAGCCAACTGGGAATTCTAAGAAGGCAACTTAGCATGGTCTCTCTGGAAAGTTATGTGTAGGTAGTTTAAAGACTTAATATTAAAGCCATGAGAAAAATCACTTATAAGTCTGCTCTAAATCCCTGAAGGGTTGGAGCCATGTATATGAAGTTTAAAACTATATGAGACTTACAGTTTTAAGATAAAGATCAGGGCAACTGTTTCTACTTAGGTCTGGGAAATAGAAGCAGAGTTCAATCATGCAGTGGCTCATAGCAGTTGAACATTAGTGAGAAAGGTACCAGACAAAACCTAGGTGTTAGCATTTCTTAAAATGTGGCTCTGGCTCAAACTGTGATTCACTATATTTGTATCAAATAGCTATGAATATTTTAAATGTGAAGTTCTGTTATTTTAACAAATATTTCATTTTTATCTAAGCTTTAGAAATGTAGAGCAATTGGGCAAGAGAGTTTCTACCTGAACCATCACCATCTTCCTGATGGCAGCTATATAAACCACAGACCAAGCTTAAGAAGAAAAAGAGCTCCAGAAGGTTTCCCCTCGTCATTTGAAGTCTATAATGTGAGGAGGAATGTCCCAGAATCAGTGAGAAGAGTAGAAAATTCATAACTGGAAGTGTTGGGGTGCACAAGCAGAGAACTTAGTCAAAGTGCAGGTAAATTTCAAGCCTCATGGTGTGGACTGTGTGATTAACAAACCCTGCAGAGTGATAACACTCTTCAGGCCAGCTTTTTGAGAGGTGAAGACTGCAAAAGTAAAAGCATAAAGAGATAACATTGCAGCAATATCTAATTTCTATTCAGTTTATTAAAAAAAAAAAAATCTAAAACCTGCTATTGTCCAGGTTCTCCCTGGAATCTCAAACGCCTCAAAGTCTAGAGTTGTTTTATCCTCTTCACACACCAGGAGGACAGACTGTAAAAGTTATCCTCTTGCCTCTTGCCCAGGCCCTACCCAAGCTTTCCACTTGAGCCTCACTGTTCACTCGACCTCAGACCCATTGCTTATGCTGTTTTCTCTTATAATGTGCTCATCTCCTTCCTCAAAATCTACCCCTTCATTCAAACCCCTGGTTCAAGGATCCTTCCTTTCCATAGCTTTCCTTGGCTTTCCAAGGGAAGCTCCTGTGCCAGCTTTCCCATAGTAATTTTAATATGTCTCTTACATTGCACTTGCTTTATTGTTTTGTATTTAAGAGATCTGTCTCCTCTTTAGTCTATAAGCTCTTTGAGAGCATGAACCAAGTTGTATTCATACCAGTTTCCAAAGCATCTGTCACAGCACCTAGCACAGTATAGGTGGCTCAGTTTATGTTGCGTGAATTGAATACTTGATTCATGACTTTGGAATGCTTGAAGAATAAGGTAGACAGAAATCTGATGCTGGTACTTAAAGAATAAGAAAACAGTGTTAGAAAAAATACAGTCAAAAGAGAACGGAAGTTGCCTGAGCTGCCCAGTAAGTAGTTAAGATGGAGATTAATTCCTGGCTTCCAGGTTCCCAGCATCCCAGACTCCTCACTTGTCCATACTGCCTCTAAGGACCCAAAAAATAAAAGTTTATTTCCTGTTCCCTATCAGCACTTCTATGGAATCAAAACAGCATTTTTACTGGCCACACTCACCCCGGCGCCTTAGCTAATGAATGGAATTTGGCTCGACTGCCCAGCCCAGCACCAGAGCATTATGAAATCTTCCCCGATCCATCTAATTGTGCAGTTTCTAACCTTTCAGGCCAACCATAGCACAACAAGAAGAAAGAGGGAGAGAGGGATGTGCCGAGAAACCCAGAAAAAGATCAAATACAGTCATTCCTAGAGATGAGAAGATGTGTCTTGCTGAAGCATGAACCCACTCAACACTTGTGGGTTTTAAATTGGGAAATGACTTGTGAAAACTCTGGATCTGGGAATTCTCTTTAGCTCTGGCAAAATACGAGGTTGGAGCCGCTTGCATTTTTTATTTTAAATTCCCTTGGTAGTTCTAGGAGTAGGGGCATGCATTACTTTCAAACAAGAATCTTTATTGTTTGCATAGCACACAGTCTTCCAGTTAATTAGAAAAACATTTTTTTTCCCCCCAAATTAAATTTCCCTAGAACAACAATGATTTAAATTAAGGGCAAAAGCCTTTTTTTTTTTGGACACTAGTAAATCCTTCCTGCACCTACTACTTCTAGACGAGTAAAAGCACAGTTGGAATTGGAAGGCTATCTTCATTTATTTATTGTCAGTTTCTGCCATCTACAAAAGTAATATGCCCCTACCTATGTACATTGTGTATTGTCTTAGTTTTGCCTGCCATATTACAGAGCTACCTACAGATACAGACATGATGCAGAGATTCTAAATGTTCAGGTTTTTGAAAAGTACATAATACTACAAGTAACAGCAAAAAAGTCAGCTCCACAGTCTGATCTATTTGCTTCTTTATTTATCTCCTAATGGCTCTCCTGTTATGGCTGAATTTATTCTTTCTCTTGATCGTCTTTGCTTTCTAAGTAAACGATACTATAATTTTTGTGATTCTTACTACTGCTGAGAGTTCTTTCTCTTTTTCCAAGCTTGGCATGAAGTGTTTGTTGAAAGAATACCAGTCTTCTAGAGACCCAGCTGCTGCCCGCCTAATGTCTTCAGTGAGATTCACGGAGCTTCACCTTTGTACTCTTTTTGGTCTCTTAACCAGGGGTGACTTTAAACAAAAATTCCTTCAGTAATTTCTGCAATTTGGGGATGAGAAAGTCTGAATGATCTGCACTAGTGGAGTTATCAGAAGTATAAGTAATCCCCAAGCCCCAGATCATATAGAAACCACTTTTTTCTTTGCGTTTATAGGATCTCTTTCCTTAGTAGATTCACCTACTGGTTTTCCTAGAACATTAAGAGTTGGGAAGGTCTCAGATTTGTCACAGAGTACAAAGTGCAAAATCCCCTCATCATGTCACATCTAAGATTAGGTGGCATAATAGGGCAGCTTTTAGAGGCAGCACAAAGTGGGAGAAGGAGAAAGCCAGAGCTTGGCTCCATCCACATTTAGGTGGGATAAATCCAGTGGGTGCTGGAGTTGACCCATATGGCTCGCAAGAGCTGACTGCTCAAATTTTAGGAATTTTGCCAGCTGGTTGTTAAACACAGCCATCATTAAAAATTAAACTGTATAAACTTAAATAAGTTGTGTTAAAGAAAAAGACAGTAAATACTCAAAACTCTTGACTCCCTAATTTACTGCATTTTACTAGTAATTATGCTCTTGAGATGATTGATTCCTATTTTATCTGTGGGGTGGAAATAGCATATAATGATGTACTACTGCACTTACCTTCCCAATCTGTTTAGTGACATCACATTGGTAGCTTGAAATTGGCCATGGTGGGAATATTTGCAGTATAGCAATGAGCAAATGCTATAAAACCAAGGCTTGATTTTTTATTTTGTGGACTGTCTAAACCAGGTATTGGCAAACTATAATTCCAAAAGCCAAATCCGACCCTAGGTCTGGCTTTTACATTTTTAAAGGATTGTAAAAGCGCGTGCACATGCACACACGCACACGAAGAATATGTGACAGAGACCATATGTAGCCCACAAAGCCTAATGTATTTACTCTCTGGCCCTTTGCAGGAGAAATTTGCTGACCACTGGTCTAGACTTAAGAAAGTGATGGAGAAAATGTTGATAATTCAGATTAAAGTTAGAAGTTTCTGTGGCTGTTACATTGCGTGTAGCGCCAAACAATTGAGGAAATAGTCTTCCAGTACTCAAAAACTGTAACTTGATTCCACAAAGAATGTCATTGATGAGTCAAGTTATAAGTCTGTATTGTTTCATTTTTCTTTTAATTCCTTAAAGTAAATGAAAATACCAACCAACGTTTACATGGTAACTACACTCATTGCATGAAAATAAACAAAAGCATTTTGGGAGAATTGATAGGCTATGAGGAATTTATAAAAAAGTGTATGGTATATGTTATTATTATTTGTAAATTGTGTGCTACATATCCTTTCTATTAGTAGAATTTATAGAAGACGTGTGTGTGTGTGTGTGTGTGTGTGTGTGTGTGTATGTGTGTGTACTGTTTTCCCCCAGAGATCCAATTGTTCAACATTTACCATCATGCCATTGGATAAATGCTAGGTGGTTGCTTATATAGACTCAGAGTGGATGAATCCTGACTAGCAGGGTATAGTGTCCAAGGGGAGCAGATTTCTCAGATGTACCTTAGGTAACATTCTGTTACCAGGAGATGAAAATGAGGTACATAAGCCCCTTTAGGAGGCAAGAGTGGCACAGTGAGGGAATCTGGGGCAAAAGTTCATTTACTAAGCAGTCACCATCTGAGAGGTCTGTTCAGTGGCCAAGACCCAGGCACTGGGCAGTACAGGTGCTCAGACTCCCTGCATCAGTTCTTCTTGCCCAAGCCAGGGCTGACCCTGAAGTTGGCACAGCATACAGCCTGTAGGGCAGGCATCTGTGGACTCGACTGCAACAAGGATGGCAGAGTCAGGGGCTGGCCAGCAGAAACCTAACATCCAGTAGGTTTGGCAGACATCCCAGTCCACTGCTTCTGATGGCCTGAAAGAGCTCAATGCCTAAACAGAACTGTCTGGGCTTCCTTATTATTTTATTCTTTATTATATTTTATTATTACACATTATTATTATATTTTATTTCATGATTATCTGGGTTTTATGAATGGGCACTTTTAAGACACTGTGGGCTGAAAATGAGAACATTGGTTATTAATTCAGACAAACCTCTCAGTTTTCCTTTCTCTTTGGAACACTGCCGTATCTTTGAGTTATAAGATGGCCAGGTAAATTTTCACTTGTTTTAGATTACTTTTTAAGAGAAACTGTCCAGATAATTTTTGTTCATTAAAGAAGTACAAGCTTTTGAAGGGCTGCAATGGATAAAGTGGAACAATTGTGACAAAACCAAGTGACAATTAGAGATCTGAAGGCTGGGACTGCCGCCCCACACTCCTTCTCTGAGAATAGGCAGCATCTGAAATCTGTTCCATGGGGTAAGAGCTGCTCTGGGAAGCTTCTGGGATGCTGAGATTTTTTGTTTTTGTTTTGTTTCCAGCAGTGTGATGCCCTTCTTGTCTGCAGGGAGAGAACTCTGACAAGCTATTTTACTTTCTAAAGGATACAAAGTAGGGAAGTGCAGGATCTGTCTGATTTACATGCACAAGGTCCAAGATATGTGATCAATTCGCAGCTTTCTGAATCCTGTTGAGTCCTTGTGGAATTAAAATAACCAGCCACAGGGGCAAAAGCAAAAGCATTCCAACTTTTTTGCCAGATGACAACTTTCATTCAGAGAAAGTGACTCCATTTGGCTTTGGGGATGGGGGTCATTTTCCTACCCATTTTTTTAAAAAAAATATTGAGGTAACATTGGTTTACAACATTATATAGGTTTCTTGTGTATAACATTATATTTCTACCTCTGTACACACTACAGTGTTCTCACCACCAAAAATTTAGTTTCCATCTGTCATCATATAGTTGACTCCTTTACCTGTTTCACTCTGCCCCGCTCCCCCCGCTTCCTTTTGGGTAACCACTCTTCTCTTCTCCATATCTATGCATTTGTTTTTATTTAGTTTGTCTTGTTCATTTATTTTATTAAAAAATTTTTTTATATTCCACATATGAGTGAAATCGTACAATATTTGTCTTTCTCCATCTGACTTATTTCACTTAGCATAATACCCTCAAAGTCCATCCAAGTTGTCGCAAATGGCAAGATTTCATCTTTTCTTATGGCTGAGTAGTCTTCCATTGTGTGTGTGTGTGTGTGTGTGTGTGTGTGTGTGTGTGTGTGTGTGTGTGTACCACGTCTTCATTCATTCATCCATGAAGCACTTACGTGGGCACTTATGCTTGTTTCCAAATCTTAGCTGTTGTAAATTTACTATACCCACTTTTAACATCCCATTTTCCTCCTTATAACCTTAACTAATTAAACTCCTTAAGGAAAGGACTCACGCCATATCGATTTTTGGACACCCACCCCACTCTCTTGTAGAAGTGTGGAGTATAGTCTCAAATAGAGTGGGTTTGACTTGAGTCAAATTGAATGGGTTTATATGTGGACATTGATGAGTGAGGGACAGTCCTCAGAGTTCTATTTTGCTCCCTTGATCTACAAAATAAGGACTTCTTTGCTGGGCGTTTAAGCTAATTTCTGAGGCCTGTTTTGCACTACTCCCTGCATTTGCCCTGTGTTCCAGGAAAAGAAAACTAACACTTAATGAAAATCGACCAGGTTCTTTCACAGATAATTTTGTCATTTTGTTCTCACAATATTCCTGCAAGATAGACTAAGTCATTCATTCAGTAATTCTACCAATTTAACAAGTGGCAGAACTGGGAATTAAAGCCAGGTCTGTGTGAACCCCAAACTCACTTATAACTTCTTATTGAGCCTGGGATAAAATCCTCAATCTGTATCCTGGTCTGCAAGGCCCTGGGTGACATGGGCCTTCTCCATCTTCTAGCATCAGACTCATTGCACCCACAAGTTCTCTCTCTCTCTCTGATTTTTAGATCCTCAACATGTCAGGCTTCTTCTCCACACATACTGTTTGTTTTGCGGGAAATGTTTTCTCCTTTCTGACTTGCGTAATTATCACTCATTTTCCCTCAGGAATCAGTGTGAATGTCACTTCTGCACATAAGCCTTCTCTGATCTGAAGATAAAATGAACATCCCTGTTATGTATCTCAGAGATATAACACTGTCCCTTTGTAGCACGGTAACTACCTATTAGTGCAGTTATCTCTTCAATCTTACGAACTCTTTGAGGACAATTGCTATGAATATATATTTCCTAATAGCTAGCATATGCCATAGCATATAGTAGGCCGATACATATTTATTGAATTGATATTAGATTATTGTCCAGCTAGGTTGTGGGGATATGGAGAGGCAAGTGACATGGTCCCTGGCCTTAAGAAGCTTACACTTAAATATTATGGTCCACTTTTACAGATGAGGACAGGAGGTTCAGAGAGGTCAAGTCTATCTCGGACCAGAGTTCTTTCCTCATCACCATGCAAACTCTTAGGAAACAAGTTGTCTTTCCAGCCTGATGCCTCTCCCATCTCCTCTTGTCAAAACCTACTTGAACGAAAGGCTCGTGCTCCTTCAACCCCGGTCATTCTCCCTGATTCCCCAGAGTAATTTCATCCGTCATTTTTTCTGACATTAATACTCTCTATTTTGTATTATAATGGCTCATGCAATGTATTTTCAACTCTACCTGCACAATATATTTCAAGTCTGTTTCCTTTTAATTTTTTTAAACTCCATTATTATCACCCTCATCCAAGCTACCATCATTGCATACTGGAACTCCTAGGGCAGTTTCAGAGCTGAACTAGAAGG
This sequence comes from Lipotes vexillifer, assembly GCF_000442215.2. NCBI lineage: Eukaryota > Metazoa > Chordata > Mammalia > Artiodactyla > Lipotidae > Lipotes > Lipotes vexillifer. The sequence continues at coordinate 209,410 of NW_006790633.1, read as the reverse complement.
TCTCTCTGTCTCTGTGCATACCCACTTCCCCTGCCCCCAGTCTCCTGAAGCCAGAACAGGCTCTCCAAAACATAAATAATATCACAATACCTTTCTTCATTGAAACCTTGTAAGTGCACTTCCAGTAAAATCCAAACACCTTAACACAGTCTACAACAGGGGTTGGCAAACAGAGACCCTGTGGGCCAGATCCAGCCTACCACCTGTTTTTGTATAGCCTATGAGCTAAGAATGGTTTTTGTACTGAAAAAAAATCAAAATATATTGTAAGTTGTGAAAATTATATGAAATTCATATTTCAGTGTCCATAAATAGATTTTATTGGAACACAGCCCCACTCATTCTTTTATATATTGCCTCAATGGCAGATTTGAACAGTTGCAATAGAGACCATATGGCCTGCAAAGCCTAAAATATTTACTATCTGATCCTTTATATGTAGACCCCTAGTCTACAAGGAGTCGTGATCTGGCGCCTGCCTACTTCTTTGGAATCCCCTATCCTACTGTTCTACCCATTTTGCTTCATCTGCACTTTCTTTTTCTCTAACTTACTAAGTTATTTCTCCCAAGCTCATCTGCATCTCACTCTAATACATCATCCTTCTTTATTTTTGGTACTTATCATTATCTGAAATTGTCTTGTTTATTTAAATTTACTTGTTTATTCAAGGAATATGAGCTTCGTGAGTTTGTCTGTTTTATCCCCCACTGTATCCCCAGGCCTCGAAGAGGATGTGCATATTGTAGGCATTCAAAAAAACTGTGTTAAATGAGAATTTTTATCTTCCCCTTAGTTTTCTTCGGGGAAGACACTGGGTCTGACTCATTTTTGCATCCCCTACAGTGGCCAACATTGTGTCCTGTGTGGAGTAATAATAGTTCCAAAAATAGCTGTTAACTGAATAAAATGCCAGACATTTACTTCCTCTTCCTCCTGAGTCAAAGTGAGAAAACACTTGTTGTCAGCTGGACCCCAAGAAACAGTAAAATGTGTACAGCATCTTTTTCAGCTTATATCTATACTGCTTTGTTTGAGGGCACATTTTACTGAGGGGCCATGAATCTCAGCATATTCCTCCCAGAACGTTAGCTATGGGTGCCTCAAGTGCCCCAACAAAGGGTATTTCTAGTTGATGCTGAGTTAGGCTCAGTGTTTTCTGATAATGGGAGCGAACTATTGGCAAAAGGTGTGGTTGGCAGTTTTTCCTATGAAAGTAGCTCCAATTATTTTTCAAAAGGTTATAGATTGCCTTTTAAAATACGGCATGTGTAAAATGTTACAAAAAATAAAAGGTAAAAAGAAAATCCTGAATTAGTTAAAAACAGATAATGGGGGGCTTCCCTGGTGGTGCAGTGGTTGAGAGTCCGCCTGCCGATGCAGGGGACGCGGGTTCGTGCCCCGGTCTGGGAAGATCCCACGTGCCGCGGAGCGGCTGGGCCCGTGAGCCATGGCCGCTGCGCCTGCGCGTCCGGAGCCTGTGCTCCGCAACGGGAGAGGCCACAACAGTGAGAGGCCTGTGTACTGCAAAAAACAAGCAAACAAACAAACAACAACAACAGGTAATGGTTTATATGAAGCTAGGACTTAGTGATCTTTGGAGGATACTGGGAAAACATCTATTAATATTTATTGGGGTACTTTGATCTACTTCTAAATATTTTACTTAATCCTCCTAACAATCCTATATCATAGATATAATACTTGTCTCATTTTACAAATGAGAAAACTGAGATTCAAAGCTTTTAAATAACTAGCTTAAGGCCACACAGCTTATCAGTGCAGAGTCTGGATTTGAACCCCTGTCTCTTTCATCTTCCTCTCAAGCCCATATGAGGAGAAAGTGATAAATGGACTAACAGTCATGTTGAGGTCTTTTAAGCTAGGGAAAGCCCCAACTGTGAAGAGTCTGCAGAATTCATAATATTTGACTTCTACTGAGTGAACCTGCGGCAGGGGCTCCTGGTTGGCACCTCTGCCTCCTTTCCCCAAGGGCCAGAGTTGTCTCCAGTACTGTGGTTTCCTCGTTGTGGTTTCAGGGGGGGACCGAGGATAGTGAGTGGCGGCCACTGAGCAGAGCAGGGGACCGCGCTGAGGCTGAGGGTCTGTGAGTCTCGTGAAGGTGTTCTGTATTTTGTGTCAGCTACGTGTAGCTGTGGTGGCCAAGATAAGTACTGATTAAAGAAAACAAAACAGCAAAAGTGTGAACAGTCACAGAAGACTCGTAAATTGCTGGCATACATTTTGAGGCTGTTCCGTGTTATGTATGTAACCTCACTGGTGCCAGATATTCTTCCTTCACCCTCCTCCAGTAGCCAACTCTAGCCCTCCCCAGTCCTGAATAAGGCCCATGTCTTTTTTCACCCGTTTCTCTCTCCTCTGGCTAGAGACGCTTAAGCTGAGGTCAGAGGTAGGATGAACGGCCTGGGAGCAAACCAGCTCCAAAGCAGGAGCGGTCCCTCAGGATCCGGAGGAATTTGTGCGAGAATAGACATAAATAAGGAAAGGAAGACAGGAAGGGAAAAGAAGAACAAAAGGAGGGAAGGAAGGAAGAGAGAGATGAGCAGGAAGGGAGCAAGGAAGGAAGGAAGGAGGAAGAAAGCAAAGAAAAGGAAGAACGAGACCACCTTAGGTGCAGCTAACCATAGTCCTCCTCCCTCTGTGTCTCACCAAGGGGAATGTGCTATTTGGGGCACTTCCCTTCAGTGTTTGTTTTCACGTTCTACTGCAAATTACTCAACAAGGTGCCCTTATTGATCCTGAAAAATTCAGTCTTTAGATTTTCCCATCAAGGCAAGAATAAGCCTTTCAGAGCTTCTCAGGGAGACAGAGAGCCCTGTCCTCCAATCCCAGACTCAGATGCTGCTTCTATGTGGATGATCAGACTAGCTGATGTTGAGGGCACAAACCTCAGTATGTTGATATGGGGGTACTTGGCCCATAGACAGTGAGAGAAAGAATTATGTGGACTTACTGGAGGGATATATACATAATCGGATTTCAACAAATAAACATAGTTGAGTTTATTGAATTTTGTATCTATTTGTCCAACACCAAGTTAATTGCTGGCATGTTTGGGATAAGAAATCAAATTCAACTTTCAATCTAGTGCTGTTTGGCTGACTGACTTATCAGACTTTCAGTGCTGCCCTGTTAGGTACCAGATGATGTAAAGTGCTGAGGATGTGAATATGAATAAGCCTGATCCCAGCCCTCAAGACAATGGGGGACACAGACAAGTCAATATGAGGTTATAATGCAATAAGATAAGTGCTGTGATAGAGGCAGGCTTAGAGTGGGGGCACCCTCAACAGTCGGGGGAGAGGGTGATTAGGGATAACCTTCTGGACAAGCTGGATCTTGGCAGACTCTTGAAGGATGTGTAGGTCTGCCAAGGGAAGAGAATGGTTAAAGGCACTCCAGGCAGAAGTTTGTGGGTGTGCAAAGGCACAGAATTGTGCTGTGGTCAGGGAATGGCAGGGAGATTATGGGGAACAGAAGAGGTGAATGGGATGGGGGTGTGGCTTTAGTCAGAGATGGGATTCCACAGGGAGGCAGGAGCTCATCATGCTAACAAGGCATTTTGGAGCTATTGAAAGATTAAGCCATCGTATGATCAGATTTGCATTTTAGAAAGATCACTGTTATAGCTTGTGGGAGAAAAACTGGAGAGAGGAAAGGCGGTAGTCAGGGAGACCAGAAAGATACTACTAGTGCTGTGATCCATGTGCGATGGGGTACCCGCTCAGGGCTGGCATAATCTTTGCCCTTTGTGAGGAGGAGGAAAGTGCCTGACTTCTTTTTAGCCACCACGAGATACCTTTTCCTATTCACTGAGGCATTTTTGAGCCAAATTTTTATGTAAACTCAAATATTTGGCATTTTAAGCTCTCATAGGAAATAGTGAATACTGGAGTTCAACGGTTTTTTTTTTTTTTTTTTTTTTTTTTTAAACTAAGAGCTATTAGCAACGCTGTATACTTAAAAATTCCCAAATCAAATATCGTGGTCATATCAAAAACCATGCCCTCTCTCCAGGTGTGTGTAACAGGTCTCAGCTTTACTCAAAGTTCAATTGCAAACAGTAATAAAAACCTTGACAACTCTGTGCTCGTTCAGTACTTATGTAGCTGTGTCCCCATCTCATTTTTACACATGCAAAACCTCAAGAGTTGGTTGAATTTGAGGTGAGCTGAAATCTCCTTTGACAGTGGGCTTTTGGGAGGATACTTTCATCCTTAAGTAGCTTTCAAAACAACACTCGGATAGTGGCAAGAGATCAAAGAAATGCTTTGTTGCCACAGGGGCTGCTGAAACTGTTATTTCCCCTGCAGAAGTTCTCCTTTGCGGAGAAGAAAGTTGATCAGACTTACTAGGGGCTCAAGCAAATACTCCTCTCTGCAAAAGCAGACCCAAGCCCAGTGAGATGTATATCTGTACTGTGGGTCCTCTGCAAAGAATCCAGGAGGGAGAACTGGGGGAAGGAGTAACAAAAGAAGGGGAAACTGTGGCTGCTAAGTCTACTTCTCGCCATGGGAATAACAATTTACAGTTCTAAAACATTTTTAGATTGCAATACCTTCTTCCACATTTTTCTCATTTGATTTTCACAACCACCCTGTTATGCATTTTTCTCATTTTAGAAGTGAGGTCACAGGCTCTGCAAGACTGAGTACACCGTCCAAGGCCACACACTGGGAATGAATGGGAGGGTTAGACTTTGAACCTGTGTCTGTCTGGTCGCAAAGTCCAGTGCCTCTTTCCCGAATAGTTAAATGACACTTCAGCATGTACTGAGAGGTGAGGAAAACAGTAGCTGCAGAGAGGAAATCATAGAGGTACACAGGTTCGTGAGTTTTGATTTGGAGAAAGTCTGAGAAATGTTCCTTCTGAATCTTCAATTAGCTGTCAGACGAAGGTACAGTTCCATGGACCAGCTCTGTCCCACAGTGAAGGGTAGGGTGTTGTTATGCCTTGTGACTCCAAGGGGTTCACCTGCTGGTGCACCCACCCATAACATGTGGCATCTAGGTTAAGAAGGGTTGTGATACAAATTTTTTTCAAGTACAAAACTCTGGGACCAAATTCTCCTTATTGCTCAGGTTCTTCACCTTTAATAATGCTAATTACTACATTTAAATGACACCTTCCAGTTTAAAAGCACCTTCATGTATTCACATTTCCATATATGAGTCCATAATTTTTTGAGCATCTTTAAGATTGGAAGGCACTGAGCTGGGTGATGGGATATAAACACAAAATAAGACATCATCCTTGCCCTAGGACTCACAGACCGATGGGCAGATGGATAAAGATACAGGCAATTATAGTAAGATGTGATCTTGCAGGTGAACAAAGTGTTGTTGAAGTTCCAAGGGCCATCAAAGCTGGAAGAGGGGTTGGAATAAAGAAAGGCAATGTTTGGTCTGGGTTTTGAAGATTGAGTAGGATTTTACTGCCCAGAGAAGGGCATTGCAGGGGGAGAAACTGAGGGTTGAAAGAGTTGAGCATGATAAGGTAGAGGAGGGATGCTTTGCAGCAGAGGAAAGAAGGATGTGGGGGCTGAGGGATGGGCTGATATGTGAATCAGTGCTGATATTGCATTGATTGCAATGCTGAGGGTTGGTTTTTTTTATCCCATGGGAGCCAGTGAAGGCTAATGAGCAGGGGAATGACATGATCAGTTCATATTTTAACTTGATGACCAGTGTTGGTGTAAGGAGGGTAATGGGAGACATTTAAATCTCACTAGCTCTGCTGGGTTAATTCTTATTCTTAGATTTCAAGTAAGGGAGCTAATTCTTAAGAGTGTTTCATTCACTTTCAGATAGCTAGTAGGTGCAGGTATTACAACTCAGCTGTATAATTTCTGACTTCAGTTCTTATACAAACCAAACCACATGTCTGTGTGACACATGGCCCCAAAACTCTTTGTTTTCTGTAGGGCTTATGGTTTATAATGTTTGGGGTGTCTGCCCAGCTCATTCACTACCAACATTGTGCACAGATAACTTAGATTTCCCACGAAGGTCTGGCATGCCTGAGAACAGTGACCTTTCTACACAATTCTTTTTTTTTTTTTTTCCTCACTTCAACTCAATCACTAAGATGAGTCTACTCAGAGTAATTGTTGGATGGTGTTGACAAATGCTGGAATCACATCATCTGACTGCTGCTGCACAAATGTGCTGTTGCTTTCACCCTCCTAGGCCATGACCAGGACTTTGGGAACCTGGACAACTGCAGTTCTAGACCTGAAACATGGTCTCTCTCTTTGTGGAAAAGCTGGTGGAAGGCTCTTCTTGAAGTTCACCTTTGCATCACCAGATATGCCATTAAGCTTCAGCAGTAGATGAAAGTCCAGGCAGAAACCAAAAATAATTACTCTGCTTTGGCTTTCTGCTTTATGGAATAGATTCTTTCATGTTTAATAGAAACTATAAAACCTACTGGAGTTGGACCACAGCTGAATTTAAGTGTTTCCGGCTCACCACTCAATAATTTATTTTGAATCATTTTGAATGGTAAGGTCTCACATCAAGGTGTTCATCATCCTTATTTGTTTACAGATGTCCCACCATTTTTTATTTCTTTAAGCCTCAAAATAGAAAAGTAATAAGCATTTCATGATTCAGGGTTTTGATTTTTAAAACATGTACAAACACTAGATGTTGATTATTTAGTTACCTAAAAATTTTAGTAGCACACAAAGAGAAGAAATACTTAAAAATGTGGGTGTGTGGGAGTGGGGGAGGTGTGGCTAAATGCTGCCTGGAACTGGAGAATGAAGAAGAGAAATTTTACTTACTTTAGCCCAAAAAATAAGTAAAATATGTATCAAAAAATCTGGCATAAAATTCCACAGTCCAGTAATTTTACTGAAAACGAATTTGCAAGTCAAAAGCCAAGGACACCCAATAAAACATTTAATTGTTACAAATATAAGTGCCATGTATTAGCAAGATACAATCTCATCATGCTGCAAAGAAATTTACTTTTCAAATGTATTATTGTATATATGTCCATGCCACTCTCTCACTTTGTCACAGCTTACCCTTCCCCCTCCGCATATCCTCAAGTCCATGCTCTGGTAGGTCTGTGTCTTTATTCCCGTCTTACCCCTAGGTTCACTACCAAACGTAAGATAGATAGCTAGTGGGAAGCAGCCGCATAGCACAGGGAGATCAGCTCGGTGCTTTGTGACCACCTAGAGGGGTGGGATAGGGAGGGTGGGAGGGAGGGAGGGAGACGCAAGAGGGAAGAGATATGGGAACATATGTATATGTATAACTGATTCACTTTGTTATAAAGCAGAAACTAACACACCATTGTAGAGCAATTATACTCCAATAAAGATGTTAAAAAATAAATAAATAAAATGTATTATTTACCTGTAAATTATCTGACTAGTGTTAGGGGATGAGTGATTTTAAAATGACATATAAATTGTATTAAAAGCTTTCATTTTCAGAAGACATTGAAAATATCGGATTTTTCTAAGTGTACCCATTATTTCACCTATTGAAAGGGATATAAAAATGCAGGTTTGAAAGTGGGAGATCTGATATCTCTCTCTTTTAAAAAATAGTGACATCACACATGGAAAATATACAAACACTACAGAAAGTTGAATTCTCCCTTAACTTGCCTCCCGGAGGCAAAAGCACTGATACCAGTTCTTGACTTTCCTTCTGGATATTTTTCCATATAGATAGAAATAGAAGATATACTCTGAAAAACCAGACTGATGTTCTATTTTCTCACGAGTAAGATGACAGGGTGCCTGGCGAATTGGGTTGTTAAATGACGTAATGATAAGAAAAATACTTGACGAACTTTGGAACAGTCTGCAAATATTAACCAGTCGTGGGGTCCTGAACCCGAAGTTAATGGACCACTACGAAATCTAACTCTTGGCTTCAGAGTGTCTATGAAAGTCCAGAAATTGTAGATAAAATATACTGGGTATATATGCATAAGTGCATTTTTTGGTTTGTTTTGTTCTGTGCTTTTCCTGGGTGGCAAAGCCATTGTGTCCATGAGCTTTTCTAAGGGAGAATGATACCAAAGTTGTTTGGAACCAGTATTCTAGAGCCTGAGTTCTGTTTTTTTGAGATTGTGCCCTATTCATTGAATGTGCATCAAAGAAGGGGAGGATGAAGACTGTGAACAGTTCAGAGTTGTCCTTGGGACCTTCTAACTTGCATTCTCTGGGTCTCTCCTGTTCATCCAGAGCAATGTCTATATGGTCCTCACTGAGTTATCCTGTTCCTCTGAATAAGCCTAGTCTCTTGCACCACTGTGCCAAGCTTCCAAATTACCACCCTGCCTTCTCCCATTATCAAAATTCTGAACACAGCTGTCCCAGAAGAAAGTTAAACTTCTAATAAAAAATAAAAGACACATCTAATAATAAATTACTTTATATCAAAGTATGAATGATGGCTAACAGCATAAAGACATGCCCTGAGACTATTTTCACTTATGTATTTTGATCAATTATTTGTTTTTTCCCCCAAAATGTTTTTATTTTTAGATAGGAAATCATAAGATAAAACAGGGACTTCCCTGGTGGTCCAGTGGTTAAGACTTCACGCTTCCATTGCAAGGGGCACGGGTTCGATCCCTGGTTGGGGAACTAAGATCCCACATGCTGCGTGGCACGGCCAAAAAATAAATAAAAATAAAAAATAAAATATTAGCTAGCAAAAAAAAAAAAAAAAAGAAGAAAAAGAAGACCTGTGCTCCGCAACGGGAGGGGCCACGGCAGTGAGAGGCCCGCGGACAAAAAAAAAAAAAAAAAAAAAAAAATTAACAAAAAAAAAAAAAAAAAAAAAGAAGAAAAAGAAGATAAAACATAGGGCATTATTTCTACTACAGAGTTTCCAAACTTGTTTCCTCTACTGCAAACATAATGGGTTATGAGTTCCCATATATGCTGCACTCCCATTGATATATACAGGGTTGTGCCCAATTACATGCACCTTAGGTATAATTTCACATCTTTTATACTCAAGACTCCAACTTCAGTATCATAATCATTATTTAAACTATTTACTAATTGCCTCACAGCTGAAAATCACAACACTGTTGTGATCCAGTAGGGAAGCTGAGACTATTCAAATAGTGGGGGGCTTATTTTAATTTTTTGAATGGGAGCTGGAGCTGCTTTAAGATGGCAGGTTTTTCTGGTGCTTCTCAAATTATATTATATTTATTCATTCCCTCATTTATTTGCCATCCATTCATTCATCCATCCAGCTATCTATCTGTTAAGTCTAGATGTTGGGAGAAGGTGGAAGGGCATGCCATGCAGGGGGAACAGCATGTGCAAGGGCATGAAGGCATGAGATTGTATGATGAGCCCAAGGTAAGGTGAGCTGCTCCGTGGTTTCAGCTGTAGAATGCAAGATGGAAAGAGGTGGGAGATGCAGCTGGAAGGGAATGTTGGGGCCAGGTTGTGAAAAGATTGTCTACATGTTAAGGAGTATGGACCCATGTCATCACCATTTAAAGCTGGTTATACTTAGAAACCACATGAAGAGCAAAGTCAGTCTCTTAAATTTGTTTCTTTTTCAGAGTCCTGGAGAGGGAGGGCCAGTGGGCTACTCCCATGCACCGACTGGAGATTCTGGAGATTCTGACCTGATGTCTTGGTTACCATGATCCCACCCTGGTTAGAAACGCAAGACGCTGAGGCTTAAGTTGTGAACCTCTGATGCCAGCAGAAGTAGCAAGTGTCTAAGAACTCTCAGCATGTTACTCTAATCCCAGGGAGATCAGAATTGAACAAGCTCCTTTTGTTGAGAATTCTCAACTTCTGCAAACTCAAGAAATCTCACCTCAGGTCTACAAATTGCTCAGATTATGGGCTAGGTGCATTAACCCCTGAAGTTCCTAGCCTCGGCTTCAGACCTCTCTGTGGTTTCTGGTGAGATTTTTACTAGGGAAATGATATGCTATGGGGGAAATAATAGTGAATTGGGAGCAGGAATCTAGGATTCTTACTTTGGCTCTGCTGGATATTTTTGTGACCTTGAGCAAGTCTCTTCACCTCTCTGGGTCTCAGTTTCCTTAGTTTTAAAAGAATAGGTTGAACCAAATGATCTCTGCTTTTCTTTGGTTGTTAAATTCCAGGATCCTGGGGTTTTCTTTTATTATTTATTATACATATCTTATGTGGCTCTTAGTACTTCACTGTTTCGTTCTTGCGTTTTGGAGCTCACCACCATTTTAAGTAAAACTCTTTTCTAAAATTGATTTTTATGTTTTTATATTTATACCTTTTTATTTTTTATTTTATCCTTTTTTATCACTCTGTTTTACTCTTCATGTTTTGAAACAAAGGGTCATCTCTTAAGACCATTTAAAAAATCCCAATTCTTCTGTTAACTTTTACTGGGTTTTGATTTTCAAGAATTAGACCATTTTAGCAAAAGATCCATAAGTCCAAATCTTTATCCTCTTATCTCAAAGAACATCCAGCCAACAAAACACATTCTTTAGCTTTATTAATTCCTTACCAAATAACAAAGAATATACCACCCCAGTGTTAGGTAGATTGAACTGTTTAAATATGGAAGAATAAAATTATCGGAAAAGAAAGTAGGTATCATTTAAAATGATACCTTTATTTGGAAATCATGGGGAAGTTTTGGCAAACTATTTCTATTGGGTAGTTAAAACTACTCAAGTGAAAACCACTCAAGTAGAATTTGCAAGAAATTATATTCCCTGTCCCTGACTAACAAAGCAAAGTATATTCTGATTCAAGAAAACAGTCATGTAGGAAAGGTAAAGCCTACAGGATGTACTCTTTCTCCTTGCTGTCAAAACTATCTTAAGACCTAACCTGTTGGAGAAAGAACAGAACGTGGACTTTGGAGAATTCTAATAGGTTCCTGGTTATAACAAGGAGATGCCTCAGGGCAAAGAAAATGTCCTTTGGGGCTTCAGCTCTCAAAACTGGCCCGACTTTTCTTCTGCTTAATAGTTATCGTGCTCTCAGTTATTTTAAATTGGTTATTATTGAAATAACTGTGGGTCCATTTTTATGACTTCCTAAAGTAGGAAGGCAGAAACACTGCCTTCCTATTTTAGGAAGAAACTGAGGCCAGAGGGGTTAAGTACTTGCTCGAGGTCACACAGCTAACAAGTAGAGGAACTGGGAACAAATTTCAGAAGAATGAGGAAGGGAATTGTGATTTGCTTATGTTTAAAAAATAGTACCTGTTCTTCCTTTATTAAACTCATGTTTTAGGAGAAGAATAGGCATAACAAGAGTACTAAGGCCATGATTTAGTTATCTGGGGCTAACTTGCTGTAAGGAGGAAGAGCAAGGTCATGAAGGCTATTTGAGTCTCTTTGAAAGAGATGCTGATGAACTTCTGTAGAGTCTTCCTCATCATGGAACTGTTAGCTATAGGGATTTATTCACATGCCACTATGAACAAGCTTTTAAGTAAATGAGACTGTAAAATGAATTCTTTCCATAGAAACCTAAAATTTTAGGCATTCTCAAAAGAGTTTTATAATCATTACTTATGGAAGTCATACCCTTCATTGACATTTTCTATAGATCTGAAGAAAATATTTATCTTTAAAATAAGGACCATGACATTGAGACAGATATCATCTGATTGCTGTCTTCCTCCACCACTAAGATAATACAAGAGAGTATACCTGGCAGGTCTACATAAAAGCTCCCATCATTTCCACAGGTGTCTTTATCCTAATCCACTAGCAGTTTATACCTCTGCTACTTCATAATAGGAATCCAGGTTTAAACAGAATGTCTCAAAGAAAACAAATGGAGGAAACATAGTTAACAAATGTACATAGGGAGATAAAACTCCTGTAAACACCTGTGATAATTTTCAGAAAGACACCCAGAATATTATGATGGGCCAACTAATTGACCAATACAAGGAATTTAAGTATGTAGCTATTTAAGCTTAGTAAAATACTTTTCTAGAAAGTTCATATTGAAAATAGGTGTAGTAATTGCAGTCACTGAAGAAAGCATCCAGACATTTTGTTAAAATATGATTCTGAGATTATTCCAGTCTAACTTATTTCCGACATGGATGTATGGAGTTGAAATGATCTACAGAAAATATAGCCTAAAATTATTTGTCAAAGTGTTCTAAATTATTTTCTATCTTACTTGTAGTCCTCTGACACTTTGACAGTTTGTGCTAGGAGTGGTTGAGATCCCCTCATTTCAAGCCTGTGTTTCAGAAGCCATAATCAAATGCAAAGAATCTATTGATCATAAGTAAGCTCTGACTCGCTACAGAGCAATAAAAGCCTGTATATGTTTTAACATAAATGGAGGTCCAGTGTGATGTTATGAATATGCCTTTTGGAGAAATATGTATATCCTGACTTTATCACTTGCTACCTGTACAACTTGGGCAACTTCTTAATTTCCCTCATCTACAAAATGAAGAGAAGAGTAGATCCTACCTCTTAAGACTGTTGAAAGGATTAAATGAGATAATACATAGAAGACATTTAGCTTGGCACATACTAAAAGCTCAATAAATATTTCCTACTATTAGTGCTACCACTTCTACTACATTTCTTCATAAACCAATCTAAGGGATAGCAGTTTGTTCAATATGCCCTATTTGGTAGACTGTTTTTATCATATACAAATTTTCTTTCCTTGGGTAGAAAAATTAAACCCTTTCCAGATTCCATGTCCATGTTCAGGTTTGAAGGCAGATACTGTTAGACACCTTTAGCCCATCAGATGTTTACTTCTGAAATCCTGAGCTGGAGGATCATCCACATTTCCTTCCCTTTTCTTCTCTTGCCTTATTTATTTGGTCTCATGCCAGAAACTTCTTGGAGGTAGTTCAAATTAGCATCCATTACAGATTAATCTAGAAGAGGTTGATTATTTATTATCAGGTGGATACATGAACCTTGGCAGTTTCAGAAACCATAGCTAAAGTGATCTTACAAAGTTCCAGTTAAATCAACACAGTGATGTGCTAGTCTCATCATGACTTTCATGAAATTACCTCTGAAATGCTAAGTATTTTCCCACTCAGAACCTCATTCTAACTCAATAACTTGTACCAAAGATAACACTGTACCTGCTCTTAGCCTTATAAGTCTTACAAAAGCCCTTGGCCAAAAGCAATAAAATTTGACCTGACCTAATCCTGGAGTCACAATGGATAATGTGTGTATTTTTCATTCAATAATTTAATGTGGAAATTAACTGCATGTGTCACATATTCCCCATCTTAAGTAGAGAGACTTTTATGGTTCTAATGTTACACAAAAATTAAATATGTAAGCACTCTTGTCATTTAAGACTCTTCACTTTCCTGATAGCTTAAATAAGTACTACAAAAGACTCCTTTGGAGAATTTGTTATTTTATAACATGGAAAGCTGCTCCATGGATTTCACCCCCTATGGTCACAGAAATGATAGCAACATATTTTTTTCTTTCCCCTTAAAAGATTTGAAATAATTTTCCTACTCTGGCTTACTGTATTATTCTCTCACGACTGTAAATACAGGAAAAACACTGGAAATTTATAGAAAAATTTTGTTCTCTTTCTTTAGGTGTACTCTTGAGCATTTTCTACTCCTGGGCATGGGAAGAAAAGTGTCTCTCTACCTCGCCTCACTTTTTCCATAAAGGCTATCACTTCATGGTTATCTTTTGTCTGATATGTCTTTTTCCATTGCCTCACCTTTTTTCCTCTGTATCCCATGAACTTTATTTTTTCTTTTAATTTTTAAAATTAAGTTTAATGTCTTGAATAGATCCACGGGGTTCAAAACCCAAAAGGTATAAACAGTGGTACGGGGATAAGTCTCCCTCAATTCCTGGTCTGACATCTTGTCGGTTTCCAGACTTGCCCTTCATAGGTATACACTGTTCTTAGTGTCTTGTGCATCCTCCCAGAGTTTCTTCATGCATACTCAAGCAAATAGGAATATAGATCCCCACCCCCTCCCCCATTTTACACAAAAGATAGCATATTATATGTATTCTTCTAAACTTTTTGTAAACTTAATTTTTCTTAGAGATTTTTCCATACAATACATAATGATTTCTACATGCTCTTTTATAGTTACTTTGTATGGTAATTTATTTAACTAGTTCTCTGTTGATAGATATTCTGTGTTTTACTCTTATAAACTGTATGTGATGTAATTTACTCTTTCAAACGATGATATGAATAATCTTGTGCATATTTTATATTATACATCTCTAAGTGCATCTGTAGGATAAATACCCCTAATAAGGATTGCTAGGTTAAAAATTATTTGCATTTGTAATTTTGATAGATATTGCCAAACTGCCCTCTATAAGAGTCATAAAAATTTTTCTTCCATCATCATTATATGAGAGTGACTATTAGATTAGAGCCTAATCAACAGTTTATATTAAAACTTTTGGATTTTTGCCATTTGGAAAGGTGAAAAGTGATAGCTCAGGTCAGTTTTAAATTCCATTTCTTTAATAATGAGAGATCTTGAACTTCTTTTTATATGCTTAGGAGCCATCTGTTGTTTCTCTATGAACTATCTTTCTCTCATTTTTTCTTATAGACTTTAAAAGCTGTCTATATGTTAGAAACATGAGCCTGTGCCTATTGTATGAAGTTTTCTCTTTTTTGTGTTGCTAAAGT
>NW_006790633.1:127500-194738 GCF_000442215.2 Lipotes vexillifer | reverse complement strand
CCTGCTGAAGATATTTTTTTAATGAGGTTGAATTTATTCTAGATTTTGAGTCATGGTTATAAGGGCTGTTCCTATTTTAGTTGTAAAGGATTTCTCTCATGTTTTCTTCTAGAACTTTTATGATTATATTTTATTTACATTGAAATCTCTGATCTCTTTATAATTTATCCTGGAATAAACTGTGAGACGTTAATTCAGTTACATTTTATTTTTCTATTCAATAACCCTCTTATTGAATCGTACATCTTTTCCCCACTGATTTGTGATACCACTTTTATCTTATTTTAAATTCCTGCATTTAGAGCTACTAATGGATTTTCCCTTCTAACCTATTGACTTATTATGCTCCACTATTTCATTGTTTAATTATTTTGGCTTTATAATGGGTTAATATCATGACCATTATGTTAACCTAATAATAATAATGACAGCATCATCTTACGTATATATAGCATATGGTATCATTTACAAGCATTTTTGCTTATATTACTTCATTTGTTTTGATTCTTATAACATCACACAGGGCAGCTGAGACAGGTACTTCTGTCCTTATTTTGTACATGAAGAAACTGAAGCCCAGAGGAGATGAACTGTTTTCCCAAGATCACAAGCAAAGCTAGTAGGTGGAAGAGTGATGACTTTTCTCTTAGTGCTGTCTCTGCCAATTCATAGTACACCTCTCAGAATAGTTCAGATATTCCCTAAATATTTCTCTACACCAGAGAGGTTGTTCATTCCCATAGATTAACTCTATGCTATAGAGTTCTAAGTCTCGCAGATCATCAGCTTTATCTAAACTTCTTTGGATTGAAAAAGGGACAAAATCATGAAAATCATAGAATGTTAGAGCAGGAGGAGACCTGAGAGATCATAGACTATCCTGGTCATTTTATTAAAAGAGGAAACTGAAGCTCAGAGAAGCTGTGATCTCTGTGCCCAAGGTCATACAGTTTCTAAGAAGTCAGGACCAAGTCAGAACTCAAGAGATAGTCGTTTTCACTTGGTTTACTAATGAGGGGAAGGACAAAAATATTGTATGTACTTTACTGAAACTCATCATCTCCATGTTTTTAAGCACCTCCAGGACCAGAAATAATAGGTGTGAGTTCATTCCTTCCTTCATTCATTCATTCAACAAATAATCATGTACCACCTGCCAAGCACTGTGCTTGTCATTGGGTTGATGATGGTGAACTAAAAATAGGCACAGTCGTTGCCTTCATGGAGAATATAGTCTAGTAAGAGAAACAGGTATCAAGCAAATAATAAATGGATAAAGGTGTAATTACAAACTGGGAAAAGACTATAAGGGAAACTTACATGGTGCTCTGAAAGAATATAACAGGAAGACTTAATTATTTAGACTGTAGAGTCTGGAAAACATCCTGCTGTTCCCCCCACCCCCAAAACTGCCTTGCTGCGTTGTCCTGAGGCATCTCTGTGGAGACCTAAGATTCCGTGGATCCGTTTGAAAACCGTTGAGCTAATCTTATTCCCTCATTTCTTCAGAGGAGAGAACTGTGGCTGAAAGAGGAGACATGACTTACCGAGGGATGTCACTTAGCTAGTTCTAGTAGAACCAGGACTAGAGCAGCAGCCTCCTGACTTTTTGGTTAGTACCCCTCCTACTGTATAATGAATGACCTGTTAGTGCAGACTCGTGCTCTGCTACCAAAATTTGCAATGACACCATCCTTCATGGATCATGGGCTCCCAGGAGACTGTGTTACTTTGACTTAAGTTATACCATGCCATGATCAGCACACTATAGAGAACAGGGAAATCAAGATTCGACAAACACCTGCCAATAAAGCTTGGTAGTTTTTATTTTATTTATTTATTTTTTGGCTGTGCCACACGGCTTGTGGGATTTTAGTTCCCCGGCCAGGGATTGAACCCAGCCCCTCAGCAGTGAGAGCGCAGAGTCCTAACCACTGGACTGCCAGGCAATTCCTGGCTAGGTGGTTTTTAGAATGTAGTTTATCTCATTTTCCTTGAGTGGGATATCAATTATGGTACTTAAGGGTGGGATGAATATCCCTAAGCCAAAGGCACATTTTTAGAATTTAAACCACGTTGTAGAATATCTTAAACCCTTCCTTTGTCAATGGACAGCTCTTTTTTGGCAATCAGCAGTTTGACCTAAGTTCTCCTGACCAATTGTTTCACTCCATCAGTGTAGTCCTTAGCACAGACTTAATCAGAAGTAGAAATGGTTGATCAGAATAGAAGAGATTTAACTCCATTTATTTAGATTTGGTTCCTGTGTGTGCCCTGTGCTCATCATTCATGGATGTGCTTCCATTTACCACCTGGGACAGGGGGATTAGGCAGGGGTGATGGATTCTCAACTTATTTAGATGCTCTTTCTTGTAAATGAGAGCTCCTTCACTCATTATGCCTCCCCCCCCCTTTTCTTAATTTTATTTTTCTTTTCTTTGGGGATGGCGTAGAGTGGTAGAATAGAGTTTTAATATTATTTCCCACATCCACATTTAGCTATTTACAACTGTGTGGACTCAGAAGTGATAGAAAGATCAAGACTGATTTTAAAATGGGGGAAAAATTACCCTTTTTATAAAGGGTTAAAGAATGATTACTGTATTAGATTTTAATCTTGAAAAATCAAAATTTCTTTTGTAGACGTGTTTTTCTTTGCTAACTTTCATGGCTGCATTTGAACATAACTTGATGTTTTGAGAATTTTTATACATATGCAAACCCTTCTCTTAAATACATCCAATAATTATAGTGCTTAATTTTTTAAAAAATGGAGGAAAAATTAGTAGAATTATCCTTTTAAGAAATATTCCAAAGTGCAGGAAAGACTCTAAATACAGAGATGTTCATGACAGCAGCATTTATAATAGTGAAATAGTTGGAAGCAACTTGAATAGCCAACAATCAAGAAAATATACATATATTCCATATAATGGTAAATATGGATGAAAACAAACAGTGCTTCAGAGCAGAAGTTGTAACATGGGGATGTGAAGAGGAAAAGGCAGTGCAGTATAGTCATTAAGAGTAGAGGCTCTGGGCTCGATGACTGAGGTTCAGTTGAACTCTGGCATGGCCATAGGACCTTCAGCAAGTTCCTCTCTTTGCCTTAGGTTCCCCATTCATGAGGAGAGGATGATAATTATACTGTTCCGTAGCGCTGTATGAGGTTTAGAAGAAGCAATGCTTGTAAAGCCTTGACCCAATGTTCACCATTATTATTAAATATATTATATCAGTTTTAATGGATATGTCAAGAAACACGGGACATTCCTTCAAGGAGTAGATTTCTTTGGGATGTAGGATTAAGGGTGAGTGATTTGTTTCTTCGTTTAAAATTTCTGTTCTTTGCGATGTTCTGTAATTATTATGCTTGATTTTCCTTTTGTCCTTCCACCCTGTTTTCACCCCAGAAGTTTTTTTTTTCTTACCTTTACTGTGCTGCTCTGTGTTCCTCTGGGGGCTGACCTTTGTGCATACACCCCCAGGGCCTTTTGCCCCCCACCTTCTAGTTGGGCTCATCCAGTGCCTCAATCTGGTGGTAGGTGTGTCCTTTCTCACAGCAACTCCTGACTGGTGTCCCCACTCCAGCTTTTCCCCTTACCCCTTCAGGAGTAGGGGTGATAACAGCTTCCCAATGTTGCTGGTCCTGCATGCTTTGCTATCTCTTGTTCATTTATGAGCCCTGATCAGTCCTCTGTAAATAATCCCTTTCTCCAAAATTCAAGCTGAGTGTGTTTTCTGCTGGGACCCTGGATGGTACAAGGAGCATACATAATTTTTATAATTGGAAAATTTGTACAAAGGACCACCCCCACCTCCCACCTCCCAAAAGGAAGCACTCTTCACGACGTGGAGAGGCCTCTCGGTTTCCAGACTTCAGGGTGATTATTTTTGTTTCATTTTTGAGCCCTCACATGAAATTAGGCTTTAGGCTAGAACACCTATTTCTTAGAAAAACACACTTTCTCCTGGAGAGAAATTCTAGAAAGCAGTCGCGGGCTATTGACAAACTATAATGCTGTAAAGGGTTCTGGCCAAAAAGGAATCAAGAGAAAATCTCCACGGGGAGAAGGTGGCTCAGAAAGTGGCTCATCATCTGTAGTGCCGACTGTGTGCCCAGTTGGGCAGTCACGGACAGAGCTGTGCCTTGAGTGGAGACCTGCCTCTGTGGCCACTGGAAACTCACCAGCCCCTGTGGCGTCTGGGCTCAGCAACTGCCAGCCTCCTAGGGGGTAAGTGATACAGTTTGTTCAGTCCGGGGGTGGGTATGGTGGTATGAGGCGGTGGTGGGGCTGGCTGACGGGGAAAGCGGGGCTCGGCACGTTACAGCGCACTGCTCCGCTGTTACATCTCGATTGACAGGCTGACTTTTCCTCAGGAGGAAGTGTGGGGAAGAATCTCACAGTTGCAGGGCAATAAAGAGCTGCCCGGTGAGCCTCCCTTTCCGCCAGGAGGCTTCGTGGCTCCAAAGTTCCAGAGGGGTGTGCGATGGGGAGGAGGGAGAAATAAGCTGCGGTACTCAATAGTGATGTGGTCACCTTTGCAGAAAGTTTCCAGTGGCAAGTATGTTGAAGATAGCGAACTTAGGGGAGCCAGCATAGTACAGAAGAGTGAAACTGAAGGCAAGGGGAAGGGCTCTGAGAAGAGAACTATAAACTACTTATAAAGGACAGGGATGAGGGGGAGGCTCAATAAAAAGAGGGTGTTGGACAAAGCCAGTTAAAAACTCCAGCCGCAACACTTTGGTCAGTGGCAGGCCCTATTTTCCTTATACTGCGAACTGAATTCTTAGGTGAGTGAGCTTAATTTTCTACACTAACCTCTAAGCCCCATTATCAAGGCGACTGTGTTTATTGTGTTCATTGTGACAGTGAATTAATTGACTACCCACCGTAAAAATGTTGAGCCCTGTGCCAAGTTCTAGGAACACAGAGATAAACAAAAGCCCCTGTTCACGTGAGGCTTACCGTCTGAAGGGAGGGATAGGTATCAAAAAACATGACCGCACATTAACAACCTAGCTGCATATTAGAGCCATCTCATGGCTCTTGAAAAATATCTATGCTTGGGTTCCTACCCTGCAAAGACTCAGATTTGATTGGTCTTGGAATCGACCCTGGTATGGATCCTAAATGACTCTATTGTTCGGCTTAGTCTGAGAATTCCTGTTCTAAATACTCTCAGGGTTTCATGAAACATTATTCCCATGAAACATCCATTGATGCTCAAGTTGAATCTGGGAAATAACTTATTATATGTATTAGATATTAAAGACTCCAATAAGTTATATAGTAAAGAAACCTATTTAAACTTAAAAATATATCACAGAAGTAAAGATGTTTGCAAGCCGAGACCACTACTTTGGAGAAAAGGTGAAAGACATGATAGAACTTATAATAGGCCTGATTTATATTAAATACTTGAAAATGCTTCCCTGAGGAAATTACTTATAATAGAGCCATGAACAATCAGTGGGCAGAGAATGGGAGAGCAATGTTCTAGGCAGAGGGATCATTATTTTTTTAACTGAAGTATAGCTGATTTACGATGTTTTGTTAGTTTCTGGTGTACAGCAAAGTGATTCAGTTATATATTGTTTTGTTTTGTTTTGTTTTGTTTTGTTTAAAAATTATGGGAATGTTATTTTATTCAGAACCCTGACCAAACAGGATTTCCACTTAGCCAAAAAAACACTGAAATTTTCTGATATGTTCCATTATTCAGTATATATATATTTACATATATATATATATATATGTATATATATTCTTTTTCATATTCTTTTCCATTATGGTTTATCCCAGGAGATTGGATAGAGTTCCCTGTGCTGTACGGTAGGACCTTGTTACATTTTAGACCTATTCTAAACGTAATAGTTTGCATCTACCAACCCCAAACTCCCAGTCCATCCTTCCCCCACCCGCCTCCCCCTTGGCAACCACAAGTCTGATGTCTGTGAGTCTGTTTCTGTTTCATAAATAAGTTCATTATGTCATATTTTAGATTCCACATGTAAGTGATATCATATGGTATTTGTCTTTCTCAGTTCACTTCGTATGATAATTTCTAGGACCATCCATATTGCTGCAAATGGCATTATTTTGTTCTTTTTTATGGTTGAGTAATATTCCATTGTATTTATATACGTGTGTGTGTGTGTGTGTGTGTGTGTGTGTATTACATCTTCTTTATCCATTCATCTGTCGATGGGTCGATGGACATTTAGGTTGCTTCCATGTCTTGGTTATTGTAAATAGTGCTGCTGTGAACATTGGGGTGCATGTATACTTTCGAATTAGTTTTCTCCAGGTATTTGCCCAGGAGTGGTATTGCTGGATCATATGGCAACTCGATTTTTAGTTTTTTAAGGAACCTCCATACTGTTTTCCATAGTGGCTGCACCAATTTACGTTCCCACCAACAGTGTAGGAGGGTTCCCTTTTCTGCACACCTTCTCCAGCATTTGTTTTTTGTACACTTTTTTTTTTTAAGCAAAAAAGAAATTTATTGGAAGGATTTCGGGGACCTCAAAAAATTGACAAGAAAGCTGAAGCACCAGACATGAAAAATGTGCAAGAGTGAAAAGGTCAGACAGCTGAAAGCACAGCCGAGGTCAGGCCCCAGGAGCAGTATGAATGGGAAACCACTTGGCTCTGCTGCTACCACCATAAAAATCTCCAGCTGTTTCAGGTTCTTTGTGTCACCAGGTCAAGCTTCAAGTCCTAGGTGGGGGCATCCAGTTGACTAAACTTAAAACATTCCCACAGCCAGGGAGAAGGAAAGAGAAGACATCCTCTTTTTAGTTTTTTTTTTTTTTAATGGGAAGTGGAGTCCTGCCATTCACTTAATTTGTGACTTATTTCAAGTAGCAGAAGTGTTCATATGCCAGATAATCCTCCTCCATTTTGGAATAGTAGACCAATTTCCACTTGGTAGTCAGGATCAGTTATGCCAGCTAACACCATAATTCCCTCCTTTGCCTCATCCAGAGGCATGGGGAATCTGACGTTCTTGAGTGGTAGCTTTAACTTCCAGTTCAGTGGAATCATGGTTATATTACCTGGTGGAAACATTCTTCCTTCTAGAATTAAAACCACTACAAAAACTCCTCAAATCACAAAGGAATCCAGCAGCATAGAAAGCAAAGAAATCTGCTAATATTGGAGGGTCTCCTGCAGAGGTGGAGGGCAGCTGTGGCTCATTGCATGGGCAGAGACACAGGCAGTGGCAGCCCTGGGAAGTTCTCATTGGTGTGAGCCCTCTCAGAGGCCACCATTTTCTTAAGACCTGGCCCCACCCCTATTTGTACATCTCACACCAGTCAGAATGGCCATCATTAAAAAGTGTGCAAATAGGGGTGGGGCCAGGTCTTAAGAAAATGGCGGCCTCTGAGAGGGCTCACACCAATGAGATTTGCATTTCTGTAATAACTAGTGATGTTGAACATCTTTTCATATGCCTGTTGGCCATCTGTATGTCTTCTTTGGATAAATGTCTATTTAGGTCTTCTGCCCATTTTTTGATTGGGTAGGTTTTTTTTGTTTGTTATTGAATTGTATGAGCTGTTTGTATATTATGAATATTAATCCCTTGTTGGTTGCATCGTTTGCAAATATTTTCTCCCAGTCCATAGGTTATCTGTTCATTTTTTTTTTAAATTTAATTTTATTTTTTATACAGCAGGTTCGTATTAGCTATCTATTTAATACATATTAGTGTATATATGTCAATCCCAATTTCCCAATTCATCGCACACCCCACCTCCCCTGCTTTCCCCCCTTGGTGTCCATACGTTTGTCCTCTACATCTGTGTCTCTATTTCTGCCTTGCAAACTGGCTCCTCTGTACCATTTTTCTAGATTCCACATATATGCGTTAATATATATTGGTTTTTCTCTTTATGATTTACTTCACTCTGTGTGACAGTCCCTAGGTCCATCCACGTCTCTACAAATAACTCAGTTTCATTCCTTTTTATGGCTGAGTACTATTCCATTACCTATATGTACCACATCTTCTTTATCCATTTGTCTATTGATGGGCATTTAGGTTGCTTCCATGACTGGGCTGTTGTAAATAGTGCTGCAGTGAACATTGGCGTGCATGTGTCTTTTTGAATTCTGGTTTTCTCTGGGTATATATATGCCCAGTAGTGGGATTGCTGTGTCATATGGTATTTCTATTTTTAGTTTTTTAAGGAACCTCCATACTGTTCTCCATAGTGGCTGTATCAATTTACATTCCCACCAGCAGTGCAAGAGGGTTCCCTTTACTCCACACCCTCTCCAGCATTTGTTGTTTGTAGATTTTCTGATGTTGCCCATTCTAACAGGTGTGATATGATACCTCATTATAGTTTTGATTTGCATTTCTCTAATAATTAGTGATGTTGAGCAGCTTTTCATATGCCTCTTGGCCATCTGTATGTCTTCTTTGGAGAAATGTCTATTTAGGTCTTCTGCCCATTTTTTTATTGTTTTTTTTTTTAAATATTGAGCTGCATGTGCTCAATATATATATTTATATATGTAAATATATAAATATTTATATATTTTGTAGATTAATCCTTTGTCCATTGATTCATTTGCAAATATTTTCTCCCATTCTGAGGGCTGGCTTTTCATCTTGTTTATACTTTCATTTGCTGTGAAGTTTCATTAGGTCCCATTTGTTTATTTTTGTTTTTATTTCCATTACTCTAGAATGTGGGTCAAAAAACATCTTGCTCTGATTTATGTCAAAGAGTGTTCTTCCTATGTTTTCCTCTAAGAGTTTTATAATGTCCGGTCTTAAAATTTAGGTCTTTAATCCATTTTGAGTTTACTTTTGTGTATGGTGTTAGGGAGTTTTCTAATTTCATTCTTTCGCATGTAGCTGCCCAGTTTTCCAGCACCACTTATTGAAGAGACTGTCTTTTCTCCATTGTATATCCCTGCCTCCTTTGTCATAGATTAGGTGACCATAAGTGCATGGGTTTATCTCTGGGCTTTCTATCCTGTTCCATTGATCTATGTTTCTGTTTTTGTGCCAGTACCATATTGTCTTGATTACTGTAGCTTTGTAGTATAGTCTGAAGTCAGGGGGTCTGATTCCTCCAGCTCCGTTTTTTTTCCCTGAAGATTGCTTTGGCTATTTGGAGTCTTTTGTGTCTCCATACAAATTATAAGAGTTTTTTGTTCTAGTTCTGTAAAAAATGCCATTAGCAATTTGATAGGGATTGCATTGAATCTGTAGATTGCATTGGGTAGTTTACTCATTTTCACAGTATTGATTCTTCCAATCCAAGAACATGGTATATTTCTCCATCTGTTTGTGTCATCTTTGATTTCTTTCATCAGCGTCTTATAGTTTTCTGAGTACAGGTCTTTTACCTCCTTAGGTAGGTTTATTCCTAGGTATTTTATTCTTTTTGTTGCAGTGGTGAATGGGATTGTTTCCTTAATTTCTCTTTCTGACCTTTCGTTGTTAGTGTATAGGAATGCAAGAGATCTCTGTGCATTAATTCTGTATCCTGCAACTTTACCAAATTCATTGATTAGCTCTAGCAGTTTTCTGGTGGCATCTTTGGGATTATCTATGTATAGTATCATATCATCTGCAAACAGTGACAGTTTTACTTCTTCTTTTCCAATTTGTATTTCTTTTATTTCTTTTTCTTCTCTGATTGCCGTGGCTAGGACTTCCAAAACTATGTTGAATCATAGTGGCGAGAGTGGACATCCTTGTCTTGTTCCTGATCTTAGGGGAAATGCTTTCAGTTTTTCACCATTGAGAATGATGTTTGCTGTGGGTTTGTCATATGTGGCATTTATTATGTTGAGGTAGATTCTCTCTGTGCCCACTTTCTGGAGAGTTTTTTTATCATAAATGGGCGTTGAATTTTGTCAAAAGCCTTTTCTGCATCTATTGAGATGATCATATGGTTTTTATTCTTCAATTTGTTAATATGGTGTATTACATTGATTGATTTTCATATATTGAAGAATCCTTGCATCCTTGGATAAATCCCACTTGATCATGGTGTATGATCCTTTTAACTTGTTGTTGGATTCTGTTTGCTAGTATTTTGTTGAGGATTTTTGCATTATATATTCATCAGTGATTTTGATCTGTAATTTTCCTTTTTTTGTGATATCTTTGTCTGGTTTTGGTATCAGGGTGATGATGGCCTTGAAGAATGAATTTGGGAGTGTTCCTTCCTCTGCAATTCTTTGGAAGAGTTTGAGAAGGATGGGTGTTAGCTTTTCTCTAAATGTTTGATAGAATTCACCTGTGAAGCCATCTGGTCCTGGATTTTGTTTGTTGGAAGATTTTTAATCACAGTTGCAATTTCATTACTTGTGATTGGTCTGTTCATATTTTCTATTCCTGGTTCAGTCTTGGAAGGTTATACCTTTCTAAGAATTTGTCCTTTTCTCCAGGTTGTCCATTTTATTGGCATAGAGTTGCTTGTAGTAGTCTCTTAGGATGCTTTGTACTTCTGTGGTGTCCATTGTAACTTTTCCTTTTTCATTTCTAATTTTATTGAGTCCTCTCCCTCTTTTTCTTAATGAGTCTGGCTAAAGGTTAATCAATTTTATTTATCTTCTTAAAGAACCAGATTTTAGTTTTATTGATCTTTGCTATTGTTTTCTTTGTTTCTATTTCATTTATTTCTGCTCTGATCTTTATGATTTCTTTCCTTCTACTAACTTTGGGTTTTGTTTGTTCTTCTTTCTCTAGTTCCTTTAGGTGTACGGTTAGATTGTTTATTTGAGATTTTTCTCGTTTCTTGAGATAGGATTGTATTGCTGTAAACTTCCCTCTTAGAACTGCTTTTGCTGCATCCCATACATTTTGGATCATCGTGTTTTCATTGTCATTTGTCTCTAGGTATTTTTTGTTTTCCTCTTTGATTTCTTCATTGATTTCTTGGTTATTTTGTAAAGTATTGTTTAGACTCCCTGTGTTTGTGCTTTTCATGGGTTTTTTTCCCTATAATTTATTTCTAATCTCAAAGCGTTGTGGTTGGAAAAGGTGCTTGATATAATTTCTGTTTTCTTAAATTTACCAAGGCTTGATTTGTGACCCAAGATGTGATCTATCCTGCAGAACGTTCCATGTGCACTTGAGAAGAAAGTGTAATCTGCTGTTTTTGGATGGAATGTCCTATAAATATCAATTAAATCTATCTGGTCTATTGTGGCATTTAAGGCTTGTCTTTCCTTATTAATTTTCTGTCTGGATGATCTGCACATTTGTGTAAGCGGGGTGTTAAAGTCCCCCACTGTTACTCTGTTACTGTCAATTTCTTATTTTATAGCTGTTAGCTTTTGCCTTATGTATTGTGGTGCTCCTATGTTGGGTGCATATATACTTATAATTGTTAAACCTTCTTCTTGGATTGATCCCTTGATCATTATGTACTGTCCTTCCTTGTCTCTTGTAACATTATTTTAAAGTCATTTTATCTGATATGAGTATTGCTACTCCAGCTTTCTTTTGATTTCCATTTGCATGGAATATCTTTTACCATCCCCACACTTTCAGTCTGTATGTGTCCCTAGGTCTGAAGTGGGTCTCTTGTAGGTTGCATATATATTGGTCTTGTTTTTGTATCCATTCAATGAGTCTGTGTCTTTTGCTTGGAGCATTTAATCCCTTCACATTTAAGGTAATTATCAATAGGTATGTTCCTGTTACCATTTTCTTAATTGTTTTGGGTTTATTTAGGTAGGTCCTTTTCTTCTCTTGTGTTTCCCACTTAGAGAAGTTCCTTTAGCATTTGTTGTATGGTTTTGGTGGTGCTGAATTCTCTTAGCTTTTGCTTGTCTGTAAAGCTTTTGATTTCTCCATCGAATCTGAATGAGATCCTTGCCGGGTAGAGCAATATTGGTTACAGGTTCTTCCCTTTCATCACTTTAAATATATCATGCCACTCCCTTCTGGCTTATAGAGTTTCTGCTGAGAAGTCAGCTGTTAACCTTATGCGAGTTCCTTTGTATGTTATTTGTCGTTTTTCCCTGTTGCTTTTAATAATTTGTCTTTAATTTTTGTCAGTTTGATTACTAAGTGTCTTGGTGTGTTTCCCCTTGGGTTTATCCTTCCTGAGACTCTCTGTGCTTCCTGGACTTGGGTGGCTATTTCCTGGAAATTTTTTACAAAAATCTTTTCAAATATTTTCTCAGGTCCTTCCTCTCTCTCTTCTCCTTCTGGGACCCCTATAATGTGAATGTTGGTGCATTTACTGTTGTCCCAGAGGTCTCTTAGGCTGTCTTCATTTCTTTTCATTCTTTTTTCTTTATTCTGTTCCGTGACAGTAAATTCCACCATTCTGTCTTCCAGGTTACTTATCCGTTCTTCTGCCTCAGTTATTCTGCTATTGATTCCTTCTAAGGTATTTTTCATTTCAGTTATTGTATTGTTCATCTGTTTGTTTGTTCTTTTATTCTTCTAGGTGTTTGGTCTTTAATTCTTCTAGGTCTTTGTTAAACATTTCTTGCATTCTCTCGATCTTGGCTTCGATTCTTTTTCCAGCGTCCTGGATCATCTTCACTATCATTATTCTGATTTCTTTTTCTGGAAGGTTGCCTATCTCCACTTCATTTAGCTTTTTTTCTGGGGTTTTATCTTGTTCCTTCATTTGGAACATAGTCCTCTGCCTTTTCATCTTGTCTATCTTTCTGTGAATGTGGTTTTCGTTCCACAGGCTGCAGGGTTGTAGTACTTGTTGCTTCTGCTCTCTGCTCTCTGGTGGATGAGGCTTATCTGAGAGGCTTGTGCAAGCTTCCTGATGGGAGGGACTGGTGGTGGGTAGAGCTGGGTTTTGCTCTGGTGGGCAGAGCTGAGTAAAACTTTAATCTGCTTGTCTGCTGATGGGTGGGGCTGAGTTCCTTCCCTGTTGGTTGTTTGGCCTGAGGTGACCCAGCAGTGGAGCCTACAGGATCTTTGGTGGGGCTAATGGTGGACTCTGGGAGGGGTCATGCCAAGGTGTACTTCCCAGAACTTCTGCTGCCAGTGTCCTTGTACCCGTAGTGAGCCACAGCCATGCCCACCTCTGCAGGAGACCCTCCCACACTAGCAGGTAGGTCTGGTTCCGTCTCCTACAGGGTCACTGCTCCTTCCCCTGGTACCTGGTACGTGCACTACTTTGTGTATGCCCTCCAGGAGTGGAGTCTCTGTTTCCCCCAGACCTGTCAAAGTCCTGCAGTCAAATCCTGCTAGGCTTCAAAGTCTGATTCTCTGGGAATTCCTCCTCCTGTTGCGAGACCCCCAGGTTGGGAAGCCTGATGTGGGGCTCAGAACCTTCACTCCAGTGGGTGCACTTCTGTGGTATAATTGTTTTCCAGTTTGTGAGTAGCCCATCCAGTGGTTATGGGATTTGATTTTACAGTAATTGCGCCCCTCCTACCATCTCATTGCAGTTCTCCTTTGTCTTTGCACATGGGGTATCTTTTTTGGAGAATTCCAGTGTCTTCCTGTCGATGATTGTTCAGCAGTTAGTTGTGATTCTGGTGCCCTCGCAAGAGGGAGTGAGCGCATGTCCTTCTGCTCCGCCATCTTGAACCAATCTAACTCTGGCCTCTTCTTCCATGCTGTTAATCTTTATGAGCCTACTGGAGGCTGGAGGAGAGAGTTCATTCCTTGGTTTCTCCAGCTTCTAGAGGCTGCTTGCATTACTCTGCTTCTGTGTCCCTTCTTGGTGTCCGTTCATTTTGTTTTGGGTTTCCTTTGCCATGCAAAAGCTTATAAGTTTGGTTCGGTCCCATTTGTTTATTTTTGCCTTTATTTCTATTGCGTTTGGGAGACTGACCTAAGAAAACATTGGTACAATTTATGTCAGAGAATGTTCTGCCTCTGTTTTCTCAGAGTTTTATGGTGTCATGTCTTATATTTAAGTCTGTAAGCCATTTTGAGTTATTTTAGGTGTATGGTGTGTGGGTGTACTCTAACTTCATTGATTTACATGTGGCTGTCCAGCTTTCCCAGCACCACTTGCTGAAGAAACTGTGTTTTCTCCATTGTATATTTTTGCCTCCTTTGTCAAAGATGAATTAACCGTAAGTGTGTGGGTTTATTTCTGGGCTCTCTATTCAGTTCCATTGATCCATATGTCTGTTTTTGTGCCAGTACTATCCTGTTTTGAATACCATAGCTTTGTAGTATTATCTGAAGTCTGGGAGGGTTATGCCTCCAGTTTTGTTCTTTTTCCTCAGAATTGCTTTGACAATTCTGGATCTTTTATGGTTCCATATAAATTTTAGGATTATTTGTTCTAGTTCTGTGCAGAATGTCGTGGGTAATTTGACAGGTCTTGCATTAAATCTGTAGATTGCTTTATCAGTGTTTTATATTTCTCAGCATATAAGTCTTTCACCTTGGTAAGGTTTATTTGTAAGTATTTTTAATGTGATTTTATGTGATTTTACTTTGTCTTTCTGTTATTTCATTGTTAATGTAAAGAAATGCAACAGAGTTATGTATGTTAATCTTGTATCCTGCTACCTTGCTGAATTCGTTTATCAGTTCTAATAGTTTTTGTGTGGAATTTTTAGGGTTTTCTCTATATAATATCATATCATCTTCATATAATGACAGTTTTATCTCTTCTCTTCCAATTTGGAAACCTTTATTTCTTTTTCTTGTCTGATTGCTGTGACTAGAACTTCCAATATTATGTTGAATAAAAGTGGTGAGAGTGGACATCCTTGTTTTGTTCCAGATTTTCGTGGGAAAGCTTTCAGCTTTTCACCATTGAGTATTATGTTGGCTGTGGGTTTGTCATGAATAACTTTTATTATGTTGAGATGTGTTCCCTCTTTACCCACTTTGATAAGAGTTATTATCACGAATGGATGTTGAATTTTTTTTTTTTTTGCAGCCCGTGGGCCTCTCACCGTTGCGGAGCACAGGCTCCGGACGTGCAGGCTCAGCGGCGATGGCTCATGGGCCGAGCCGCTCCGCGGCATGTGGGATCTTCCTGGACCGGGGCACGAACCTGTGTCCCCTGCATCAGCAGGTGGACTCTCAACCACTGCGCCACCAGGGAAACTCGGATGTTGAATTTTATCAAATGCTTTTTCTGCATTTATTGAGATGATCATGTGGTTTTTGTCTTTTCTTTTGTTGGTGTGGTTTATCACATCGATTGATTTGCATATTTGGAACCATCCTTGTAGCCCTGGGATGAATCCAACTTGACTGTGGTGTATGGTCTTTAATTGTGTTGTTGGATTCAGTTTGCTAATATTTTGTTGAGAATTTTTGCATCTGTATTCATCAAAGATATTGACTGTAATTTTCTTTTTTGGTATTTCCTTTTTCCGGTTTTAGTATCAGGGTGATAGTGGCTTCATAGAATGACTTTGGGGGTGTTCCCCCCTTTTCAATCTTTTGGAAGACTTTGAGAAGGATCAGTATAAATTCTTCTTTGTATGTTTGGTAGAATTCCCCAGTGAAGCCATCTGGCCCTAGACTTGTTTGCAGGGAGTTTTTTTTAAACAGACTCTATTTCACTTCTAGTGATTGGTCTGTTCAAATTGTCTGTTTCATCTTGATTCAGTTTTGGTGGACTGGATGTTTGTAGAAACTTGTCCATTTCTTCTAGATTGTTCAGTTAGTAGGCATATAATTGTTCATAGTATTCTCTTATGTTTTTTTGTATTTCTGCAGTATCAGTTGCTGTTTATCCTCTTTCATTTCTTTTTTTGTTTATTTGGGTTCTCTCTCTTTTCTTGATGAGACTGGCCAGAGGTTTGTTGATTATGTTTACCCTTTCAAAGAACCAGCTCTTAATTTTATTGATTGCTTTTCTATTTCTTTTAATCTCTATTTTATTTATTTCCTCTCTGATCTTTATTATTTCCTTCCTTCTGCTGACTTTAAGTTTTGCTTTTCCTAATTCTTTTAGGTGGTAGGTTGGGTTGTTTGTTTGAGATTTTTCTTGTTTTGCTGAGGAAGGTCTGAACTGCTATGAACTTTCCTCTAAGAACTGCTTCTGCTTCATCCCATAGATTTTGTATGGTTGTGTTTTCATTGTCATTTGTCTCAAGGTATTTTTAATTTTGCCTTTGATTTCATCACTGACCTATTGGTTTTTTAGTAGCATGTTGTTTAGTCTCCATGTAATCTTTGTTTCTCATTTCTCTTTTTGTGGTTGATTTATATTTTCATACTGTTATGATCAGAAAAGATGCTTGAAATCATTTCTACCCTCTTAAATTTGTTGAGGGGGTGTTTTGTGTCCTAGTACATGGTCAATACTAGAGATGTTCCATGTGCACTTGAAAAGAAGGTATATTCTGGTTTTTTGGGGTGTAATGTTCTGAAAATATCATAAGTCTTAACTGTTCTGTTACATCACTTAGGATATCTGTTGCCTTATTGATTTTCTGTCTGGAAGATCTGTCCATTGATATGAGTGGGGTGCTTAAGTCTCCTACTACTATTGTATTTGGCAAAGGGATCATCATGTGAAAAGAACATGCAGCGGGGGAAATGGTTTAAGATCAGAAAGAAGGCCAATGCCGCTGGAATATAGGAGGTGAAGGGAATAAAGAAAAAGACAAGATTTCTGACTTCAAGGAACTCCTCATACCTTAGAGAAAAACATTCCAAAAACTCCTTATTACTCTATGGATCTATGCTTTTCCAAATATAACAGGAAGAAGACATCAGTGTCAGGAATAACCCTTCATTAGCTGATATAAAAACCCAGTTTCATGTTTGTCCTTACCTAGCTTACATAATTTTTTGAAATAGCAGATATGCTTTCATAAGTTGTTGGCTTAGTCTAATGCTAGTATTAGGTCATGTTTACTGAGCATACAGCCTGGCTAAGAAAGAGAACTGACTTGGAGATTGAATCAAGATGCCAAACTGACACATGCCTGCCTTCCCTTTTTCTCTCCAGATCTATTAAAAGATAAACAAGGTATGTAAAAGTATATCAATTATTTAGAAAACAAAAAAGTGAGCCATACATACCCATTTCTCTCCTCCTCATTTCCTCCTTAATTTCTAGCAACCACTAATCTGTTCTTTACTTTTATAATTTTGTTATTTCAAGAGTGTTATATAAATGGAATAATACACTGTGTAGCTTTAGAGGATTGGCTTTTTTACTCAGCATAATTCTCTGGAGATTCATCCAGGATGTTGAGTATATCAATAACTTTGTTCCTCTTTATTGCTGAGTAGTATTCAATGGCCTGAAGGTACCACAGTTTGTTTAACCATTCACCTGTTGAAGGACATTGGAATTGTTGCCAGTTTGGGGCTATTACAAATAAAGCTGCTGTAAACATTTGTGTACAGGTTTTTATATGAACACAAAACTTTCATTTTTATAGAATAAATGCCCAGTAGTGCAATTGGTAAGGTGTATGGTATTTTCATGTTTAGTTTTTTAAGAAATTGCCAAACGGTTTTTCAGAGTGCCTGTATCATTTTACATTCCCACCAGCAATGTATGGGTGATCCGATATCTCTGCATTCTGGCCATTTGGTGCTATCACTATTCTAAATTTTTTGGTACTGTGATATGCATGTAGTAATATTTCTTTGTGGTTTTAATGAGCCTTTCCCTAATGGAAACCTAATGAGTTATTATTATACAGTGGAACATGAGCAGAGAGTATTCTGAGAGGGAAAGTAAAAACTACTCTTGGGAAAATAGGTACCACCCTGAAAGGATCATTTGAAATGAATTTTGAATAAGATAATGGTAAGTAGGGTAAGAAAGAAAAAAATATAATTAGAGATTAGAGGAAAATACATAGGAAAGGAAATGTAATCAAAGTATACTACTTGAGTTTGCAATGTCAAAAACTTACACTCATAATAGTATAAGCATTGTTGCCTTAACTAAAAATAGAAATATAATTATACTGAGAGAATAAGAAAGTGTAGATGAGTGTGGTATTGTGAGAGAGTTAACTTCTTTTCTGTTATAATTCTAATTGCATACATAAGACCTGCAATTGCTAAATCAAAAAATAGCCATAGAAGCTTATTGTTTAAAGTAGACAAGTAACTATGAGAAGTGGAGGAGTTAAAAAGCGGCTGGCTCTGAGGGGAAGAAGGATGGTAATAATGGAGCAAATAAGGGTTGTTTTTTCATTATAAATAAGCCTTTCAGTACAAATTTGCTTTTTAATACTATTCTTATAAGGATATATCACTTTGGACAAAAAAAAAATTAAATGTGTATAGAAAGAGACTCTCAGAGTAAGTAAATTTAACTCTATACTTTTTACAAGAGACAAATGTATTTCAAATGTCATGGAAAGGATGAAAATGAAAAGATAGAAAAGACAGGAGGCAAATGGAAGCATAGAAGGCAATGTTAATTACAAACAGAAACTGAGTCAAACAGCATTAAGCAAGACAAATAAAGCAGCTTCTCAGAGATCAAAGATTAAAGGGACAAGGACTTGAGAAAAAAACAGGGATTTAAATAACACACACACACACACACACACACACACATTCCCGCTTTATACCCAATGGGGTTTACACATTCTTTTCAAACACCAAGTATGGTACATATCCACGATGCATTGGTTAGCCACAGGTAAGAATTTAAAAAAATCTCAACAGGGTACAGTCCACATTTAAAAATTTTCTTATTGTAATATAATACAATTAGAAATTAACAATAAAACTATGGCAAAAGATATGGCCAGTTAGAAGTTTAAGATAACTCATCTAAAAACTTTGGTTAAAGTGGAAATGAAACAAATTATAAATTATTTATAAATAAGTGATCATTATAGCAATGCATTTTAAACTTTTTGGGTATGGACAAAACAGTAATCAGGGAAAAATTATAGCCTTAAAATCCATGAATTAGAAACAAAAATAAAGAAGTAAATTAAGTTTTCAAAAAAAAAAAAAAACAAAACTAGGAAAGAAGTAATAAAGTAAACCCATGGAAAGCAATAGGAATTGGCAAAGCTAAAGCCAAACATTAATAAAATAGAAAATAAGCAAGAAACACATTTTATGAATCAGAAAAGTTAATTCTTCAAACAAACCAATAAAATAGACAAATGATCAACAGTTCTAAAAAAAGGGCACAAATAACATGACTTTTGAGGTTCTACAGAGTCTCTAACCACAGGGGAGATTTAAAAATTGTGTTCAACAGTATATCAATAATCATAATCCAAATGAAACATCTGTAATTTGGTAAAAGATATCTACCAGAAGATTACAGTAGGCATCATACTTAATAGTAAAATATTAGATGCACGTTGACAAAAGCGGGTAAGAGAGAAGAACACCTACTATCCCAGTTACTATACACAATATAATGGGAACTAGAATTCACATTGATTCTGGTTAATGAAGTGAGATCTGCAAAAGAATGCAAAGTATTAGAAAGGAAGGGACAAAATGATCCTTTCTTGAAGATGAAATGACAAAAAATATTCATGAGGTGCAGGACAATCTACTGGGGAAAAAAAGGCTGTTACTAAGAGAGTTCAGTAAAGCAGAGTCAACTAAAGGTTGTTTTAAAATTACAATAGCTCTTCTACTGTCCCACAGTAGCCCATTAGAGAATATCTTGAAAAGAGAGTTCATTTATAATAGCCACAAAAACTGTAAAATATATCCAGCATGAAACTTTACAGGAAAGAAGACCAATAAATACATAAAATTATTAAGCTTTCCTGAATATGTAAGATTCAACTTTATTAGGAAGATATGTCATGGATGGGAAGTCTTTCCAAATTAATTTAGGAATATGATGGTATCTCAATAAGATTTAAAAAATTAAAGTTGACAAGCGAATTCTAAAATTCATTTTGAAGGGAACATATTACCACAGGGAGGGACTTGCTATACCAGATGTTAAAATATACTATGAAGTTATTATATGGCATTAGCATGAGTATAGGCAGGTCAGTGAGACAGAGTATGTGAATACATATACATTTCCACTTCCAGTTTACAATCCCAGAAAAAAAATATTCTCACAGGTAAGAGACACATACTAGGATTGCAACATTATGTAATAGGAAAAAAATTGAAACCACCTATGTTCATCAGTGGGAGAATGATTAAATACATTATGGCATCTCTTGTCTATGGAATAGCAATACTATACAGCTATTTAAAAGAATGAAGATCCAAACACACTGACATATGTATGTTGCTGAACTGAAAAAAAATCTAGCTGTGTAACTAGACAAATAGTATGATATTTATATTAGAGTGCACAAACAAAACTATACGTTTGTGTGTATGTACATATATGTGTACATGCATCAAGAAAGGATTTGTAAGGGTATACATTAAACTCATAATAAAGATTAACTTGGTGATAGGGAGGTGACCTTGGGGGAAGGGTAAATCTTGACTTTTTATTTTTCATTGGAGTATAGTTGATTTACAGTGTTGCATTGGTTTCAGGTGTACAGAAAACTGATTCAGTTATACATATACATATATCTATTCTTCTTCAGATTCTTTTCCCATTTAGGTTATTACAGAATATTGAGTAGAGTTCCCTCTGCTATGCAGTAGGTCCTTGTTTGATTATCTGTTTTATAAATAGTAGTGTGTATATGTTAATCCCAAACTCCTAATTTATCCCTCCCCACCACTTTTCCCCCTACAAAGGCTTTAATAATTTGCTATTAAAGCCTTTGTAGGGAGGAATTAGGGTGGCAGTTTCTAATCTGTGAGGGAACAAGATGAGAAGAGAGGTGGGGAAGGGCATCATCCAAACCAGGGTGCTGCCCACATGCACTGGAACAACTACAGCAGCATCACGTCATTGGCAGACTCCAAAGTGTGACCACTTCAAGGCCTGCTTTTGAAAAAAAGCTAGAAAATAATTCATCCTGTAGATGGAAAATAGATGCTGCACTGCACCTGTTAAAGGATACCTTCCTGTCCACCCCTAACCCTGCAAAGAGCAGTAAAATCACTTTTGAAAATGTTTTCTGCTTTGGGACTACTGGGAAATGGCATATCCTCTGCAAATGAGAGCTCCAGGTAGGTCACCCAAGGCAGCCAGGAGAAAATGTGGAATGAACTTCTGGCAATTGTCCAAAGCATCAATGTATCTGAAATAAGTCTAGTTTTGCTCTGTAAGCCATGAAACCTGGTGAGATGGGACCAAAAGATGCAAGCATTCTTTGAGTCCAAGGAGGAAACACCTGGAAACAGACTGTAGCTCTCTTAGCTTCATTTTTTCTGTTTTCAGGGAAGATGCAGGCAGAAAAGTCCAGGGGGTCTCATTCAAAACTGTTTTCTGGGTTTTAAGCTGAAATTTACACCTTTAATCTCCAAATGGTGATGGCAGTTGGCCTGGTGCATTGCCCTCGGGGCTTGAAGAAGGTGTATAAAGAGATGCTCTTTAAAATATTTCTGGATATCAACAAACTTTTTTGGAAAAAAGAAAACCCAAACCAAACCAAACCAAAACAAAACCCGACATGTTGGTGAGTTGAGTGTAAATAAGAAGAAACAGAAGGATTCAGATTTTCTTTCAAAAACTGGCTTGAGCATGAAGGGGGAAAACATCCAGGTGTCAAAATAGGCTTGAGGTTTTGCTGAACCCAGAAGTTCTGGAGAACAGTATGAGATGTTTTTGCCAAACCCTGAATACTGCAGGGTTAAACCTTCCCTCTAACCAATTAGATAATTGCCATTTCATTCTGTGGATTTCTTAATTGTTTCTTCTCTTTTAATGCAAACAAAATAGCCTTGTCTCAAGGTAATTTTGCTAATATTTTCATAATTAAATAATTACTTCAACCCTGAATTAAAAACTGTCCTGCTGTCTCTAGGTACAGTAGTCTGGCAGCTGTTTTAAATTTAAATAGCCCTTGAGAGCAGTCAGGTTAAGGACTCAATTTATAACCTTATAAATTAACAGAGGGAAACCTACTCCATAATGCAACAGACAATTCTATTTATAATGCTTAATTAAGCCCCTCCAGTCACTAACAAAACCCATTTGTGACCTTTCGTTTTAACCTCCCCCAAATGCAAGTCCCCTGAGATGATACGTGTTAATATGTGAATGTTGATAGAATTTGCTGGCATTATGGTCAGGTATTATATATCTGATGGTCTGGATAAATTAGCTCCTGATAGCTCACTAATCAAATGTAAGAAAATGTCAAGTTGGGCAGTATTGATGAAACCCTTTATCAAAGCCCTGGAGCGAAGTAGAAAGAAAGGGAAATGCCCATGTCTAATATTGCCTGCAAGCACTTGCTCTGAATTTCAGAAAGTCTTGGCAACCAAGAGAAAGTATCAGAATTGTATTGAAGGATGGCGGTGGGCAGCCATTCTTGGTGGCTTCATTTATTTGCTATGGCTAGTAGCCTCAGGCTGCCTTCTCTTAGCTTAATACAGAAGACCCAAAGTGATAGCCAATTCAATGCTGTTTTACCTAAGATATTACAGAGTGGAGTTATCTGGAAAATTCCAAGTAACTCAGAAAGCTACAGGGTGTGGGTAGACTAATGTTTGTAGACATAGGAGTGTCTCCTGGGAACAGGCCCTAGAAGGAGAAAGGAAGCACATATACTACTTGGACACTTTTTGTGGCCCAAGGGAGTTGTAGGGACCTGAACCCAGAAATTCTTGGAATATGGCCTGGCATCTTGGAATATGTGTGGAGAGTCTTATCAGGTTTCAGGACCGTTCAGGGTATTTCCATATGTAGAGTCAGCATAATGTGATACTTCTGGCTCTGCTGCAAGTCTTTAGGCAAGTCCTTAATTTCATTGCTTCAGTTTTCTCATCTGCAAAATGGGAACCGTACAGTACCTACCTTATAGGGTTGTTGTGAAGAATAAATAGAGTTAATACATATATAGGCTTTAAACAGTGCCTGGTGCATAGTAGGCACTATGTAAGCCTTGGCTGTTATCATCATAGCATCTCCATAAAATCTTTCTCCTGTGGGCTCTCTCCTTTCCCAGTGCTGCTATAGCAGTCAGGTCAGGCTGTTGTGACCTCTCTCCTGAATAGCTTCCTAATTCATTTCCTTATTCTAAATCCATATGTCGTCCAATACATCATACACAGTGTTTGCACTTAAATCTTTGAAAAGTCTACCTCTGATCTTGTCCCTATCTTATTCAGTGGTCTGCAGAGTTCATCACATGAAGTCTAAATTCCTCATTCTACCCCTTCCTCCTAACCCTAGTTTCACTTTCTAATTACATTTCACTGCTTCTTCTCACGAACCCTCCCCTGGAGCCACTGCAAGCTCCCTTACTCTCTTCTACTTGTTCTGGCATGTTTTTGCTTTTATACCTGTGCTCACTGTTCTCTCCACTTGCCGTTCACTTTCCTCCCAATATCTTCTGCTTCACATCCCAGCTGTCCTTGAAAACAAGGCCCGATTGCCACTGCTACCCTGGAGCCTTTCTGATTCTGTCATTTAACCATCCCTCTTTCTTTTCTGACCTCCAATGTTGTTGTTGTTTTAGTTCTCAACCCTAGTTACCTGCTATTACAGCTTTTAATTTTTATGCCCCCTATTTAGTATGTTCCGTATCTTAGCCTCTAAGCCCTGTAAATTAAGGCTGATTCTTTAGTGTGTCCTACTCAGTCCTGTCCTGAACCGTATGCTATGCACAGAGCAGGCCCTCTGCAAACAAGAATGAAATATTAATACTAATATTAATTGGGTCTGTGACTTATTCTTAGTCACTTTATTGCTCTGTGTTTGACTGCCTATGGAAATATTTCAACTCCAAAAAGTAAATAGGATGAAAAAAATACCATCAGCAAGATAAACAAACATACAAAATGCACAATTGATCCCCAAACAATGGATTGTTTTTTAAGAAGGAGCAGTCACAAAAATATTTGGAATCCAGTACCTTTATATCTGGTTACTACAGCTGCGTTGACACTAAGAGGCTCATGAAAGCTGACAGTGAGTGATGTGCTGCTGGTTACCATGAGACAAGCATTGGTTGGCACCTCAGGGGCTCCTGGGACAGAAGGAGAAGCACAAGGATCTTAATATAGCAAATCCTTTTCAAACAATGTTCTTGCCTCTTCAAAGGGTACCCCGAAACACACACTATGGAAACATTTGTTTGTAGAGCCTAATAGATTTTGCTTTTGAACATTTTCATTAGAAGTCTCAATGGCCTTTATTCATGGCCATTGTGGTCTTATTTGAGCATTAGAACATCTTCTGAAGGGGTAAATAATACCAGTTAAGCCTTCTCAAATTATCTTAGAAACACAATAGGAGATTGGGCTGGACCAGTGGAGAGGAGGCCAGAAAGTGTTAGCAGGAACCGACGTTGTAGATAGAGACAGTTACATTTCATAAAGTACTTTCATGGAAATCATTTCGTCGGAGACTTTTTGCAAGCCTGTTGGGTAGAAAGAACGAGTAACAGCATCCCCACTTTTAGGATGAGGAAACTACAGCCCAAAGAGGCCAAATTACTGGTTCAAGGACACAGTGAAGACATAGCTAGGATGGAAGCCCATGGCTTCAGATGCCCAATTCTGGGCTCTTGCCAGCCTGGAATGCTAACTTGCCTTGCTCTCAGGCTGCTTCCAATTACATCAGGTACTATTTTTCTAAGAAAGACTTCATGGGCAAATGTCATGTCCACTAACCTCAGGTTTTAAAGGACTTCTGATCACTCTAGGTACTTTTTAACACCCAGAAGATGTTTTTAACACCCAGAAGATGTTTTAAAACAACCCAGAAGGGTGTTTTAACACCCAGAAGATGCAAATGTCGTGTCCACTAACCTCAGGCTTTAAAGGACTTCTGATCACTCTAGGTAATTTTTAACACCCAGAAGATGTTTTGTAATTTAGAAGAAAATTTTAAAAATGGCATCAAGCCTAAAAATGTGACCGATTCTAGTATTAATCTGTCCTGAATGAGGTACCATAGTAAATACATTTATTGAAACAGTTGCTGAATATCTTTTTTTAAAAAACGTGTATCAGCATTGCTAAAGATTGTTAATGTTAAAAGCAGCCTTTCATTAATGTTACTTAAGCTATTTGCTTCAAGAGAAAGGATTAGGCCTAGATTTGGTATATTTAGTGTACAATACTACAGAAAACAAGAATTTCCCTGCCTTTGGTGTTTATTTATATCACAAAGCAGAGGTGGATAATTCCCAGCCTAATGAACCCATCTTTCCCTTATGTTTAAATTTTCAAGCCTAATTTTTAGTTTTTGTTGTTTAAATAAGATCACCTGTTGGAATAAGAGTTTAATGTTTCACAAGTGTTCGGATTTTATATGAATTTTTACATCAAGGGCGGCACTAAGCAGTACCTTCCAATGCTAATGAGTATTATCCAGAAACAAGGCTTTTCTTAAACTAACAGAAAGAACTGGTAAAGAGAATGGAAGTGCAGACAGCAGTGTAATTCATGGGTTGATTGTCCTTCTCTGTTGCCTGTATTAACCGAAGGTCAGTTTATATAAGCTGTGTGTAGTAGAGAGTTGAAAACAGCTTAAACTGGAGCTTGAAGCAGAAACTGGACAAATAGGCAAACAAATGGTTTTCCACCTCCACATCCCCAAATATAGGCACTTAGGGCATCAGACCATCCAAGTCATTAGGCATTAGGGTGTAGCGGGCGGAAAGTGCTAGATGAGTGTGACATGGTGGAGGGAAGCCAGCAGCACTAAAGCCTCATGGCTGTTGTCAGAGAACCTATCAGGAGCCCGAAAATCAAGCAAGACAAAAGATCCTTTTACAGCCTCCCAGAGCCCTTGCTCCACATAGGCTGACAACGGCCATCCATGACCCTGTAGAGCTGCAAAAAATCAGTAAAAGAAGGCCTGGCTGTCTCAAACCAGGGTTCAGTCTAGTTAAATGTACAAGTCCTCTGCTTATACTCACTGGCATGTTCAAAGCCTGTTTTCATGCGTCTGTAGAGTCGGTACCTCCACTCCCAAGCTTTCAGTTGTTTCTCTTTCTCTGTGTTGTCCAGGCTGAATCTTTCATTCTCCACCTGAGCAGACAGTTCACTCACCCTCTCCTGGGCTTCCTGCACCAGTGTGTTGAGGTGCCTTGCTCGGCTTTCCAGGCTGACAACTGAAGGGAAAAAAATGGGGTGACTCCCTTTTCTTTCTGGGGAAATGCTACTTAGTTGGCAGGATATCTGAGAGTCTACTATGGGTTTTTTAAAATGCCTGGGGAAAGTGGAATCTATGTTCATTATTAACTATCTTACTATGATAAAGGTCTAATTGGTGACACAACTAGTTGATAGTACACCTATCAACTTAAGAGATTCCCATTGCCCTCTGGCCCAAATAGCTGCCTAGCAGAGTTAATTAGAATTCCATTAGTATGAGGCCCACTTCTGTTTCACATTGCACACGTTTGTTTCCGTGATCTTCAGAGGGACAGACACTAAGGGGCAAAAGCTTTGTAGGACTAGGAAGGCCTTAAGAAAAGTTGTCCATGAGGCAAGTTGCATTCTGCTGAAGAATATGTTTGTTTTTTTTTTGTTTTTGGTGTTTTTTTGTTTGTTATATTCTTCCCAGCTCATAGAGATTTTTGTATGTGTGTCTTAGTGGTAATTTTGTTCTTGTTAATCAATTTACTTATTGCTAACAAAGTGTTCCACTATTGCTGCCCCAGTAGAGCTAGTGAGTCCCGATGGTTGGGTGACTTGGGTGTGATCAGACATTGATCTTTGATCAGTTTGATCTTTGATTGTGGTCTGATTGGAGGAACGGTTTCTGGAGATGCCCATGCCCAAGAGAGCAAGTTATACTGGCTCCTCTTGCAGAGAGAGGTTGTCAGGCTTGATATTTCTGTTTTATTCAGTGTGTGATAATCTTTATTTGATTCACATCATATTGTTTACCCAACCTTCCCTTGTGTGAGTGAACGTTCATGTCAATGGTAGAACATTTCAAATTCTTAGGTCAGGTTGGGAGTCTGCTTCTTGCTGTTTACTCATGGCAGTCATGCATGTGAGGGCCTGCCTAGGTGGTCACTTGGTCACTTCAGTGGAGCCCTTCCTGGTTGGTGACAGAGAAGGAAGACAGCCTTAGCATGGGCATGTGGTGGAGGATCATACAAATAATGAAACAGATCAGAGTCAAGTTCTGCAGATCTGTCACCAACATGTGGTTGACATTCTGTATGACCAAAACAATATTTCCCCCTGGTGGGTGGGAAAGAAATCCAACCATTTCATTCTTCTAATCCAGAGAGAAAGTATTATGAAGATAATGCAAGTGAAAATTTGTTAGGTATATTTTGAAATGGAAATTAAGTGGTTATATAGGCACGTTTGCATTAATTATAGGAATTGAATACTAATTTATTACTGCCCCTGCTCACCATCAGTCTAAATTTATTTATAGATGAGGTCAATGAAAAATTAGTTGAGTCTTTTTCTTTTTCTTTCTTTCTTCTTTCTTTTTAAAGTTGCTGTTTGGAACACTCAGGACTGTGTTTTGCTGCAGATTTGTCATGGTTAATGAATGTTGCTATAGCAGTCAATCATGTACTCTAAATACTGTCACACTTTTTTTTTAAAGCCTCAGTCATGAGCCATGACAGAAAAATAAACAAACAAATATAAAGCTAAAAAACTCTTTCACTGAGCAGCTACACTATGCAGAATCCCTTGGGAAGGCTAAAGGAGGCCAGAATAAATGATAATATAAGTGCTGTGGATGTAGGGAAGCAATGATGGTGTATGAACATAGAGGTTCTGGAGAAAAGAAATACACATACACACACATGGGCGCATACTCCTGTGGAAAAATTGGCAATATCAGCAGCCTCAAGGTGCAATTTCCTGGAGCAGTGAGATTGACAAGTCAGTACTAAATGCTGTTAATTTAACTAACTTCAGATTAATGCTAGAGTCTGCTGTGACTGAAGCCCTCAAACACAGTCTCATTATAGCCTTGCTGGGAAGGTCCTAAATATAGGCATTGACAGTTTAAAACAAATTCGTATACATTTGTGTATTTTTAGACATAGGTTAGGCGTCAGAGTTTGTGTCACAGTTTTCAGGTTGATTAATTGACCCAGTAACTGCACCCTCTACACTCTCCCCCCTCCTTCTTCCACTACAAATTATGGAGAAAATGGGGGAATTGTCTTTGCTAAGTCATTCAGTGAGCTTTTTATTGAAAGCCTGATGTTTGAATTGCATGCATGCGTCGACACTTGGGTGATAGACACATGATTTATAAAAATAAATTTTTCTAATACTATGAAATCCCCCCTATTAATTTTTATATCCACAACAGTTATTACTGGTGTGAATTCCAGGTGGCATTTCAGATGGACAGCTTCTCTTGAGCTATGCTTGGCTCCCCCTGGAAATTTTTTCTGCTTTTCCTAGCACAAAACATTTTGTTTCTAGACTTTGCCTTTACTTCTAGACTGTAGACCTGATGCTATCTGAGTTGTAGTGGTAAAGGGATTCTGTATCTTTAAGAAAAGCATTCACCTCTTCATAGAATAACAAGGAAGATACACAGAATTTTATAGCCAAGTAAGTTTTCCAATCATTTAGATCCCTGTGCTTCTCAAAGTGAGATACCTAACATGCAGCATAGCATGGTGGTGGTGTTGATGGGGTGCAGTGGGCATCTCTGAAGCCTCAGAATAAATATGTGTGTCTTTCTGGAGCATCAGATTTTCAATGCAGATTTTGATGAAAGCAAATTATTTAGAAGTTAAAACAAACACTTCTATTATGGAGAAGAATGGAACATTTTCCTAAAAAATGAAGATAAGAATAGGAAGTTTATAGATCTCTCGCTCTCTCTTTTTTCGCCCCAGGCTAAGCTCCCAGATGCCCCTGGGAGTATACCTACTCACTTGCTTCTGTTAGAAGTAATTCCATGCACGAGTTGGAGAGGCACTAACTGAGCCAATGGTTTCAAACCATTTCACCAAGCAAACCTTTTATTATTTTTATCCTATGGATTTTTAAATAGTTTAATAAAACAC
The DNA here is from genome assembly GCF_000442215.2 of Lipotes vexillifer. Lineage (NCBI taxonomy): Eukaryota > Metazoa > Chordata > Mammalia > Artiodactyla > Lipotidae > Lipotes > Lipotes vexillifer. The sequence continues at coordinate 165,795 of NW_006790633.1, read as the reverse complement.
TCTCTTTTGAAGGATTTTCTTTATTGACTGCCAAATCAGCTGACTTAAAGTAATCATTTTTCTCCCTATTAATAGTGACCTATATAACTGCCAATAGAAGCATCTCTTCAGTATTAGATAATCAAACCTAACAAACTGGATTAATGTTTTAAGGAAAATCAAGTAAATATGATAATCATATTAGAATTTGTAGTTTTATCTTGAGTAACGATGTGTTGGTTAAGTTTTTGACACCTTGGAAATTGTTTGGGGAGCCCCATTCCTATTTTTTCCACCCCAGAATGAGAACCTTTTCAACCCCCTTATTTTTAAAGGTAAAGAAACTGATACCCAGGGAGGTGGGATGATGATCCAAGGTTTCCTTAAAAACATTAAATTTAGTGAACTTCCTCTAAACCTAAATGGAATGCAAATTAACCGATTCTTTATGTATTGCAGTTTTCTAATTGCTATCTATTTGGCACACGATTGGTGAACTCATTTTGGTTGGCTGTTTGGATATAGAAACTAGAAAGGTTAATGTCAATTTTGTGATTAATTTTCCTGCCCATCCACTTCCCTTTTTCTTGGGTCCATTCTCTTTTCACTTCTACCCTCTGGATATTTTGAGTCCAGAACTCCTGTATCTGTTTGCAAGGTTTGGTCTTTTCACTCTTCCTGCAGTTGATCCCTTCTCCAGGCAAGCAGCTATCCCTCTGTGCAGCCATAGCCAGCACAATAGAGGGTCTGTGAGTGTGTGGTGAGCTGTCCGGCTGGGGCAAGACCACTTGGCGGCTCCTGAAATAGGCTCCGTGCTATTGTGATGTTTAATTATCAACAGCATTTCTACCACCCAGTGTTTCTGAGTGGGCATTTGTTATAAGACCTGCCCAGCTAATTAACTACAGGGTGGGAGTGGGGGGAGGGGCAGGAACTTGGTGTTCAAAGAATACAATTATGGCTACTGTTTAAATCCTCAGATAAATAATAATCAGACCAAGTGGATTTTCTTCACCATCAGAATCTAACCTGTTGGACTTCCCTGGCGGTCCAGTGGTTGACTTCGCCTTACAAGGAAGGGGGTGCGGGTTCAATCCCTGGACAGAGAGCTAAGATCCCACATGCCTCATGGCCAAAAAACCAAAAACATAAAACAGAAGCAATATTGTAACAAATTCAGTAGACTTTAAAAAATGGTCCACATAAAAAGAAACTTAAAAAAAAAAATCTAACCTACTGATTGCCAACTACTTACTATCCTTACATTTCTTAATTTTGCCTTTGCCCTGCAATTGGTGAATTTGGGCCTAGTTGATAATTGCTTAAAGCTTGAAAAATATAATGAGGGTAAAATGTAAACTAATTTTAATTTTTAACTGAGGCTTTTAGGGAGCAATTCATTTGACTTGCTTAAAGAAATACCTTTGCCCATTACTAATGATATGCCATTTTACAATGTAGCAACAACTTTTCTATTGTTATTGGCATTTTCCTTGTTTGCATTGATGAGAAATATGGGGCACCAAGACAATCATTTAACCTCAGTGTTAGAAGGATCCTTACAATCAGCCTTAAGTGCCTCTTCAGATAGTACCTTTGGCCCTGTAAGATTTCCTTCATGAGGGGAAGTCACTGTTCACCAAGGAGGCCTTGTGATAATCTTACATAGAAGACTATCAATTAGTAGAGGTTTGTATTATTATTATTAAACCCATTAGTCTGTGTTATATTTTTAAGAGGCACACAAAAATAAGTCAAATACTTGTTTTTATAAAATAGCTCTGTGTTCTTCCATCAAAAAAAAAAAAAAAAATCTCTTGCCCCAGATAAAAATTGTCTGTTCTAGCTGCCATCCAGAAATATATTATATACTAAGTCATGTCAATTTCAACCCTGTTATTTCAAAGGAGAAAACAAGGTCACCTAGGTATAACCCTTGATTATAAGCCAATATCCTCTGGGCAACCAAGAATAGCAGTTAATAATATTTATCTTTGCTGATCATAAATGACAACCTCCTAACAACCTCACAACTGACTTGTTTTCAGCTAGGAATGTCAAAAGAAATAATATGGAGGTATTTCAATAATTAAATGTTTTTTAATTCAAAAACTCAAAGCGTAAGTTGCAGTTTACCTGTCTTGATAAGGTTCAGGGCTCAAAATTCACTTTGGTTTCACCTGGGCCTCAACCTGTTGTCTTATTTTCAGGTTTTCCCAAGGACTTTGAGAGTGTGGTTTCCGAAAGGTTTTAGTGATTTGGAGATTAAGTGTTTCATTTTAATTACTCTGAACTTTCTTCTCCTAGAACTCATTACACCCTGGACATAGGGCTCTGGAATGTTTTTCTCTGCTATTTTCAGCAGAATGTGGATTCACGAAGTCCATATCATGTAGTTTAAGTTGTAATTGTTGCTCTTTAAGAAGCCAGAGCCATTGACATAGAAAGGGACTTGCTGCCCAGGTCTCCCCAACTCCAGGGAGGCAAATGGACATTTTCTCTGAAACAAACACACAAAACACTTGAAGAAATTATTTAGAAAATCCAAAGCAGATTACCCAATGACATCACAGGGAGTTTAAATATGAAATAAGATAGCTGTATCTTCTGCTGATTTTTCGATGCTGTCCAATAGAAATACAGTGTGAGTCACATCACTTAAAATTGGCTAGTAGTGACATTAAGAAAGCAAAAAGAAACAGGTGAAATTAATTTGCATAATATATTTTAGTTAACAGATCCAAACATTATCATTTCAACATGCAATCAGTATAAAATTATTAATTAGATATTTTATATATTTTTTGGTACTTAAGTCTTGAAAATTCAGTGTAAGTTTTACATTTAAAACACATTTTAATTTGGACTGGACACATTTCAAGTACCAACAGTCACATGTCTATGTTAGTATAGTTTTAGAACATAAAATCCTACAAACTTTAAAAAGTGCCTATATTGGACAGTGTTTTCACAACACTATACAACAGATGGGTAAAATATTTAAATTCTCTACCAGAAAATCTTGGGTTTGTTTTATTTCGTTTCTGCAAGTTATATTGGCTAACAATCTTTTTGACCATTTACAGTGTGCCAGGGAAATGTTTTAAACCTATTACATTTAATTCTCAACCATCTTAGAGGGCCCCTAGTGATCTCTGTCTCCTAGTTTTCACACCCTGTACCAGGGCTGATCTATGTTGGTCATCGAGATAACAAGATTCAGCAAAAATGATAATATATCACCTCTGATATTAGGTTATAAAAGAGACTGTTGCTTCCATCTTGGTTGGTCTCTTTGTCTTTCTTAAATCATTTGCTCTGGGGGAAGCCAACTGCCACGTTAAGGAATAGCCCTACGGAGAGGCCCATGCAGGAAGGGACACAGGTCTCACCAGCAGTCACTCTGAGTAAGCTTGGCTCTCCCGCAACGGGAGAGGCCCACGTACCGCAAAAAAAAAAAAAAAAAATTAAAAACACTTGATCATTTCAAGCATAGGGAATAGCAGTCCAAAATCCTTCTAATAAGATGGTGAGGAGTGTTCAAGGAATGGAATGGAGGCTGGTGTATCACGGGTGAGGGGTGAGCAGTATGAGATGAGGTTTGAGAAGGAGCAAGTTTGTAAGTCAGGGTGAGGATTTTTACACCTATTTTAATGAAGCAGATAAAAATATCTGGGGACGCATTCTAGCAACCTGCCTAAGGCTTGTTCTTTACGTAGTCTTAATGGTTGCAAATCTTTGTCTTTTGAGGGTGGATTTGATTTCAGGAAATCTCTCTAAATCATTGGAAACCACGACTGGTGAACATGGAGGGTGATGACGCTGAGCAATGCTGTTTTGGAACAAAAATCAGATGTGACTCTAAGCAGTGAGTCAGATTTTCTCATTAACTGGCTCTGAGGACAAATCCAAAAGCGTTTAGAGCAATGGCAGCACTGTTGGAGCAAGTGTGGGGTCTCCCATGTGGACCCTCTTAAAGGATAACATTCGAGTGGATTGTAGACTTTCTGGTGTGTTTGTTTACATAAAGCCAGCCTCATTAGTTTATAGTCACACCTCTTAGACGTGCCCTGAACCAGTCCCAGCACCAACACGGACCCTTGACTACTGCAGAAATAGTGGTGCATCCTGACCAGTCTGCCAAAATTTTAACATTGGTGTCTGCACCACACTCAGCTGACAGCTACTCTGCGATCATATTTTATGAAGTAACTGAACATAACTAATTCTGGGAGACATTTCCTAGTTCCACAGGCAGTATCCAAGGGAAAGTGAGAGAGAGGGGTTCACAAAGGATTGCAGAGAGAGAGAGGAAAGGATCTAGAGAGAAGGGAGAATGCAGCTATAGGAAAGGGCAGAAGGACTAAAAATGAGGAGCGTTCTGCCATATTATTAATCGGTGTAGAAATAAAAACAGTCAGGCTACGTCTGCAACCAAATTTCAAAACAGTGCCTGGAAAACACAATAATGGCAACAACAACAGGTTCCCCACAGTGTAACTTACGTGAAGACAAAGTTTTCTTCATACATTGTGTGTGCAAGTGCATGAATGTGTGTGTGCATGTGCACTGTACACATAGTGTATGTGTGTGTGTGCTAAAATTCAATACCTGCAGTTCCCAGCAGTATAAGGCAGGGCTTAAAATTCAACTGAAATTTCAACTGAAAATTTATCAGCACCTACATATGTGCCAGGTATTGGGGTCAAAAGATGAGATAACATCCATGTGAGTGAGCAGATTTGCACATGGTAGGTATCCAAAAACAACTAGTTTCTTTACGGTTACTGTTTATAGAGCCGAAATGATGCCAAATAGATAGCAGCCTCAGAAAGGCAAGGACCTCATTGATGATTCAGTATATTCGTCCTGGAGATTGTTGAAGTGTGATTCGAGGGTAGAGGCAGGATATGAGTTAGGATAAGGGAGGGGTTTATGACGAGGGACTTTCAGTTATGGAGCAAGTCTTTCTCAGCCGTTGTTCAACTGAGTATGAGTTATAGCAAGTGGGATACTGAATGGATGAAAAAAATCTAAAGTATAGCCCCCAGGTATCCTGTAGTACCTTTGTACATTAACTTTCCTAGCGCTAGTCCTTTTAGATTCTGGGCCTGTTTCCTGAGCTTGGCACACGTATGTGGGATTCTACCTCAACAATGGCTAATGTTTTCTCCTAGAAGGAATGAATATTACTTTGTGCTGCTTACCTAAAGATGGGAGGAACAGAAAAAAGTTGCCGAATAAAGATAGTAGATTCATCTAATGAGCAGGCTGAGGTTCTGTGTATATTTAAACTTGGGGCAGTGTGCAAATTTGGGTGGCCACTTCTGGAACTTTCCTTATGAATAAGGAAATGTACATGGTTGAATTTCAAGCCATGTTTATTCAGAACACCTTCATATAGCTCTATGATTTCAGGGGCTAAAGCCCAGAAGACATGCCTGACCAGTGGCTTAGGAGGTAAATCCCTAAACGTATCTGTGTCTTTGTGATTCCTGTTGCAAAAGGGAGAGAATTACAGAGGACTTTCTTCTGAGTTACGTCAGGATCTTCGGTTGGCATAGTGAAAAGAGTATTGGGCTGTTTTCAGAAGGAAACACACAGGGGAAGGGAAGACAGAAAATTTACCCTATTAGAAATCCTGAAATATCTAACAGGCATTAGAAGAGGACAGATGGAGAGTCAGGGAAGGAAGGAATTGAACATCTGCAGTGTGACAGTGAGTGTGCTAATGCTTTTCCACAAATACCAAAACAATACAGAAGATCTGGGTTCAAATCATGGGTCCACCACTTAGTAGCTTTGGAGCACTGGATGAATTATTTGTCTTTATTTCAGTTTCCTCGTTGATCAAAACGAGGAAACTAACTCTCATCTCACAAGCCAGTGGTCAGGATCAAGTGAGACGATGTAAGCAAAAGCGTTTTTGCAGTGTGTAAAATACTCTAAGAACTTAAGACCTCATTCTTCTATCCTGCCTCTGCAGCTTCTGGGGATCAATTTGCAGTGGGTGCTTGCTTATCTGGTTCTAGCTGGGAGACTCTTCATGGGTTGGCTCATACTCATGCACAGAAGCAATTTGATTTCTCTGGTACTTGATATATAAAGTGAATTAAAAATCCCTGAAAACAGACTGTGTCTTCTATCCTGCCTTTTTTCAACAGGAATGACATCTCAGCTCATAGAACAGCACAAAGAAATACACCATAGGATTTTAGCAAAGGCACAAAGGGAAAGGTACAGGGGCGCAGTGGCCACAGCCTTCTTTATTAGTTATTTGGAAAGACAGTGAGTTTGCACAGCAGGATTCCAGGCATGGTATCTCACACACTTGGACTTGAATCCTTGACATCCCTATTCATTTGCTAGATGTGTGACCTTTGGTCAGTCACTTAACCTCCCAGAATCACGAATTCCTCTTCTTCAAGATGGAGTTAATAACATCATCCTGAAGGGCTAGTGTGAAAACTGGAGATAATGTACGTGGAGATTTCATAGGTTCTCAATCAATAGTCCTTTGCCATTTTTACACATGTGGGAGTCTATACATGATCCTATCTCTTTAACTTTTTGGGTGGCCAAGGTGACTTTAGGTGTCATATTTCCTAGAAGCTGAAACCTGGGTTTCTCTCTCACTGTCCTTTACAAGTTTGTGATGGTAATGTGGTTACCATCCCACAGGGAATGAGAAAAACCAGGGATCTTTTGAATGAATTTGCTTTCGGTTTAACTAAATATTTAGTACTTGGGTTATTTTATGGAGATTTAATTATGCACAAGGGGGATTGGGGAGATTGGGAGTATTACTGGTTTCATGGAAAATGCAGAAATTCTTTGCAGCGTCTCAGGTAAGTAAGACTAATGTTTCATCCAGCTCAGTGCAGGCAACATCTGGATGAATGGTCTCCTTGTTCCTATAGAATGGGGCTCAGTCTGCATTCTCTATGTTCAGACCCCTTGATTCTCTCTCCACCGCTCTCACACTGCATCTTTAGGACAGACGTTATTGCAACATAAATTGGAAGGCAGCAAATAAACCTTTTTGATTTCTTCCATCCTTATTTGCCCATCCCTCCAAATCCTCCAATTCCACTAAAAAGAAGCAGCACTTTGATGATGGAGCTCTTATTGAAGAGTCCCAATGCTACTGAACCCAAGTCCTCATTCTTTTTGACATGGATGTGGTGAGTTTAGCATTTTTAAAATAAAGAGTTTTATGATACAAGGTTCTGCCTCTGTACCTAGTTTTTGGGTGGCAGGGGTTTATGAAATTTAGGAGCAGAGATGTGACCTCTAATTATATATTTGCTTGCTTCTCTTTCAGCCTTCTGGGTCTCACCACTTGGAAGTGAGTGAATCAGTATTAGTGAAACTAACAATTTGATGAGTTTACTTTTTTCTTTTAGGAAACATAAAAACTGTGGCTCAGAGCCATTGTGGTCATTGGGTCAGAGAGTTTGCACCTAAGGGAATATGAGTGCCTCCCTCAGAACGTTGTGTGAGGATTAAAGGAGTCAATACATGTAAAGTGCTCAGAATAGTGCCTGGCACAGGGCAAGGGCTATATGATTTTATCCCACCCACTGCTGGGTGGGGTCTGTGACCTGAGAGCAGTTCCCTGTGGTAAGTACTATCAGCTGTACTTCAAAATACATCCAGAAAGAAGCCATTCACAAAAGACCACATACGATGTGATTCCATTTATATGAAATGTCCAGAAGAGGCAAATCTATAGAAACAGAAAGTAGATTAGTGGTTGCCCAAGGCTGGGAGGAGTGGGGAGGTTGGGATGAGATAGCCGAAGGGTATGGGGTTTCTTTTGGGGTGATGAAAATGGTCTAAAATTGACTGTGGTGATGGTTGCACAAGTCTGTGCATATACTAAAAACCATTGAATTGTACACGATAAGTGAGTGAATTGTATGGCATGTGAATTATATCTCAATAAAGCTGTCAAAAAATACATTCAAAATTCCACCCCTGCTCACCATCAATGTCACCATGAATGTCACTACGGTGCTAGTCCAAGCAACTGGCATCTGTCTCCTGGACCATTAGAATAGCCTCCTAATTGGTTTTCACAATTTCACAGTTGCCCTAGCCACTGTGTATTCTCCACAGACGGCTGTAGTGATCTTTTATTTATTTATTATTTATTTATTTATTTATTTTGCAGTGCGCGGGCCTCTCACTGCTGTGGCCTCTCCCGTTGTGGAGCACAGGCTCCGGACGCGCAGGCCCAGCGGCCATGGCTCACGGGCCCAACCGCTCTGCGGCATGTGGGATCTTCCCAGACTGGGTCACAAACCCGTGTCCCCTGCATTGGCAGGCTAACTCTCAACCACTGCGCCACCGGGGAAGCCCTGTAGTGATCTTTTAAAATGTAAAGCAGAATATGTCTTCCTTCCTCCTTCCATTCCTCCCTCCCTCCCTCCTTCTTTCTTTCCCACGCCACGCGGCTTGCAGGATCTTAGTTCCCTGACCAAGGATTGAACCTGGGCCCCAGCAGTGACGGCACCGAGTCCTAACCACTGGACTGCCAGGGAAGTCCCCAGAATATGTCTTTCATCTACTTAAACTGTTTCACTGTCTCCCCATCACACCTAAAATCAAAGTGAAACTTCTCACCTTGGCTAATCTGGTCCCTGTGACTTGTCCCTCAGCCATCACGCTCCCCTATGTTCATTTTGCTTTAGCCACACTGGCCTTCATGTTCTTCAGATATGGCAATCTCATTCCTACCTGCCTCAGAACCTTTCTGTTTGCCATTCACTCTGCCTAAAATTTGACCCCATATCTTCTCATAGCTCATTCCTTGATATTGCCTAGGACTAGGCTCAAATGTCACTGCATTAGAGAGGCTTTTCTTGCCCAACCCTATTAAAATAGTCCCCACTCCATCAATCTCCACCCATTCATTCACTTTATTTTCTTCATAGTATTTATCACTATTTGAATTTATATTTTAATTTATCTATTTACTTGATTGTTGGAAATCTCCCCTAGTATGTAAGTTCTTTGAGCGTAGAGATTTTTGTCTTGTTCACCACTGCATTCCTAGTACTTAGAACATGGCCTTTCCTCATTGTTTGTTGAATGAGTGAATGAATGAATGGAACCACCATATTGACTGTGGACAGAAAGACATTAACACACACATACTCATTCTCTTTTCTATCTCATTCTTTTTTCTATGTATATGTCCTGTGCTATAGCCTCACTTGGAGTATTTCACATATCTTAAAACTTGCATTCAATTCTTACGAGGAAGTTCCTTTGAGGTTCCTTTTCAATAACATTCTGTGTATTCTATTTAGAACGTAACTTGATGCTTAGACTGATAAACACTCTCACTGTTTGCATGAAAGTTCATGAAAACATGTAAAGGATTTCAGAGCCTATGCTTAGTCAACCATTCATTCTAAGGGCCAGCAATGGCTATTTCGGTGGCATAAAGCTGCGGTCTGGCCTTAATAGTACATGTTTTATTTTTGAATTTACTTACAGTGTGGACTTTCTTGGGCCCCTGTTCTCAGAAGAATCCTAGCAATGGGCACATTGTTGGTCATGATGGCAATATCCAGAGGTGTCAGTCCCTCACTGTTAGGTGTGTTGAGATCTAGTTCTTCCGATGTGTACTGATACAGGAGGATCTGCACAGCATCCATGTCTTGCTGTTCAACTGCTTCAAACATAGCTTCATTGCCCTGGAAGTTCTGGAAAAGAATGAAGCAGGTTAGCACAATTTCATAGACCAGCTTGTCCTCATGGACCAGCTGTTTTGAATTTTAGGGACTGCTTCAGTGACTGCATTCCCACTTATAAGTGGTATAACTGCTATTTATTCCAAGGTCTCCAAAGTGAACACTATTGAACCCTCCCTCCATCTTTTTTAAAGAACATTGAAAAGATCTGTACATTTAGATGCATTGAGACAATATAGTATACAGTCTATAGTTAAGAGCAAACATCAGTTTTTCTCAAACCAGTCTTCTGTGGAATACTGTTCAGTAGGCCATTATAAGGTGTTCCATGAAGAAAGTAGCATGTGGTCAAATGAATTTGGTAAACATTAGATTAAACCAAGTTACTGCATTATTTTATTGTAAGACCTCTCAAGCCCTTTAGTAATTTTAACATGCAATTATGACTCTCTAATAGTTGAGAAATATGACCTGTTTCAAATATTTTTTCACAGAACATATTTTTCATTATATTTGTTTTAACTGTCCTGGAATAAGGTTCTACCAAACACAGTTTGGAAAACGCTGGCATAGGTAACACAGCACAGGTAATTTAAATTATGACTCGCTTGGAATACACTTTCTCTGTTTCTCAAACTCATCCCCTCCCTTTCCATCCCCGTGTTTTGACTGTTTCTCAGACTGTTACCAGATCATGGCAGTGACCTGCCCGTTGCAAGTCTTAGTCTCTTCCATCCCTACTCAATATTGATACAAGAGTAGTCTTTCTAAAATTTACACTGCTACATGTCCCTTCCTTATTTACAAATCTGTAGTAGATCCACACTGCCTGCAGGCTGACTCCCTAACTCCTAGACTCCTTTATACTAACCTCTACACTTTCTCAACCCTGAGCCCCAGCCACTGAATACCTGGCATTTCTGAGACCTCAGGTGAGGGGCTCAAGAGGTGGTGTCCAGGGAAGGTTTCAGTGGATGGGTGGCAATTGCTTTGGGGCCTGAGAGGGCCAAAAGTTGAATCTTCATAGGGTACAAATCGCCTATAGAAGAGAATAGCTAAAGACAATATCTATCCTTTGAAAAGTTCTTTCAGGGGATTAATAGTAAGCAAAGGAGAAAAGCTTTAGAATTCTCTCAAATACATATTTCTGTAGCTCATGGGATAAGAGCAACACATATACTATTCATACATTTATCTGGTATCTTCTCCAAGAGTTGCCAGGTGTTCAAACACGTTGGAATACCAATGGTCCTGAGCTAGCATAGCGGTTGCCTGATTAAAATGTGGAAGGTCTTCCGTAACCACATATTTAGGTTGGCAGGTTTTATTTTTAGTCTCATCAAAAATCAATTCTCCCCATCAAAGGCTACAGGTCGACATAGCTGAGTGCATAACACATGAATGAAATTCGAGGAAAACACAAAGCTATTATGCAAATGCTTGTTTTGACAATGGGGACCCAGGGGATAGAACTGTTTGATATGCAACTCTGTTTGCTACATGGCAGTCTGCTGAGCCGAAAAGGGTTTTGTCGACAATCTGCTAAGCTGAACTGCCTCTGATGCTTAGGCCGTAACCCAGCCACAACCAAGCCCTCCCAGAAGATGAGTTTGAAATGAGAAAACAAATTAGAAAACAAATGAGTGCAAAGTTAAAATGCTGCCCTGTCCAAACAACACAGTTGTGTATTTGTTTACGATTCTTAGTATGTCTAATTTCTCATGTGCCATACTTGCTCTCACTCTTAAGTCATTTCCTTCGCCATGCTTTTGTTGGCAAACTCTAGTATGCTTCTATCTGGAAAGGCTAGGGCTCATTTCTGTTTTAAGCTCAAACAAATGGTGCCATTACCCCCTGCAGAAATACCCTTGCTGAGCATGATAATATTATGCCCTCAGCTTTTACTGAGGGGCAGTATAAGAAACTGCTATGTGAGAATGTTTATAACATCCCCAGTACTACTCTTTATTCTCCATTACATAATTCACTATGACATCTTATAGAAGCCAGAGGACTTAGCAACAGGAAGATATTCATTTGGTATACTTTCAGTTATTAGCTAATGGAATGCTATTACCAATTGTCCTTCCCCTTCTGCTTTGACTGACTAGGAACTCAGAGGTAAATGTAATGATAAATTTTAGGTACTGTATTTGCCTAGGTTTTTGGTATATCTATTTCTCTTTCCAGCCCCACTGTTTTCTTTTTCCAGTTTTTTCCTTCCTTCCTCCCTCCCACCCTCCTCCCCTTCCTTCTTTCTTTCTTTTTCCCTTTCTTGCTCCCTTGCTGTCCCCCACAATCACCATCGCTATTGATTTATTTACCATTGTATAATACATTTGCATTTTTTTTTTTTTTTGGCCTGGATTCTGTCTTGAATGCCTTTGGAAAGCATATGGGGTGTACATTACAAATAAGTAAATAAAATATTGTTCATTGTTCATCCAATATTTGAATGAACACTGGATTTGAATGAACACTGGATCTCTCAGAGAGCTTATTTGATCTCAAACTCCGTATTTGTCAAGCTGCTATTTTGTGGGTTCCTTGGTCTACTAGAGAAAGAAAAACTAAGGGAAATAAAGGAAAAGAAATTAAGAAAAAGAAAGGGAAAATCTCACAGTCACTTAAACTTCGACTAACATATATATGTGCAGTTCCTACCTTACCTGACTTTCAACATTTATAAACTTGCTAACATCAGGTTTTGAAGTAAACGTGGATCATCGTAGTATCTCCTTAAATCCAAACACAATGGCACAAATCAAACCAAGATGAGAATAAAGAGTTTTATTACCACCGAAGTCTTTCTGAGACTCAGCCGGTCAGTTCTTGTTCTAAAAGAGGCTTCATCAAACGAAGAGTGGCTCCCTTTCAGTTTCTCAGAGAGGTTCCGGTACAGGCGTTTGGCAGCACTGGGAGATGATGGGGCGCTATGTTTTTTTGACTGAGAAAGATGTAAATTCTGCATTTGTTGGGTCATTTTCACACGGCAATTCCTAAGAGAAGAAAAATCTAATGTAGTAATTTACACAACATAATTATAAGTTGACAAAAAATTTTATCATCCCCAGTAACCATCTGGAATCCTGATAAAATATTATAGCTGGAAGGGACCTTAGAGATCATCAGATCCAGCTTTTTCATGTTATAGATGAGAAAGCTGAAACCCAGGGAAGGGAAGCAGCTTGTTTATGGCCAAATAGCTAGTTGGTGGCAAGAATGAAATGACAACATCCATTTGCTATATAAACATATGCATTTACATACAAACGTATATGACTTGAGCCTCTATGAAAAATCTTTTGATCTCTGTCCCACTGGGAGGAAGTATCTCAATTCTATAACCCCGGGAGTCTGTTCAATTATTCTTGGCTCTATATAATTGGAATTTTGCTACTTATACTCTAGTTGCTGTCTTCTGTTGGGTGTATAAAAGAGTGTGGCTGTTTCCTGCAGATCCCCCTTCTCTCAAAAGTGTTAACCTGTGCCTGTTGTCTGAGATTTGTTGGACTATCGCAGTGCCCAGAGCTTTGGGGAATTTGTACCGATAGGCTCATCCCTGCTCACCCCAGATACTTCAGATAGTGTCCTCCAGGACACTTACTACTGGCATTCTCCAAGTAGTATTTGACTGCTGTTCCACAAATCTCTAAACAGGTCCTCACCAACGTCATACCTGAAGTCAGTTTCCAGGAGGTTAGCTATGGATTTCAAAGGCTGTCCATCATTATGTTGGGTATTGCTATTGAAATATTGATGCTACCAAGGCTATTGCTGCCTAGCATGTGTGTATTGGATGAACAAATGTATGAATGAAATAATTGGCTAAGGCAGTTATGTGCAAGGTGTCTCCACCCCTGGTGCAGCCTCTGGTGCATTGGGCCCAGGTCTCTGGAGCGTGCGGCTGCCTTCCCATCACCTGCCCTCAAATATCCAGTGGAGTCTTCCATTTGTATTCCTGCCATTGCCACTTAGCCATGACCCTTAGGACATCTTCAGTCCTTGAATTTTTATAGCTTTATGGACTCTGATATAATTCCATGTAGAATCTCTTTTATTGACCAAACTCTTCACAGCACTGACTTCAGTGATTCTCCAACTCCTCCAGGATATAACCATATTCTTTAGCTTTACGTACAAGTGCTTTTGCCTCTCTAGCTTCATCTGATACTGTACTTCTACATTATAGGTTTCAGTCTTTCTGATCTCCTTAGAGTTTCCTAAGTGGTTCAAACTCTTTGCTACCTCTGGGTCTTTGTATGCACTGCTCTGTATGTATTAAAATTCCATCTGTGCCTGCATCCCCTAGGAAACAATTGTTGATACTTAAAGTCTATGCTCAAGTAGTTTCTGACACCCCCGGGCAAATTTGGGTATTTCTTTACTCATTCACTCAGTATGTGCTTGTTACAGTAAATACTTTATCACGTTACAACTGTTTGTTCGGCTTTCTGTCTCCCAGCTAGTCTATATGCTTCACAAGAACAAGGACTGCTAAATATTACTTTTTATATCCACAGTACCCAAAATCTGCCTGTCTCAGGGTAAAAGAAATATAATAGAGAGTAAGATGTGAATCTCCTCTTCCACATACTGAATATGGGATCTTGGGCAAGTTACGTAACATGTCTGCATCTCATTTTTCTAATGTTTGAAATAGAGAAAATAACAACAACTACATATTATGGTTGTGAGGATTTGATGGGATAATGAATGTAAATAGCTTAGAATGTAGGCAGACTTCTGGCAGCTATCATATTTATTATAGAAGATACTCAGCAGATACTTCAGAGTAAATGAATGCACATTTGAGAGTCTATTACATATAATATAGTAAGGGTCTACCCAGAAAGCTCATTTCCTCTCATGCTTCTGAACTGGGTTCCATGTCCACTAGCACCAACTAACCTTGACTTACTTGCACTTTAACAAATGGAGATCCATCTTCATTACATTGTTGAATGTCTTTAGGCACCTTTTAAGTCTTGCTTGTAATTTTCTCCAACACAGACTTCCTGGTGCCTTCTGAGGAGGTCAGACCTATTCAATATTAGTCATGTTCATCAGGCCCTACCCATTCTTAGCTAAACGGCCACATTTACATTTGGAAGGAGGATGTAAAACACTGTCTGTAGTGTGTATGTACATGTGGGTATATTTTCATTAATTTTTAATAACCTTTTAATTTACACAAAAGCAGTAGGTGATTTGGCATCTTCCTCTTTCTGCCTACAAATCTTTTACCTATAATTCAATAGCAGCCATAGCACTTCCTCTATGTCTTAACCATTCCCACAGAAATTCCAGATTGACATGCAAGCTAGCTTACATGGGGATTGCCTTTACTTATTTACTTCTGCCTCCTGTCTCTAGCCTTTTCCTTCAGCATTAAGCCATCTGTCTTGTCTACATCATTATCATTCCCCAAATAACTCTACATTCTTTAGTATCTCCCACAGTGCCCTGGAGTCCAGTAAATAAATTCTTGTCGATTGATCAAATTCCAGTGACTTGCCCTCTAACTGAAGACACCTACCCACACGGTCTCTTTTGTCTTTGCTCATCTCCTGTCTGTTCCCTTCACTCAAAATAGGTTGACTTTCTCTGTCTCTTTGACTTCCTTCTCATACTATCCCAGCTGTCCCTTCCTTCCAGGCCATCCTTTAGCACGTTTCTGTTTTTCTAGATTTCATCTATCATTATATTTTCTTTTCCTTCTCTATATTTAAAATTTTGTCTGATGAGAGATACTGAGAAAGACAACTTTCTATTATCTGTTCTCATAAACATGCACACCCCTCCCAGCTAAATGTGCTCTTACATTTTTACCATGGAAAGGGAAAAGCATTTGAGAAGCAGAGGAGCTTTGGCTCTGGAATTTGGCAGACCCAAGCTTGAACCATGATATTTTTATCTGTAATCTGTGTAACTTTGGGCACTTTAATAAAATTCTCTGAGTCTGTGTAATATATAAAAAGGTTTATTACAGAGTTGTGAAGATTAAATGAATTAACAAAAGGTATGCATCCTGTTTGGTGCATAGTAGCCACTCAGTAAATAGCAGCAATTATTAAGGTTACTTCAAGTCTTCTTCCCAAACCAGAAACACCAAAGTACACTGTAATAATTTAAATAGTTTTGTTTGTTGTAAACATTGTTTTGAATCTGATTTTATGTATTTATTATACTTCATTTTTATTTTGATAAAAATATGTTTAGATATTTTAGTGTGTATGTTTACAGTAAGTTATGGTAAAACAGAAGTACCAAGTAGAGCTTCAGACTGTTAGAGGGAAGAGAGGAATAAAGATGTCTAAAAATACTTGAAAAATAAAAAGAAACAAAATTAGGAAACATAATAAATAGAAATGTAAAATGAAGGAGTAGGGTTAAGACTGAATATGTGAGCACAATGCATTCAGATGGTTTACTTTTCCTAATAAAAAAACTCTCCAACTGAGATTTTTAAATTGCCATTTACAAGTGGTACACCTAATTAAACATTTCACAGAAATATTAAAAACAAAAGAAAAGTATGACAGTGGGAATGGCAAAATAAGGACCTCTGAAAATCCTCTTCTACATAAAAGCAATGAGAACACCAGCAAAAATTGCCAGAATTAATTTTTCAGAACCCTGGAAATTAACCAAAGGGTTGAAGCAATCCAGGAAGTGTTTATTCAAGAAAAGTAACTGAATTTGGTAAGAATAGTAAGCTTTGTGGCATTTTTAACTTGCTTCATTCCCATATTCCTCAGCTCTGTGGTAGCCTTGAAGAC
The DNA here is from genome assembly GCF_000442215.2 of Lipotes vexillifer. Lineage (NCBI taxonomy): Eukaryota > Metazoa > Chordata > Mammalia > Artiodactyla > Lipotidae > Lipotes > Lipotes vexillifer. Next base: position 149,330 of record NW_006790633.1, on the reverse strand, counting down.
TAAACAGCCTACATTCATAGTAAAAACCAGTAGCCTGGCAGCCACTGGATGGTGCAGAATAGTAATGGAGCATCTTTAAAACCCCATTTTGAGAGAATCATCATTATTTGACACTTCTGGTGGTTCCCTGGAAGAACTCGCTCACAAGACTTTTTTTTTTTTTTTAGTTTATTTGACTCTGAGTTCACCAAGTGCAAATCACCTTTTCCTCTGGGGCATCTGTTGAAAACAAACATCAGCAATGGCTTAATATCCCAGCTGCTTGAGGTGTTGGATAAGAATGGTAGCAAACAGTAGATAACCAAAAAGCTTAAAAGGAAAAGTTGAGGGATTAGATGTCCATAGCGGACTTTGAAAAGTTCTGACACATTCCTGGGGATCTAGCAGATCACAGGCATGCCCAGAGCTGAGAGCATTCTCATAAAGTACCTGAGAAGGTCCTAAGCTCTCATCTCTGTCTGACTTTGAGGCTCTGTGCAAGCAGGATGTGAAGGCTAAGGCAGAGCTGTCAACTGCCTGATGAGTATTGAAGGTGTGCCCCAACATATACTTAGAACCTCTTTGCCAAGATCAGTTCTAGGCCTTTAAGGAAATTTGTGTTCAGTCATTAGCTAACCAAGCAAAAACTTCAGTGGCCACATATGACAAGAATACAGACTTTACAGATGTAGTTCTGTACTTTACAAATTCAGTTAGAGGACAATCTGATTTCTAGAGTTGCCACATTACATTATTTAAGATGCCTAGCTTTCAACAGAAAAAAATATGAGACATGTAAAGAAACAAAAAAAAATATTTTCCATTCACAGGAAATAATGCAGTATATTAACATTGCCCTTGAAGAAGTCCAAATGTTGGGCTTATTAGACAAAGACTTTATTTTTTTTAATATCTATCTATCTATTTATTTATTTATTTTGGGTACAGTTGTTTTACAATGTTCAGTTACCTTCTACTCTGCAGCTAAGGAAGTGGAGTTCCCTGTGCTGTACAGCAGGTTCTCATTAGTTATTTTATACATGTTAGTGTATATATGTCAATCCCAATCTCCCAATTCATCCCATTTACCCCCTTTACCCCCTTGGTGTCCATATGTTTGTTCTCTACATCTGTGTCTCTATTTCTGCCTTGCAAACCAGTTCATCTGTACCATTTTTCTAGATTCCTCATATATGCGTTAACATATGATATTTGTTTTTCTCTTTCTGACTTACTTCACTGTGTATGACAGTCTCTATGTCCATCCATATCTCTACAGATGACCCAATTTTGTTCCTTTTTGTGGCTGAGTAATATTCCATTTAGACAAAGACTTTAAATTGTATATCTTAAATATGTTCAAAGAACTAATGGAATTCATGTCTAAAGAAATAAAGGAGATTATGAGAACGATGTCTCACCAATAGAGAATATCAATACAAGGTAGAATTTATTAAAAAAGAAAGCTAGAATCAAGTAGAAATTCTAGAGTTGAAAAGTACAATAACTGAAATGAAAAATTGACTGGAGGAACTCAACATCATATTTGAGCAGGCAGAAGAAAGAATCAGCAAACTTGAAGATAGGTCAATTGAAATCAGTTTTAGGAGCAAAATGGGAAAAAAAATGAAGAGACCCAGAGTCTTAGAGATCTGTGTGACACCATCAGATGTACCAACATATATATAATACGCATTCCAGAAGGAGAAGGAGGAGGAGAAAGCATATTGAAAAAATAATGGCCAAAAACATCCCCAAATTGATGAAAAATATTAACCTACACATCCTAGAATCTCAGTGAACACCTAGTTGGATAAAGTCAAAGAGCTTCACACCTAGATACATCATAATTAAACTGTCAAAAACTAAAGACAAAGAGAAAATCTTGAAAACAACAAGCAAGAAATAACTCATTATGTATAAGGAATTCTCAAAATGATTTACAGCTGGTTTTTCACTAGAAAATGATAGAGGCCAGAAGGAAGTGGTTTTAAGCACAATATCAAAAGTAAGGACTCTGATACAAAAGTAAGGACTTTGATACAAGGCTGATCTACTTTTAGGTTTTGTTTTTTCTACTTATTAGAAAATTATTCAAATAATTTTATTAGATATAATTAGCTGTATGATATTTAGCAAAATATTAGCTTCAATTTCCTCATCTTAACAGTGGTCCCATCTCAATTTTAATAGTCATGTCTAAAGGGATATTAAAGTTTTAGATAATACATACCAATTGTTTAACAGAGTGCCTGAAATAAACAGATGTTCAATAAATATTTTTTGAACATCTATTTATTTTAGGCCCGCTGTTTCCAGGCAACTACTGGTCTGCTTTTTGATACTATAGATTAGGTTTCATTTTATGGAATTTCATACAAGTAGAATCATCATCATTCACTTTTTTTTTTTTTTAACCTGGATTCTTCTTCTTTATTTGAGGGTCAATTTTTAAAAATAAATTTATTTATTTTGGGCTGCATTGGGTCTTCGTTGCCATGCACGGGCTTTCTCTAGTTGGGGCAAGTGGGGGCTACCCTTCATTTCGGTGCACGGGCTTCTCATTTCAGTGGATTCCCTTGTTGCAGAGCGTGGGCTCTAGGCACCTGGGCTTCAGTAGTTGTGGCGCACCAGCTCAGTAATTGTGGCTTGTGGGCTCTAGAGCGCAGGCTCGATAGTTGCGGTGCGGAGGCTTAGTTTCTCCACGGCATGTGGGATCTTCCCGGATTAGGTATTGAACCCGTGTCCCCTGCACTGGCAGGTGGATTCTTAACCACTGTGCCACTAGGGGAGTCCCGAGGGTCAATTTTTTTTTTAATGGTAGCATTTCTGTTTTTTTAATTTTAATTTTTTTAAAATTGAAGTATAGTTGATTTACAATGTTGTGTTAGTTTCAGGTGCACAGCAAAGTGATTCAGTTATATATAAGAATATGTATATTCTTTTTCAGATTTTTTTCTGTTACAGGTTATTACAAGGTATTGAGTATAGTTCCCTGTGCTATACAGTAGGTCCTTGTTGTTTATCTATTTTATATACAAGTAAGTCTCCTACATATGAACAAGTTCCATTCCAAGAGCACGTTCATAAGTCCAATTTGTTTATAAGTCCAACAAAGTTAGCCTAGGTACCCAACTAACACAATTGGCCGTATGGTACTGTACTGTAGTAGGTTTATAATACTTTTCACACAAATAATACATAAAAAACAAACACAAAAAACAAAACATTTTTAATCTTACAGTACAGTACCTTGAAAGGTACAGTAGTACAGTACAATAGCTGGCATACAGTGGCTGGCATCGAGTGAACAGGTAAGAATAGTTACTGACTGGAGGAGGGAGAGGAGGTGGGAGGTGGTAGAGCTGAAGGATCATCAGCAATAGGGAATGGAGGGTAAGGTGCAGTTTCACTCACACCTGACGTTGATGGCATAGGTTCTGGTTCCTTGCTGGATTCAATTCTATCTACCCTCTTGAAAAAACGATCCAGTGATGTCTGGGTAGTAGCTCTTTTTTTCTCATCATAGATAATATAGTAGCACTGGATTGCATTCTGACCGGCTGCTGCAACCTTTGTGTACCATTCTACGTTTGGGTCCTGTGCCTCAAAAACTAACAGTGCCTTCTTAAATAAAGAAAATCCCCTTGCCATTTCCTGCATTGTGAATCTCTTTGGTTCTTCAGTTATTTCTTCTTCCTCTTGTCTCTCTTTGTCCTTTCTCTGGGCCTCCAACTCCATCAGGTCTTCATTAGTAAACTCCTTGTGTTGCACAGCAAAGAGTTCAATGAAATCGTCCTCTTGCAGCTCTAGCTTGAAATAAAGGTACTGTACTACTGTACTCTATACAGTACTGTACAGGAAAGTACACAAAAGCACAACCACTTGTAGAGGGTGCATGAACATGACAACATACGCCAGACACGTGAACTAACTCACGTGGTTGGACGTACTAATGCACGTTTGCATCTTTGAAAGTTTGCAACTTGAAGGTTCGCGTGTAGGGGACTTACTGTACAGTAGTGTGTATGTGTTAATCCCAAACTCCTAATTTATCCCTCCCCCTCCTTTTCCCTTTGGTAACCATAAGTTTGTTTTCTATGTCTGTGAGTCTATTTCTGTTTTGTAAATAAGTTCATTTGTATGATTATTTAATATTCCCCATAAGTGATATCATATGATATTTGTCTTTCTCTGACTTACTTCACTTAATATGATAATGTCTAGGTCCATCCATGTTGCTGCAAATGGCATTATTTTACTCTTTTTTTTGGTTGAGTAATATTCCACTGTGTGTGTGTGTGTGTGTGTGTGTGTGTATAAATATATATATATAAATCACATCTTTATCCATTCATCTTTTGATGGGCATTTAGGTTGCTTCCATGTCTTGACTATTGTAAATAATGCTGCTGTGAACATTGGGGTGCATGTATCTTTTTGGATTATGGTTTTCTCTGGATATATGTCCAGGAGTGGGATTTTATGTGAACTCTAGTTTTAGTTTTTTAAGGAGCCTCCATACTGTTCTCCATAGTGGGTGTACCAGTTTACATTCCCACCAACAGTGTAGGAGGGTTCCTTTTTCTCCACACTCTATCCAGCATTTATTATTTGTAGACTTTTTGATGATGGCCATTCTGACTGGTGTGAGGTGATACTTTGCTGTAGTTTAGATTTGCATTTCTCTAATAATTAGTGATGCTGAGTGTCTCTTCATGTGCCTGTTGGCCATCTATATTTTTACCTGGCTTCTTTAACTCAGCTTATTATTTTGAGAGTCGTCCATTTTGTAATGTCTATGAGTAGTTCTTCACTTTTTATTGCTGAATAGTATTCCATTGTATGGGTGTACGACTATTAATCAATGTTAAGGTATTATTTTAGTAATAATAAGACTTTAATAAGACTCGGGATTCGCTCTAAAGAAAGAAAAAAAAAATATTTTTCTTCCATGAAAGACGATTAGGAGACCTGAGTTACAAAAAGAAGGGGACACAGATTGAAGGTGTGCTGGTCTCTGCAACATGGATACAGGACTAGACTTTAGGAGATAGTTAACCAGGCAGAGATTCTCTATGGGAAAGCTAATTTCTAGTTTTATGCTTTTTTTTTTTTGCATCCTAATAATTTTTTTATCCCCAAATCTTTAATAAAAGTCATGTTAAATGTTATGGTCTGTCAAACCTTTAGGAAAGAAATTATACCAATCCTACATAAACCTCTTTAAAGTTTGGGTTCATTTTTGAAGCCCTGATACCAAAACCAGAAAAAAAAGCATTACAAGAAAAGAAAGCTATTGCCCGATGTCTCTCATGAACATAGAGGCAAAAAATGCCAACAAAATGTTAGCGTATAAACTTCAGCAATATACAAAAAGGATAATACATCATGATCAAGCATGGTTTATTGCAGGAAAGCAAGTCAGTGTAACATTCAAGCATAATTTATTACATTAACAGAATAAAGGGGAATAAAACATACGGTCCTCTTAATAAATGCAGATAAAGCAGCATTTGACAATATTCAACATCCGTTTATGATTAAAAGAAGTTTCAGGAATATAAGCCCGATAAAGAGAATCTGCAAAAACCTATAGCCAACATTATATTTAATGATTAAAGACCAAGTGCTTCTTCCTAGGATCAGAAACAATGCAAGAATGTCCACTCCTACCTTTTCTAGTGTTCCAGGCGCTCTTGCCAGTGAAGTAAGACAAGAAAGATAAAGGCATATAGATTGGAAAGAAAGAAGCAAGACAGTCTTCATTTGCAGATGAACTGAAAGTTTTGTAGAATAATCTAATAAATCCTCAAAAATCTACTTAGAACTAAATGCAGCAAAATATATGCAAGACCTATACATTTAAAACTACATGACATTAATGAGTGAATTAAAGAAGACCTAAATAAATAGAGATATACCTTCTTCATGATCAGATCAGAAGAATTAGTATTGTTAAGGTGCCAATTCTTCCAAATTGAGCTATAGATTCAATTCAGTCTCAATCAAAATTCTAGCAGCCTTTCTTTCTTTCTCTTTCTTTTTCTTTCTCTCTCTCTCTTTCTCTCTCTTTCTTTTTCTCCCTTTCTCTATTTCTTTCTCTCTTTCTCTCTTTCTCCTTCCCTTCCTCCCCCTTCCTCCATCCCTCCCTCCATCCCTCCATCCCTCCCTCCCTCCCTCCCTTCTTTCTTTCTTTCTTTCTTTCTTTCTTTCTTTCTTTCTTTCTTTTCTTTTCTTTCTTTCTTTCTTTCTTTCTTTCTTTCTTTCTTTCTTTCTTTCTTTCTTTTTCTTTCTTTCTTTCTTTCTTTCTTTCTTTCTTTCTTTCTTTCTTTCTTTCTTTCTTTCTTTCTAGAAATTGATTGACAGGCTGTATGAAAATGGAAAGAATCTAAAATAGTCAAAACAGCTTTGAAAAAGAACAAAGTTGCTTACGTGACCTGATTTCAAGACTTATAAAGCTACAATAATCAAGACACGGTACTGGTGTAAGGATAGCTATATAGATAAAGACAGTGGCATAGAGATAGACATATGGGTGAATGAAACAGAGTAGAGAGCTCAGAAATAGCCTGCACATATATTATCAATTGATTTTTGACAAAAGTGTCAAGGTAATTCAATAGAGAAAAGAATTTTTTCAACAAATAGTGCTGGAACAATGGGATATACATATGCCAGAAAAAAAAGAACCTCAATTCCTACTTCATATCATATGTAAAAATTAAAATGAAGTAGATCATAGAACTAACTGCAAAAGCTAAAACTGTAAAACTTTTAGAAGAAAACATAGGAGAAAGTCTTTGTGAACTTGAATCAGACAATGATTTCTTAGAGGAGGCACAAAAAGCACAAACCATAAAATAAATTGATAAATTGAACTTCATGAAAATTAAAGACTTCTGCTCTTTGACATATTATGGCCTGATCTCAGTTACACTTTTGGAGGACCTGTGAATATACCTGGAGCCAAGATGTAAGGAAAGAGAGACGGTAGCCTGATCAATCCAGGTACAGAATGGCGAGAATAACCGATGTAAGGAAAGAGTGACGGTAGCCTGATCAATCCAGGTACAGAATGGCGAGAATAACCTGTGGAGAGTGGAGTCTCTTCAGATTTATTTCAAAACTACCTGTTCCCTGGGCTTTGGCCCCTTGCTCAAATTGGGAGCTTTGGCTGTTGCCATCGCCCTGTCTCTAAATGCCACCAGCTGTCTCAAGTGAAGGGTGGGTGCATCATGCTTGCTGTGACAGAGCTGCAACAGCTCTGACCCAACCAGACCCATGGAGGGTGGCTTTAGCTTCACTCATGTCTACCTGGAAGGATTGGGTAATACTATCTGGAAATGGAAAAAACTGGACCAATGAGAGACAGGAGACTGGAAGTAGCCAGCAGATAATTTCCTCTCCATTCCTTCCCTGTGGACTGTTTTGAAGGCTTCTTGGAAGCAGTCGCAGGCAAACAAACAGCCATATGTGTTTTCTTATGATGCCTTGGCTAGTTCAGTTACAAACCATCTGTATTTGTTTTCCCTCCTTCCTTGACTCATTTCCCCTTTTCCCTTCACTCTTGATGCCCTGAGGTTATATCTCCCAATACCTAATAGAATATTTGCAATTGACTCTGCCTCAGGCTTTGTTTTCACAGGCTGAGGCAAAATGTAATAACAATCCTAAGAGAAAGTCAGTACTGTTATTACATCTTCATTTTACAAACAAGGAAACTGAGGCCCAGAGAGGTGATTAATTTGTACAAGATTCTACAGTCAGTAAATGGAGGAGGTAGCATTTGAACTCTGACTCCAAAGCTCACGCTCTTAGCAACTCTGCTATTATTCTGCCTGAGGGATCTTGGTCTGGCTGCCTGTCAGCTTCTTCCTAGACCTTGATTCTGAAGACAAGATCTTGCCCTCATTATGAGTTCCGGCATGTCCAGAGTCCCTGTCTCACAGGATCTTGGTTGTGGGGCTTTCTTACTGTATTTGTACTGTGAAAAATGATCTGAGCCAGTTTGGGTGAGGAGCGGTTGTAAGACAAAGCATATTAGAAACAGGAGCTCTAGCCGTTCTTGACAACTGGGTAGACAGATACATTTAGTGAAGGGAACATTTCTGACTGGGACAAGGTTACTCTTCAGGCTGTGATGTGAACTAGGGACCTTCAGACTTCAACCTGCCTGTCACTAGATAGAAAAGAAAGTATGACACCCCCATTCTCCCCTGCTGTTAACACAACAGTTATGTCTTCGATTGCTAAAGGGTGGCCAATTCTATTACACTGATGATATATAACAGGGTGGAATCATCCTTTCTAGTTCCTGTGCATTAAAAAAAATTAATATATTCAGTTATTCAGTGACAAGTTTTGAAAAGTCAGCTGTGACTTCACAGCAAGAAGAAGACTGATTTTTGAAGTTTAACAGCATCTTTATGAGGTAGAAAGTGAAAAGGCAATTAATATTGGTTCTGTAGTTCAGTAAACCCTTATGGATAATCTACTCTGTAACCTATGTATCCTGTGATAGACCCTGGTGATTCAAAGGTGAATAAGATAGGGTCCTCATAGGGTGACCAGCTCTCCTGGTTTGCCTGGGACTGAGGGGTTTCCCTGGTTGCAGGACTTAACGGTTCTAAAACTGGGAAAATCCTAGGCAAATTGAAACAAGCCGATTACCCTACCTGTACCCCAAGGGGCTAATAGGCTAAAAAGGAGGGCAGTTATGCAAGTGCATGTGGCTGTGAAATAGTGTGATATGTGAAATTATGGAATAATAATATCTTTTACTTCTATGGCACCTTCTGTGAGCCAGGCACTTTTCAAAATAATGCCTTTATATATATCAGTTCACAGAATCCCATAACAGCCCTGTGAAATAAGGACTATTATCATCCCCACTTTACGCAGGAAGAAACTGGGACACTTCTAAGGTGCAGATCTGGGATTCAAGGCCAGGCAGTATGGGTCTATATCTGCTAAATTAACCTCTAGACACTGCTCTCAAATGCCTAAAGCAAAGACGTAGCAAAAGGGATAATTGATTAACTTCGTGGGTAACAGGAGGTGGTCATGGGAGAACGGGGTGTGGGGAAATGGATTAGAGAAGGTGATGCCCGAGCAGGAATTTAGGAAGGAAATAAAAAGTCATTCTAGGTAGAATAGCTCAGGTTGGGACATGGAAATGTGAACTGTCATGGTGCTGCTGGTGAGTCAGTGTCCACAGGACCCCTAATGCTATTTTTCTGGGCTCTGACACATTCACTGGTACATTTCATCCACCATGCCAGGAACTTCGGAAAGGAGCCCGGAGAGGTAGCAGGGCCAGGCTATCAAGGACTTCGCGTACCATTCTAAGGAGCATAGATTTCAACCTGTTCACAACAGGGAATCACTAGAGAACTTTAAGAAAAATCTGATATTTGCATTTTTATAGAATTACCCTGGAGGCATCCAGAGGGTGATTTGAAAGGGAGAGGGTTGTGGTGGGACCAGTGACAAATGACAACCAAGTCTGAAGGTCTTGAAGAAGTCCCTGTGAGAGCTGGTGACTTCAACTACAGTATGTGACATTAGGGATGGAGAGGGCTGGACAGATTAAAAAGACGAAGAAAGTAAAATGGACCAAGCTTTGTTAGTGATTGGGTGGAAGGGCTAAAGGAATCAGGAAATATGAAGGTAACTTCTATGAGCTTTGCTTGGCTAACTAGCCAAATAATGGTTCCACCAATAATTTAAAAAACAAAACAAAACAAAAGAACACAGGAAGAAGACTGGATTTAAAGGAGAAAGATGGTAAGTTCAGCTTTCCACAGTGCGACTCTCAAGGGCCTAGAAGAAATCTAGATGATATTGTCTAAGCCAAGCGTTCCACACAAAAAGGACTTGGCTTGTCCTAAAGACTACTTAGTTTTCTGATCAAGAGTGAAATAATAATTATGAGGGAAGTTCTTGGAGACATGTATGAAATCAAAAGAAAGCAGGATAATTAATATAATATTAATGCAGCATTCTTTGGGTTTCCCCTGAGGTAGAAAACATTTAATACATTCATTTATGATAAAGTATTGGTGGCTTAATTTATTACTCCTCCTAAGAAATATCTGTATTTAATAAAAGACAGCAATACTTAACTGAATTCCTGATAAAAGAATTTCGGGTACCTCAATCCTAGAGATGGAACTTTTCTGTGTGTGATTTTTTTCGTAAATGAGCCTTCTGGAACGAAATCACAGTACATTTACAGCTGCTAATTCCATGTACATGGGTATGGGGGTAATTTGAACATCTGAAAGTTGTCATAAATTCAATGCATAGGTTTCTCTCATCCCTGAGTTAACTCCGCCCAAATATTTCCACGTTTGTTTATTTCAAACATTTAAGACCTTCAGTATCTTGTCATCCTAGGTATAGAAAATCAGTTATTATTGACCAGTAATGAAAAAAATTATTTGCATGACCTATTTATTTGAATTTTAAGTTTTTCACCGCTGTGGCCTCTCCCATTGCGGAGCACAGGCTCCGGATGCGCAGGCTCAGCGGCCATGGCTCACGGGCCCAGCCGCTCCGCGGCATGTGGGATCCTCCTGGGCCGGGGCATGAACCCGTGTCCCCTGCATCGGCAGGCGGACTCTCAACCACTGCGCCACCAGGGAAGCCCAGAATTTTAAGTTTTTAAAAAAGTGACATTTTTCATCTCTATTCTCCCCTTCTAATTCTCTAAGGGTAATCATGGTTCCTTCAGACTACTCCATATCCATTAGATGGGGGAAGGGGCAGGCATCTCCTCATCCCCACATAAAATCTCATTTGTGGGTTTCTGATGCATGATCTCTGGATTAAAGTCTATGAACAATGATCTTAATTACCTATTACATCCTTTAACAAGAAAGATTTAAGTAGTATCTCATGGATACATTAATCGAGCTTAGCATATCTTCTTTAAAACGATCAGGAATGGAAGGAGTGGAGGAATGGAGATTCAGGGAGAGTAAGTGAATTTCTCAAAGACACACACTTAGTCTCAGAACCAGCAAAAGGGACTTGCTTTCCTGATATCTCTAACCACTAAGCAATGCTGTCTCCTTTCTGTTAGGAGGCCATCATTTGTGAAACAGCCAAATCATGTGGGAGAATGATCCTGCTCTTGTGATTAAGTGGCCTGGGGATACTTTCTACTAGGCAAAACGCCACCCATCTCTCAGATTTCTTAACTTTGGTTTTTATTTAAAGAAGCATGCTGCTCACTGTTCCAACATCATCCATCCTTGTCAGCACCCAAGGCCACAACTTCATCTGGATAGCCAATGATATACTGCAGATAGAGTGCACCAAAGACATTAAATTCTATATAACATTTATGTGGACTCTGAGCCCACCAGAGATGGATTGATGCTGCCATAAAGTCTTGCAGTAGCCAGGCAAACAAAAGACTAAGGAGACATGGTGGTGGTGGTAGGAAAAGCAACAGCTTTCTCCATTCACTTTCCCCCTCTGCAGAAACTGGCTTACATCTTATTTAGGAAATGAGAACATTAAATGAGAGTACAGGGACTTGGGGGGCCCAGCATAGAAGCAAACTTAGCCTTGATTATCAATGGTATTTCCAGCAGCCTTGGCTGGGCCAACAACCAGCATGGGTAACAGGGAACTCAAAATATCCCACTTTCAAACCTAGGGCATCCTCCCAACCATATATCTTCATGGAGTAAAGGACTTAAGAAACATGGGGGTAAAAGTGGCAGTGGATCAAGCAAGGGTTTGCATGCATGTCTGTTGTGTCCCCTTGGCAGGTATGCTTAACATCACTATCATGATGTTATTTATGAGCATGCCCACCCAGCATGGACGGAATGCTGGCATTCCTTTGTGGGTGTCCACCCTGTAGACTGGATTAAAGACCGCAATATGCCTGGATTTGTATTCAGGATTATCAGCATGATGGGATCCATCTTTACCTGATCCAACAAGTATTTGGTAGGCACTCGAGTGGAAAATGATCTTACACAACAAAAGCATAATGTATTTTTCATAGCTAATGCTAATCAGTTATGCAAGCACAAAATGTCCTTAAGCTTGCTGCAAACAAAATGACCAATTACCAGAAATGGGGCTTCTCTACCCCCATCCTTACCTATCCACATAAACGTGTATGTGCCATCGCAGAACCACTCAGTATGTCTTGTGTGCATTCTTCATGGACTGCCTGCAGCTAACTTTGGAAGATGCAGATTTTTAAAATCATTTAAACCACAGCAACACATACACATTTAAAAAATAATCGGTAACTAAGAAAGCCCCACATTCACACGAAGAAAGACAACAATAAATTGGACTTACCAGTTTAGGTTGTCCGAGGCAGCAGAGGAACAAGTTGTTGGTAATTGTCCAGTGCTTTCATTCAATAAATCACGTTGGCTTTGCTTTCTCCTGTGGCTCAGTCTCTGCGCAAAGCAAGCAAACCTCCTTCCTATTCTGTGTAAAGAATAAGATGCGAGGAGGATCACTGCAGGCAAGAGCTGAAGTCCATGATCACTAAGCTACTCTTAATGCAAAACAAGAGCAAATGATGCACGGGGAGACAATAGGGGAAGGAAACAGCCTGGCTCAGAATCTAGGTGTGCTCTCAGGACTGCAGCCCTGGGAAGGCTTGATTTCTCAAGCCCTTGTGCATCTAGTAAAATGATGCCATGAATTCCTTGTGTCTTTAGCCTATTGTAACTGTGAGGCCCATCAGGAAAGGCTGGCCTGGACAACAAGCTACATGGCAAACACGACTGAATCGAAATGGATTGTTACTCAAGGATGAGCAAAGGGGCAATGAGGCAGCCAGTTAGCTTTGCACTATGTTAACTGCCGGGGAAGAAATATCGTCTGGCGTCCAGGAGCCCATCCAGCAACCTGTAACTGCAAATGGTCCACAGCTCTCCTGGGGCCAGGCACTCCCTTACTCCCACAGCTGCTTGGGACCAGAAGCACACAGGTGGCAGCCACATCCTCTCACCTTGTGGCACGTGTGCAATCCTTTACAAGCTCCCAGCAGGAACTAGGGGCATCTTTAGAAAGCTCCCAATCCAGTTGGGGCTGCTCAGCCAAGTTTTTGCCTGAGCAGGTTCTGAGAAAGTAGTCAGCAGACTTGGGACTTAGGACACCGAAAGGCTCAGTCTTAGGAAAAAAGATTCCAGTGCTTCCATTCCAGCCTCATCTGGATGCACCTGGCTCCTTTCACATCGTTATGCTTTATATGACTAATAAGACACACAGAATGGATTTCCTAGAAAGCCACTTATGTAGGCACTTTTCATGTTTCTCTCTGAAATAAAATGGCAAATGACCTTCACAGCTGCTTATTAAATTTAGGGAGGCATTGCTGATTGAGAGCATATAGGAATACCACACATGCACGCACACACATACACACATAGATACACACACGTCCCTAGCAACAGCATTGAGAATCTTTTCTAAAGCTCTATTCAGATTCTCTTTCTGCCAAATGAAAGCTTAGCTTCTGTGATGCCTTCAGAAATAATTTTGGACCCTTTTACTAGGCACTGATGCTGGTCTGTGATTTACACCTGGAGCTGAATCAACTCCCCTATGTTGAATGTGACCCTGTAGCAAATCAGGAGAAAATCTCTTGGTTATAAACCAGAGGGTGGAGTGTTAATATTTGGCCTGGTAATTCATTAGGATCCCGGGAATGGTATCTTGTATTCCTGAAAATCTCCCCCTTTCTAGAGACAGCATCTTACCCATCCCTAACAAGTGGCTGTTCTAGAGCTGGGATCCGAGGTAAGGTTCAGTGACATAAAACCTGGGTGCCCAAAGGAGGAGTTCCATTAAGTTTTCCACAATTGTTTTACTTTTTCTTTTCTCATTCAAAAGGGAAATTCTCTCTCTGGAACATTTTTTCTCTCTTTCTCTCATTGAATTTATTCGTCCATGGAAGCATTGCTAGAAATAATCTAATTTGGGAATATGCATGCCCTTGAGGTTGAGAAGGCTATTTTTTCATCAAGGATTAAGAAAGAGTCAGGCTACCCTTTCACAGTTTAAGCCTAAATGATTGCCAGGTAAAACTTTACCCTTATCTCTAGGAAAGCTTTGACTTTAATGCAGATTGACTTAAATTCCATCTGCTGGGGTAAGCCAGGTGACTCTGAGTAATTCTGCTAAGGTTAGGGGCTGCCTCACAGGGGTCATTAGTTTAATCTGCTATGCAAACCTAAGGGGATGATGCCGCCTGTAATAGTGGCATTGCTTTCTGGAGCAAATGCTCAAGACTGAGTCATTTCATGAGCCCGTGTCTATTGCAAAGGAGATCCATTCATTCATCCGTTCATTTATTAATCCACCCCTCAACAGACATTTATTATTACTTAGTAGGCTAGATACACTGTGCCAAATACTTTAATGTCATGAAAAGCCTGCCAATAAGTATAAACTCCCAAACATACTTTAGTAGAATTCTCCATAATCTGGCTCTGCCTATCCCTCTAGCCTAATTTCTTACCACCTTCCTACTTGCCTTCCATGCTGTAGCCTTTTTGAATATCTTTCAGTTCCTTGGACATACCATACTGTCTCTTAACTCCAGAATTCTGCATATGATTTTCTTCTGTCTGAATGCTCAGTCCCTTTTGTCTGGCTAACACATGTATGGTCTTAGAGTCTTGACTCAAACATCATCTCTCAGGGATATTTTTCTAGTCCCTGGGCTATTAGGGTCTCCACTCTGTGGTCCTCTAGGACCTTATACCCTCCCATCATTATATCCATCACATTTTCTTGCATCTACTTGTTTAACATCAATCATCCCCATTTTACTGTAAGAGTTTAAGTGCAAAGTCTTTTATTCACTGCTCTATCTCCAGTGTCTAGCACAGTTCCTGGCACATAGAAGGTGCTCAAAAAATATTTAGTGAGTGTTTTGTTGAAGGGCTTAGCATGAATTTATTGAATGATGAATAAACCATCTCAAAGAATAACAGGGGTCTGAGAATTGAAAGGAACCCTAAAGTTCACTTAGTACATCTAATTTTTCTTGCCAAGTGGCCATCACTGAATGCTTGTCTCCTCTGATTATTCCTTCTCGATTAATCTCAGCCCATACTGATCACACATTTACTTTGCCCCATACCCCCCAGCACTTTCACAGCATGTTCTTGCTTTTTGTTTTCCAGCTGTTTCCTGGAGTTTGTCTCATTCCTACAAACTGGTGTTCTCCATAACACTTAACATAAGCCTGCAATTATTTGATGCTGATTCATTGAACAACAAACAACTGAACAGGGAATTAAATGATCAGAGTCTTGCTTTAGGAAGATTACTCTGGTATTGGGGGAAGGATGGGTTGGATCAGCCAGACCTAGACAGGACTCGAATAATGACCACAGCTCAGAGATGGCGTTTAAAAGCAGCCTTGCCCTTTCTTTCCCTCTGCCCCTCCCCCATCACCCCACCCTCCACATCATAATATCAGTGTTCTCATTTGGAACATTGAGAATGTTTGTTCCATGCTCAGCACTTCCCCTCCACCCAGCTCCACCCCCACGGTTAGTTCACTTGCTTAGGTTATTCGTGAACATGTCTCACTGATTAAAGTTCCTTTGAAGACAGGGATTGCATTTTACTTCTCTTTCAAATTTTCTTCCTCCAGCCTTTACACCGCCTGGCCTAGTGTCTTGCAGATAGTAAACGCCCAATAAATATTAAGAAAGAAAAGCACGTATTATATGCAAAGCATTGGATGAAACAATACGGTGAGGAGGGGTACAACGTTGAATGAGACATCTTTTGAAAGATAAAAGAGATCTATTTAGTGAGAGAGGTGAAACTTATTAGGGCAGAAGTAAGTGTGTCATAAAAAAGTATGAGCAATGTGCTAAGGGAGCACAAAAGAATGATCACTTCCTTCCGAGATGCTTAGGAAAGATTTACAGAGAAGGTTGCATTTAAACTGGATCTGGAGGAATGAAGACCTCTGGAGGCTGAAAAGAAGAGAAGGGAATGGAGACAATGCACAGAATTCCTAGAATATTTGGCGATTGACAAGTAGTCCTGTTGGGCTGGAGTAAATGGTGATGGGAGGACCTAATGGAATTTAGGTTCCAAAAGTAGACAGGGGCTAGAATGGAGAGCACTCAAACACTGCATTGAAGAGTTTGGGCTTGATTGTATAGGTGACAGAGATTTGAGCAGGAGAATGTCAGTGCAGCTGATTAAAGATCCCTCTAAGTCTAGCCATCATGGACCATGAACTGAAGTGGTAAGAACCTGGAAGTAGGAGGACATTGATGGTGAGGGTCTGTGAGTGTGTAGATTAGGAAATGAACGTGGGACACTCTTTGGAGGTAGAACTTAAAGGATTTGTCAGCAGGTCAGGTGGGGGAAGTGAAATGGAGAAAGAAGCTGAGTTTTAACTTGCATGATGGCAAATGACGGTGATATCGATCCCCGTGCACAAACAGAGATAATTTAGGCATTCATGTAGTGCTGTGAGCACCTTGTGAAGACAGAGAAGAGAGGAGGAGACCGAGTCCTTGGAGCCAGGTGAATGTGCCTAGACTGCTTTGAAGAAGCCATTCAGCAGCAGCTAAAGAAGTCAGTAGAGGCTGTGGCAGATGCACTACCTCTGGCAACACATAGGGCCATTTGCAAGGGGAAGGGTGTAGAATTTCCCTTGAAAGATATCCCGATTAAATGTGAGGGTTTGCAGTTTCCCATCTTGGAGCTGTTTAGCTCAGTGGAAAGAACCCTGGTTTGGGATGGGGACTTTGAGCTTGAGCCCTTGAGCTCTCCTAACCAGCTGTGTGACCTTGGGCGAGTTAGTTTCTATCATGAGGTCTCAGTTTTCCCACTTGAAAACTGGGAGTTGGGCCAGTTAAATTCAAAGATTCCTTTTAGTACTGTACTGTTCTCTGATTTGTGAAGTGCAACGTTTAGAATTTCAGAACACTTGTGAAATTAGGCCAAAATCCACCAGCATCAGAAGCTACTAATGTCCACTGTCTCCTGCAAGAGCGTGCCCATATTTTGAGAATGTCCATTGCAAATGCACGTCTGCCCTGCGGTTAGTTCCCTGTGGTTTGTTTGTAAGACACATTTAAATTGATCACTTTCCGATGACCATTTTCTAACAATTTTTCACTCTTTTTTTCAGCAAAGATTTTTTTAAGGGGGTGCCTTTCCACCAGAGTCCCAAAATTAAGTTATGGGAAGAAAGCGGCAGTCCCTCACTGTGGTCGGTAAAGAGTTTGGCCAGCCTACTTCCGCTCCCTAATCTCCTGACCTTCCTTAGGGCGAGGCTGCTCAGTAACGGCTCTGATTCTTTTTTCAAAATTAAAATGTGCTACTTATCGAAAGCTGCTAAAAAGGAGACAAAAAAATAGGAAAAGCTGCCAAAAAGGAGACAAAAAAATAGGAAAAGAAAACTAACACCCCAGGGTGTATCTGAACATGCTTATTATGTGTGAAGTTGTTAGTAATGAATGTGAAACTCTTCCTCCTCCTCCCTCTCAATTTCTAAGCCCCAAAGAAAAAAGAAAAAGGGGTGGGGGAGGGCATTGGCTATTCAGTCCCAAGCAGACCTTTTCAAAAGGTGCAGACTGTTCATAGGCATGGTATTTCTTGATTATTTTGTTTTAAGAGCCAGTTGACCTTTCAGACTAAAAGTAAAGGTCCTCAAATATCCTGAGAAACCCTCTTTTGGATTTTTTTCTCTAAGTCTTGGAAACTTAGACTCATGACATTCAAAAAGACTCTTCAAAAAGAGATGGTCCGTATGACTTCTAGTATGATTTGATGACAGGGTGTTTATCTGAACTAATCATGTGAGATTTTCCAGAGTTGCATTTTTGAGAAATGGGATTCTCTTAAGGAGGTTACAAACACTTCACTGAAAGCTTTCCAAGAACGGCTTCATTCGGCCTCTCAGCAGCCTCTCGCTGGGCTGTAGCACCGATGTGATAATCAGGGTCCTGCTTCTGAAAAGTCTTCTTGTTCTGGCTGCCACCCTCCTTTCAGTCATCATTAGAATTCTCAAGCTATGAATCCCCTATTGTCTGTGTGAGCCCGGGATCCCCACACCATGCAGAGGAAGGAATGTGAACCTCCTAGGTCTGGCTCTAAGTCTCAACCTTATCCAGCAGGTCACAAAGCCCCATTTATACGCAGCTCTAAAGTTTTATCATAATTCTTTATCTGCTCAGCCCCATATATCCTCTAGGGCAGTCCAGAGACGTTTGGTAATGAAGCTCATTTATCCTCATTTTCTCAATTGGCACACTTAAAGTTCTAATATTTATGTTCACACTGTCCTAATTTTGAATGTCAAAGATACTATGCTAGACAAGTAGCATTGCCGAAGGATAACTGAACCACGCAGAAGAGTTCACCAGAGTCTGAAACATGATGTGGTTTGTCATATTACCAATCATTGCATGAGAAATAGTTACTTTTAATAACTCAGTGAAAAAATAATAATAAATGCTGCCATTTATCAAATACCTCCTGTGTGTCATGCAGCAGTACCACTGAATCCTCACACAAAGAGGATTATCCACTTTTTACTGATGAGGAAACTAAGGTTCAGAGAGATTAGTTAACGTGTTTATGTGCACTAAGGGGCTGAGCTGGGACTCAAACCCAGATCTCTGGTTGCAAAACTCATGGCATTTGTACCTTACTCCTTTGCCTCTTCCCAGAAATACAGTCTGTGGGTTGTTTTAAACTAGTATAACATACTTATTTATTAATGACAAATACATGAAGGATTATGAACTTAGGGCTGTTAAAATGTTTTGGCCAACTGAGTAATGAGATTTACTCTGATAAACATTAATTAGCACAATACCATGTCAGAGTAGGAATTTGTGGCATATATTTCACCTATCAATAGGTGGCAGCATTCACCTAAATCTCTCCAAGAGGAATTAGCACAGGTTACTTCTCCTCGCAACCACCCCCAAGGCCATCTACATTCTATCATAAAGAAGAGCATTTACAGTAAATGGGTTGCTAAATGGATCGTGATCATGCCTCTGTATAGTGAAATTTGGACTGTACTGAGGCTCTAGGGGAGGTCAGTGAACCCTCCCAGAGACCCTGGGACTCCACTCCATTCACAACATTCATTTTGGCTATTTCTCTGGGGAGGTCTTTTGTTTGCAACTCAAAATCAAAGGGACTTTTATGTCTTTACTTACTTTAAGAATGTTGTGTAGAATCCTAAAATAATTTAAAAATGAAATTGTTAATGCCCTAGAATTTGATAGTTCATGTATTTATCATTCAGAGAAAGAGTTTGCTTAGATCGGGACAATAAAGCAACTGGCAGACTACATGGTTTCAAAACCTTACGTACATATACACCTACCCATCAAATCATATGAATCTTCACCAGGAAGCATGGACACTGGAGTCCATAAGGACTTTTATAAGGGTTCAATATGCAAGTCAAAGTAGTCAAGCTGATGAGCCAGAATACTGAAGGATAAATGACTTCTGAATTTTAGGTGTATTCTTCCTCCACTTCTTCCTACTCCTATGTCTTCTCTTTCTCCTCCTCCTCCTTTTTTATTTTTATTTTTTTTTGAAAGAAAATCTTAATGTAAAAAATTATGTAGTTAAAAGTATTAGCACAGAATCTATCTCTATCTTCTAGCTGCCAATAAGAGTCTGCCTAGTAGGATTTACTTTTATAAAGTCAAGAAAACAGGTGTGGTGGTAGAAAAAAGGGCAAGCTGAAAGATGCCTAGACCTATATTTATGTTGACTTCTCCATTTTCGTTTGGGATACTTGGAACTGATCATCATCAATGACAACTGAAAAGCACTTAGAAATCAGATAAGAGGAAGAGTCCTAACTCTCAGAGCTAAGAAGTTGACTTAAGTAAGATTCTCAGGAGAGCAGCGTCTCCCAAAAGAATTCAGATTGGAAGGGAGAAGGCTTTGGAGACTGCATGTTAACTTTCTCTTTTTTGTTCCCCAAATGGAGTGTCTTTCTCTTGTTTCACTGTGGTATTTGTAACTGCTTTAGTGCTCTCAGCACAGACTAACATTGTTAGAGTTACTTGGGGCTCTCCTTTCCTTACTGGATTGAGATCTCTAGGAAGGCAGGACCATTGGATGTGCCTCTCAGCTGAAGGATGGGGCCCCTGTGCATCATCATTGATGATCATTGATGTTATTCAATGCATATATGTTTAATTCAACTGAATTAAAGAGAACTCAGAGGAATGCATTTTATACTTTGTTCCTAGTTTAAAGAAAAATTGCAACTTGGGTGTTGGATACTACACATCAGTCACATTTCTTATTTCTCATCTAGTTCTTCCATTTCAGGACAGCATTGGTAAGTGACTGCCAAAGCCCACCACATCCCTGGAACCGTTAATTAGCTAATTTTATATCCTTGGCAAGGCCACTGTATTTTGTAGAATGCCCTGGCCATAGGAAGGTTAAATGCAGAGGCAGGCAAAAAAGCCATTACAAAGGATATTAAATGACCCACATCTAGTGTATCATTCCAGTCACTAATGTTTCCTGCCTTTGTGGTTTGGAGACCCAACCTGCACTAAAAAGTAGAATGCTACAATGCTGTTTCCTAATGGTGGCTGTCATTGTTTCCCATATTAGGACAAAGCTAAGCACGAGGGTAGACATTCATCTTCAAAAGCTTACAAAATTACATTCAACTCATTAGGCATATCAGGAGATATATCCATGCTTGGGAAATGAATTACCCAGCTGAATATCACAGGCATAATGAAGTTGTCAGCAGCAACAGTGCAGCTGTAGATTGTCTGAGTACATGTTGACTGTGCTGGCCATTCAGGGACATCCCAGGAAGGAAATTGTTGTCATATTATCCACCACATTCCCAGACTCGACCTGATATCCCCAGAAGCACATGGAAAACAACAGTAACAATAACAAACCAGAAAGAGCATCCTCTTATTCCTAGTATGGGTGGATTCTCTCTCCTCCTGCAGCTCCAATCTGTCATCTTCTTAAAAAAAAAAAAATAACCATGACAAGGGAGTGTAAGTTTAGATTCTAACCTTCCAAACAAACACTTCACAATGGGCTTCTTTAAGTCTGTTAACTTCAAAATCAGCCACAGTCCAGCAGGAAAGCCAACGACATGGTTGGAATTTACACCTTTCTTATGAGTCAAAGATGAAGGCATGTTGAGTTGTCCCTTTCTGCAGAAGTGTCTGAGCAGGTTGATATGTAGTGTCTTGACATCAACTAGAATCTTCTGAAAGATTTTCTCGCCCCCCCCCCACCTTTTTTTTTTTTTGAAAAAAGAACACTTTTAGCTTTCTCCTCTATTAGTTGAAGGGGTCAGACTAGAAGATCTTGAAGGGCACTTCTGGCTCTAGCATGCTATGATATCAAAAGGCTACTAAGAGCACTTAGCACATAAAAGAGTATCTCTGCCGCAAGGACAAATTGCTTTATTTCTAAACAGCTGCTCTTGGTTTGTCCTGGAAATACAGTTGTCTCTCTGTGTTCACAGGGGATTGGTTCCAGGACCCTCCCGCCCCCTCCCGCCCCCTCCATGCTCCAGTCCCTTATAAAAAATGGTGTACTATTTGCATATAACCTATGCACATCCTCCTGTATATCTTATATCATCTCTAGATATTTAATAATATCTAATACAATGTAAATGCTATGTAAATAGTTGCTGGCTCATGATAAATTTGTTTGCTTTTTTGGAACTTTGGGGAATTTTTTCCTGAATATTTTTCATTGGCGGTTGGTTGAATCCACAGATGTGGAACCCACAGATATGGAGGGTCCACTGTATGATCTGATACTTCAGAACCAATATAGGTGAGCTTTCT
>NW_006790633.1:105239-127490 GCF_000442215.2 Lipotes vexillifer | reverse complement strand
TTTCCCTAGAGTGCATTGAAATCTGCTTATAACACATGTGTTATTTATCAGGAATGTTTTCTTTTTAAAAAAATAAATAATGTAGATGTGCCTCCCTCATTAATAGAACCCTATATCTATTCATGTTTTCTTTGGATAAAGTCAACAAGATGTTTCTATGGGTAGGATTGATGCTTTTGTATACGCTTACCATATTGCATGGGAGCATTTGATCCTTTGATGACCCTAGGTCTTCACTCAGTGAAGAGTGATTTGCATGAGTAATACCCTGGGTAGTTTTGGTGGTCAGTCAAGCCATAGAGAAAATTCTTCTCCTTCCACTCTCATTTATTTTTTTCTCCTGAGTGCCAGCCAAAAATGGATTTTCATAAACTCTTCCAGGAATATTTCTGTTTGGAGTTTAAGTCCAGGTTTAAGTTGAATTCTCGGTGCCTAAGACCAAATTTCACAACAGGTCTTCTTATCCTTGGTTAACTGATAAATAAATAAATCTCTGAAGAGGCCTGCCGTCTTTTCCAGGTTGCTTTCTCCATTTACTTTGCAGCCCAAGAGTTTCTTAGATGAGAGCTGTGCGGATGGCCTAGGATCCAGCCCTCACCAGATTGCTTACCTGCCTATCCCCACAAGGAATACCTCACCAGTTTGACAGATGGTTTATTTCCATAATTTCACGACATCAGAATCTTAGTAGAGAAGACATAAGTCTTTGTAAATAATCACAAAGAGTTGAGAATTCAAAATACTAAGGTAAAGGAGAAGTGAAGACGTTAATTGTATTTGCTTATTCAGACATAATAATGAAGACCTATAGCTGTGGGAAAGGACTCAGCAATTATAAAGGTAGTCTACACTGTCACTTAAACACTGGACCGTAAATGCCGCTTTACCTATTAAAATTACTCTCAGCAGAAGAGAAAAACTTCTTTCCCTTTCTCCTAAAAATTGCCAGATCAAGTTTGATGTGCAAATGCCAGTAGCATCTGACCCAAAGCACACAGCACCAAAGAAGTACTTAACAAATTGAAGAAGAAAGAAAAACAGGAAGAAATAAAAAGAAAGTTAAAGAAGTTGTAATAATACTCTTAAAGAAGGCTTTATAGATTCATCCTGTTAAAATTTAGCTTCATCTCTATTATTCCCATCTTCCCCTTACAGATGTTGGCACAGCCCTTTTATTCCTGGCCTAGTTCTGTCCTCAGACTTCTGTCCCACTTCCCTTTCTTTACTCCGTCTCAGACTCTGAAATCCCATGAGAGCAGACATAGGAGGGGCCAAATGGGGTCCCCTGGCCACTTTGTAAGTTTGCTCAGCAGAGCTTTTTCAAGGACTACATACACCAAATACTCAATGTAATTCTTCTATGGCATTGTCAGACCTACCGGATGCACCTCGCAAGAGAGCAAAGGAACTGAATGGAATTAGAGGCTCAATGGCTTATTCACTTCATTCATTATTTGGGGGGAAAATCCAAGACTTTGCTCAGAGAGGATTAAAAGGACTGCAACAGGCATCTTCCGTCTGCGCTGCCAATCTAGCTACGATAGCCTCTGCTTGGTTTGAAAAGGAGGTCACAAAGTTCCACTTATTTCTCAGATCCTCAACACTTAAACTCAGCATGTCAAACACAACCAAAGCTAGTTATTCATTCTCACTGCTCGTTCAGTAATTTACCTTCAGCATCAAAGAAAAGTAGGGATTTTCCTTATGGTCCACCTCCAAAAGGCATTTACTTCTTAAATTAAAACACACACGCACATACAAACACTAACACACACCACACTACAGATTCACCATCTCCTCTAGATATATGTGAGAAAATCAAGCACTTAGGAGCATTTATACTTCATCAACCAAATATTAATTTAGTGCAATGCAACATATGGGTGGGAGAAATTGTGGCTATATTTTAACTGATTAAATTAAGACTACATAGGCTGAAGAGAGGTACATGCAGCCCAGTGAAACGCACTTGCCCTTGAACAAGAAGAGTTTATTTTGAGCTTGGTAGCACTGAGCAGTTGAGACTGAGAGTAGATTCCTTTCTGAGATGGCATCAGGCATCACACAAGGACCCCAGAGTTAGAACGAAATGGTTTAGTGTTTTGTTTGAAAAAGGACCACGGCTGCTTTCATTTAACCCAACATCATCACTGCCTTCCTTCCACATCTATACCTTCTTCTACCACACCCTTGTCTAACAGGCCGTCAGGCACTGTAGACTGTTACAGATGAGGGAAGCTGAGGTCAGGGATCCGTTGAAAAGTACAGTACTTGGGAAATGAAATACCAGCTAGAGTAAGGAAATGTGACTAAAGGATTTTGAGTTTGCTACTTTTTAGCTGTGAATCTTTGGAAAGTCACTTGACTTTGGGAGACACAATTTTCTTATCTATAAATTGCAATTAATAGTAGTTACCCTGCAAAATGCTTGAATAGACACATCACAACAGAAGATATACAAATGGCCACTAAGCACATGGAAGGGCACTCAATTTGATTAGTCAACAGAGAATTGCAAAGTAAAACCGCAATGAGATACCAGTTTACACCTACTACAATGGCTAACATCAAATGTTAGTGAGGATGGTGAGAACTGGCTGAATGCACGTAGATTGTTAAAGGGAGTATAAAAAGGTATAATAACTTTGGAGAACTGTTTGACAGTTTCTTATAAAGTTAAATATAATATACCTTATGACTGCAATTCTACCTTGGGTTTTACCCAAAAGAGAGGAAAATAAATATCTACAAAAAGAATTGTATGAGAGTACGTATAGTAGCTTTGGTCAAAATAGCCAATCTGGAAACAGACCAAATGTCATCAATAGGATAACAGATCAACAAATTGTGGTTTAGTCATTCTGAGGAATATTACTTGACAATATAAGTGAATCTCAAAAATAGTTTTTAATTTCGAGAGGATCTATTGCTGATGCAATTATTACTGACCTGTTAAAAGTATTTTACAAGTTATAATATTTGGATAAATTTTTTTTTAGGTTTAGAATTTTTTTTGAATTTTATTTTTTTATACAGCAGGTTCTTTTTAGTTATCTATTTTATACATATTAGTGTATATATGTCAATCCCATTCCCCCAGTTCATCCCACCACCACCCCACCCTGCTTTCCCCCCTTGGTGTCCATACGTTTGTTCTCTACATCTGTGTCTCTATTTCTGCCTTATAAATTGGTTCATCTGTACCATTTTTCTAGATTCCACCTATATGCGTTAATATATGATATTTGTTTTTCTCTTTCTTACTTACTTCACTCTGTATGACAGTCTCTAGGTCCATCCACGTCTCTACAAATGACCCAATTTCGTTCCTGAGTAATATTATGGCTGAGTAATATTCCATTGTATATATGTACCACAACTTCTTTATCCATTTGTCTGTCATTGAGCGTTTAGCATGCTTCCATGACCTGGCTACTGTAAATAGTGCTGCAATGAACATTGGGGTGCATGTGTCTTTTTGAATTACAGTTTTCTCTGGGTATGTGCCCAGTAGTGGGATTGCTAGGTCATATGGTAATTCTATTTTTAATTTTTTAAGGAACCTCCATACTGTTCTCCATAGGGCTGTATCACTTTACATTCCCACCAACAGTGCAAAAGTGTTCCCTTTACTCCACACCCTCTCCAGTATTTGTTGTTTGTAGATTTTCTGATGATGCCCATTCTAGCTGGTGTGAGGTGATACCTCATTGTAGTTTTGATTTGCATGTCTCTAATAATTAGTGATGTTGAGCAGCTTTTCATGTGCCTCTTGGCCATCTGTATGTCTTTGATGGAGAAATGTCTATTTAGGTCTTTTGCCCATTTTTTGATTGGGTTGTCTGATTTTTTGATATTGAGCTGCATGAGCTGTTTATATATTTTGGAGATTAATCCTTTGTCCATTGATTCATTGGCAAATATTTTCTCCTGTTCTGAGGGTTGTCTTTTCGTCTTGTTTATAGTTTCCTTTACTGTGCAAAAGCTTTGAAGTTTCATTAGGTCCCATTTGTTTATTTTTGTTTTTATTTCCATTACTCTAGAAGGTGGGTCAAAAAATATCTTGCTCTGGTTTATGTCAAAGAGTGTTCTTCCTATGTTTTCTTCTAAGAGCTTTATAGTGTCCAGCCTTACATTTAGGTCTTTAATCCATTTTCAGTTTATTTTTATGTATGGTGTTGGGGAGTGTTCTAATTTCATTCTTTTACATGTGGCTGCCCAGTTTCCCTAGCACCACTTATTGAAGAGACTGTCTTTTCTCCATTATATATTCTTGCCTCCTTTGTCATAGATTAGTTGCCCATAGGTGTGTGGGTTTAATTCTGGGCTTTCTATCCTGTTCCATTGATCTATATTTCTGTTTTTGTGCCAGTACCATGTTGTCTTGATTACTGTAGCTTTGCAGTATAGTCTGAAGTCAGGGGGTCTGATTCCTCCAGCTCCCTTTTTTTTCCCTGAAGATTGCTTTGGCTGTTTGGGGTCTTTTGTTTTGCCATACATTTTAAGATTTTTTTGTTGTTGTTCTAGTTCTGTAAAAAATGCCATTGGCAATTTCATAGGGATTGCATTGAATCTGTAGATTGCTTTGGGTAGTATAGTCATTTTCATAATATTGATTCTTCCCATCCAAGAACATTGTACATCTCTCCGTCTGTTTGTGTCATCTTTGATTTCTTTCATCTGTGGATTATAGCTTTCTTTCTGAGTACAGGTCTTTTACCTCCTTAGGTAGGTTTATTTCTAGGTATTTTATTCTTTTTGTTGCAATGGTGAATGGGATTGTTTCCTTAATTTCTCTTTCTGATCTTTCATTGTTAGCATGTAGGAATTCAAGAGATTTCTGTTCATTAATTTTGTATCCTGCAACTTTACCAAATTCATTGATTAGCTCTAGTAGTTTCCTGGTGGCATCTTTAGGATTCTCTAGGTATAGTATCATGTCATCTGCAAACAGTGACAGTTTTACTTCTTCTTTTCCAATTTCTATTCCTTTTATTTCTTTTTCTTCTCTGATTGCCATGGCTAGGACTTCCAAAACTATGTAGAATAAGAGTGGTGAGAGTGGACATCTTGTCTTGTTCCTGATCTTAGAAGAAACGCTTTCAGTTTTTCACCATTGAGAATGAAGTTTGCTGTGGGTTTTTCATATACGGCCTTTATTATGATGAGTTAGGTTCCCTCTATGCCCACTTTCTGGAGAGTTTTTATCATAAATGGGTATTGAATTTTGTCAGAAGCTTTTTCTGCATCTATTGAGATGATCACATGGTTTTTAATCTTCAATTTGTTAATATGGTGTATCACATTGATTGATTTGCATATATTGAAGGACCCTTGCATCCCTGGGATAAATTCCACTTGATCATGGTGTATGATCCTTTTAACATGTTGTTGGATTCTGTTTGCTAGTATTTTGTTGAGGATTTTTGCATCTATATTCATCAGTGATATTGGCTGTAATTTTCTTTTTTTGTAGTATCTTTGTCTGGTTTCAGTATCAGGGTGATGATGGCCTTGTAGAATGAGGTTGGGAGTGTTCCTTCCTCTGCAATTCTTTGGAAGAGTTTGAGAAGGATGGGTATTAGCTCTTCTCTAAATGTTTGATAGAATTCACCTGTGAAGCCATCTGGTCCTGGACTTTTGTTTGTTGGAAGATTTTTAATCAAAGTTTCAATTTTATTACTTGTATTTTGTATTTCTTCTATTTCTTTCTTCAGTCTTGGAAGGTTATACCTTTCTAAGAATTTGTCCATTTCTTTCAGGTTGTCCATTTTATTGGCATAGAGTTGCTTGTAGTAGTCTCTTATGATGCTTTGTATTTCTGCGATGCCCATTGTAAGTTCTCCTTTATCATTTCTAATTTTATTGATTTGAGTCCTCTCCCTCTTTTTCTGGATGAATCTGGCTAAAGGTTTATCAATTTTGTTTATCTTCTCAAAGAACCAGCTTTTAGTTTTATTGATCTTTGCTATTGTTTTCTTTGTTTCTATTTCATTTATTTCTGCTCTGATCTTTATGATTTCTTTCCTTCTACTAACTTTGGGTTTTGTTTTTTCTTATTTCTGTAGTTCCTTTAGATGTGAGGTTAGGTTGTTTATTTGAGATTTTTCTTGTTTCTTGAGGTAAGATTGTATTGCTATAAACTTCCCTCTTAGAACTGCTTTTGCTGCATCCCATAGGTTTTGGATCATCGTGGTTTCATTGTCATTTGTCTCTAGGTATTTTTTGATTTCCTCTTTGATTTCTTCAGTGATCTCTTGGTTATTTAGTAAAATATTATTTAGACTCCATGTGTTTGTGTTTTTTATGTTTTTTTCCCTGTAATTTATTTCTAATCTCATAGCGTTGTGGTCAGAAAAGATGCTTGATATGATTTCAATTTTCTTAAATTTACCAAGGCTTGATTTGTGAACCAAGATGTGATCTATCCTGGAGAATGTTCCACGTGCACTTGTGAAGAAACTGTAATCTGCTGTTTTCGGATAGAATGTCCTATAAATATCAATGAATTCTATCTGGTCTATTGTGTCATTGAAAGCTCGTGTTTCCTTATTAACTTTCTGTTTGGATGATCTGTCCATTGGTGTTAAGTGAGTTGTTAAGGTCCCCCACCATTTTTGTGTTACTGTCAATTTCTTCTTTTATAGCTCTTAGCATTTGCCTTATGTCTTGAGGTTCTCCTATGTTGGACGCATATATATTTATAATTGTTATATCTTTTTCTTGGATTTATCCCTTGATCATTATGTAGTGTCCTTCCTTGTCTCCTGTACCATTCTTTATTTTAATGTGTATTTTATCTGATATGAGTATTGGTACTCCAGCTTTCTTTTGATTTCTATTTACATGGAATATCTTTTTCCATCCCCTCACTTTCAGTCTGTATGTGTCCCTCGGTCTGAAGTGGGTCTCTTGTAGATAGCATATATATTGGTCTTGTTTTTATATCCATTCAGCAAGCCTGTGTCTTTTGGTTGGAGCATTTCATCCATTCACATTTATGGTAAGTATTGATATGTATGTTCCTGTTACCATTTTCTTAATTGTTTTGGGTTTGTTTTTGTAGGTCTTTTTCTTCTCTTGTGTTTCCCACTTAGAGAAGTTCCTTTAGCATTTGCTGTAGAGCTGGTTTGGTGGTGCTGATTGTCTTAGCTTTTGCTTGTCTGTAAAGCTTTTGACTTCGCCGTCAAATCTGAATGAGATCCTTGTTGCGTAGAGCAATCTTGGTTATGTGTTATTCCCTTTCATCACTTAAATATATTGTGCCACTCCCTTCTGGCTTGTAGAGTTTCTGCTGAGAAGTCAGCTGTTAACCTTATGGGAGTTCCCTTGTATGTTATTTGTCATTTTTCCCTTGTTGCTTTTAATATTTTTTCTTTGTCTTTAATTGTCAGTTTTATTACTATGTGTCTCAGTGTGTTTCTCCTTGGGTCTCTCCTGCCTGGGACTCTCTGAGCTTCTTGGACTTGGGTGGCTATTCCCTTTCCCATGTGAGGGAAGTTTTCGACTATAATCTCTTCTAATATTTTCTCAGGTCCTTTCTCTCTCTCTTCTCCTTCTGGGTCCCCTATAATGTGAATATTTGATGTGTTCAGTGTCATCCCAGAGTTCTCTTAGGCTGTCTTCATTTCTTTTCATTCTTTTTTCTTTATTCTGTTCCATGGCAGTGAATTATACCATTCTGTCTTCCAGGTCACTTATCTGTTCTTCTGCCTCAGTTATTCTGCTATTGATTTCTTCTAGTGTATTTTTCATTTTAGTTATTTTATTTTTCATGTCTGTTTGTTTGTTCTTTACTAGGTGTTTGTTCTTTAATTCTTCTAGGTCTTTGTTAAACATTTCTTGCATCTTCTCGTTCTTTGCCTGCATTCTTTTTCTGAGGTCCTGGATCATCTTCACTATCATTATTCTGAATTATTTTTCTGGAAGGTTGCCTATCTCCACTTCATTTAGTTGTTTCTCTGCGGTTTTTTCTTGTTCCTTTATCTGGTGCATAGTCCTCTGCCTTTTCATTGTGTCTGTCTTTCTGTGAATGTGGTTTTCATTCCACAGGCTGCAGGATTGTAATTCTTCTTGCTTCTGCTGTGTGCCCTCTTGGATAAATTTTTGATAACTCATTTTGAAGTACACATATTAGTATATCTACAGGTGATGATTCTTGCAGATAAATTTTTCTGAAAAGATGTAATTCTTTATACAAATTGATTTTGTCTGAATTCAATTTTAAATGCACATAATTGTATACAATGACATTGTAATGTTTCCTCTAGTATTTCCTGTAACTTATGGAGGTCATGTAAGAAACTAAAAGTGGCTTCATGATTCATCTATCAGTGTATTTTTGATTATGAAAAAAATTTTAAACTTATGTTCCTCATTAACAAGTGGTTCATTTTTCATATGAAAATAATGTTCTCATGTTCAGTGTGATGATCTTTGAATTTAATTTCTATTTCTAGAAAAAGAAGAACAAAATAAACTAAGCAGAAGTGAGGAGATAATAATGATAAAAGCATAAGTCCATGAAATTGAAAATAGAAAAACATTAGAGAAAAATCAATGAAACAAAGGGATGCTTCTTTGATAATATAAATAAATTGATACCTCTATTAAGACTGAAATAGAAAAAGAGAAGACACAAGTTATCAATATCAGAATTAAATGGGGAACATTATTGATATTAAAAGGATAATAAGGAAATACAATGAATATTCTACAAACATAAATTTGATACCTTAGATGAAATAGATTGCTTTCTTAAAAAAACAATGACTACCACAGTTCAGCCAATATGATATAGATCATCTTTTATCTACTAAGGAAATTAAGTTCATAATTTAAAAACACCAAAAATTGAAATCTCCAGTCCCAGCTAGTTTCACTGGAGAATTTTACCAAATAATTAAAGAATTAGTGCCAATTTGACACAGTCTCTTTCAGAACACAGAAAAGGAGAGAACACACCCCAATTCACTTTATGAACCTAATATTACCCTGATAAAACCAAAGACAGTACCAAAAAATAAAATCATACAACAATATTCCTCATAAATGCTGATGCAAAAATCATTAACCAAATATTAGCATTCGAATCAAGCAATGTATAAAAAGAATTAAACACCATGACCAAGTGGCATTTATTCAAGGCATGCAAGGCTGGTTCAATATTTGAAAATCAATCAGTGTAATTCATCATATTAAGAGACTAAAGAAGAAAATTCACATGATCGCATAAATTGATGCAGAAAATGTGTCAGACAAAATTCAACACTCATTCATGATGACACTTCTTAGAAAAATATAGGTGTAGAGGGGGCATCCTCAGCTTGATAAGAAACATCTCCCAAGGAATCTATTGCTAACATTATAGTAAATGCTGAAAGACTGAATGCTTTCCTCCTATGATCAGGAGTAAGCCAAGTAAGTCAACTCTCACCACTTTTATTCATCATAGTAATGGGAGATTTTGTGGTGTAGTAAAGCAAGAAAAGGAAATGAGAGGCATACAGATGAGAAAGAACTAAAACTGTCCTTATTTGTGGACAAAAGGATTGCACAGAAAATCCCAAAGAATCTTCAAAAAGATTCCTAGAACTAATACGCAAATTCAGCGGGGTCACAGGATACAAAATGAACATGCAAAACTCAACTGTATTTCTGCATATTAACAATGAATATATGACATGAATTAAAAAATACAATACCATTTACAGTTGCTCCAAAAAAGAAATCTTAGGTGTAAATCTAACAAAAGAGGTACAAGATTTCTATGCTGATAACTACAGAACATTGATTTAAGAAAATCAAAGATCTTGATAAATGGAGAGACATAATGTGTTCATAGGTTAGAAGATTCAGCATAGTAAAGATGTCAATTTTCCTCAAGCTAAGCCTCACACCTTATGCAAACATTAACTCCAAATGGATAATGAACTTAAATGAAAAAATATACCACTTCTAGAAAAAATATAGGGGAAGGTCTTCAGGATCTAGGACTAGGCAAAGAGTTCTTAGACTTGATGCCAAAAGCACAATCCATAAAAGGAAAAACTGATAAACTGGACTTCATCAACATGAACTTTTATTTTGTGAAAGATCCTGTTAAGAGGATGAAAAGACAAGCTGCAGGGTGGGAAAAAATATTTTCAAACCACATGTCTGACAGTAGACCTGATGTCTGGAATATATAAAGAATTCTCAAAACTCAATGATTAAAAACCAAACATTTCAATTAGAAAATGAGCAAAAGATATGAAGAGACATGTCAACAAAGAGGATATACAGATAGCCAATAAGCAATAAACACATGAAATTATATCCAGCATCACTAGCCATTAGGGGAATGCTGATTAAAACCACAATGAGATATCATTACAAACTTATCAAAATGGTTGAAATTAAAAAATAGTTGACAAAACCAAATGCTGGTAAGGATACAAAGAACATGGATCACGTATATTGCTTGTAGGAATGTAAAATGGTACAGTCACTCTGGAAAACAACTTACTCAGAGATCAAAGGAATTATAAAGCCAAAGGAAGCCAAAGGAAGTGGCCTTGTATAGTAGACAGAGTATACAATAGGTGTACAATACAACCTATATACAATAGGTTGTATATTATTTCACCCAACAAATTCATTTCTAGGAAATTATTCTGTAGTTACCATTCCATAAATGTGCAATAACATATAAACAAACAATGCACATTTCATTGCAGTAGTGCTTCTAGTTGCCAAAAAAGGGAATCAAAATACTTGATAGATTTAAATAAACCATATTTATAATGGAGTACCATGTAGCTATTAAAAAGACCTGGTAGATATGTATTATTCTAATTTTTGTGTAAAAAATGGGTATGTATGTCTTTAGGTTTGGTAGTATATACATAGAAAAACTAGAAATATATACTCTATGCTATTAAGGTTATCTTGGGAGGGGGTAGAATTATGAGGGACTTTAACTCAGTACTCTATTTCTGTATGTTCAAATAGGTTTCTATTAATGTCACTAACTTTGAAAAAAATTAACTATAGTTGATTTACAATGTTGTGTTAGTTTCAGGTGTATAGCAAAGTGATTCAGTTATACATATCAATATATACATATATACTTTTTCAGATTCTTTTCTCTCATAGGTTGTTACAAAATACTGAGTATAGTTCTCTGTGCTATAAAGTAGGCCCTTGATGGTTATCTATTTTATATATAGTAGTGTGTATATGTTAACCCCAAACTCCTAATTTATCCCCCACATTTCCCCTTTGGTAACCATAAGTTTGTTTTTTATGTCTGTGGGTCTATTTCTGTTTTGTGTATAAGTTTATTTGTATCATTTTTTGTTAGATCCCACATATAAGAAATATCATGGTATTTGTCTTTCTCTGTCTGGCTTACTTCCCTTAGTATGATAATTCCTAGGTCCCTTTGTGTTGCTGCAAATGGCATTATTTCATTCTTTTGTATGGTTGAGTAATATTCCATTACACACACACACACACACACACACACACACACACACACACACCACATCTTCTTTACTCATTTGTTGATGGACATCATTTATGTTGCTTCTATGACTTGGCTATTATAAATAATGCTGCAGTGAACATTGGGGTGCATGTAGCTTTTTGAATTATGGTTTTCTCTGTATATATGCCCAGGAGTGGGATTGCAGGATCATATGGTAGCTCTATTTTTATTTTATTTTTTATTTTATTTATTTATTTTTTTGTGGTGTGCGGGCCTCTCACTGTTGTGGCCTCTCCCGTTGCGGAGCATAGGCTCTGGACGCGCAGACTCAGTGGCCATGGCTCACGGGCCCAGCCGCTCCGCGGTGTGTGGGATCTTCCTGGACCGGGGCACGAACTCGTGTCCCCTGCATCGGCAGGCGGACTCTCAACCACTGCACCACCAGGGAAGCCTGGTAGGTCTATTTTTAGTCTTTTAAGGAACCTCCACACTGTTCTCCATAGTGGCTGTACTAATTTACATTCCCACCAACAGTTTAGGACGGTTCCTTTTTCTCCACACTCTCTCCAGTATTTATTATCTGTAGACATTTTGATGATGGCCATTCTGACTGGTGTGAGGTGGTATCTCATTGCAGTTTTGATTTGCATTTCTCTAATAATTAGTAATGTTGAACATCTTTTCATGTGCCTTTTGGCCATCTGTATGTCTTCTTTGGAGCAATGTCTATTTAGATCTTCTGCCCATTTTTTGATTGGGTTTTTTTTTTGTGACATTGAGTTGTATGAGCTCTTTTTATATTTTGGAGATTAATCCCTTGTTGGTTGCATTGTTTGAAAATATTTTCTCCCATCCTGTAGGTTGTCTTTTTGTTTTGTTTATGGTTTCCTTTGCTGTGCAAAAGCTTTTAAGGTTAAGTAGGTCCCACTTGTTTATTTTTGTTTTTAATCCCATTACTCTAGGAGATGCATCCAAAAATATATTGCTGCGATTTATGTCTAAGAGTGTTCTGCCTATGTTTTCCTCTAGGAGTTTTATAGTATCCAGTTTTTCATTCAGGTCTTTAATTCATTTTGAGTTATTTTTATCTATTTATTTATTTAAAAATACTATTTATTTTTATCTATGGTGTTAGAGAATGTTCTAATTTCATTCTTTTACATGTAGCTGTCCAGTTTTCCCAGCAGCACTTATTGAAGAGACTGTCTTTTCTCCATTGGATATTCTTGCCTCCTTTGTTGTAGATTGACCGTAGGTGCATGGGTTTATTTCTGGGCTTTCTATCCTGTTCCGTTGATTTATATTTCTGCTTTTGTGCCAATGCCATACTGTTTTGATTTCTGTAGCTTTGTAGTATAGTCTGAAGTCAGAAAGCCTGATTCCTCCAGCTCTGTTTTTCTCTCTCAAGATTGTTTTGGCTATGTGGGTGAGGTCTATTGTGTTTCCATATAAATTAAAAAGATTTTTGTTGTAGTTCTGTGAAAAACCATTGGTAATTTGATAGGGATTGCATTGAATCTGTAGATTGCCTTCGGTAGTATAGTCATTTTGACAATATCAGTTCTTCCAGTCCAACAACACCATATATTTTTCCATCTGTTTGTGTAACATTTGGTTTCTTTCATCAGCATCTTACAGTTTTTGGAGTGCAGGTCTTTTAGCTCCTTAGGTAGGTTTATTCCTAGGTTTTTCATTCTTTTTGATGTGATGGTAAATGGGATTGTTTCAATTTCTCTTTCAGATCTTTTGCTGTTAGTGTATTTATTAACTTTTGTATTCAGTCAAAGGTGTTTTAAAGAAGGAGCATGGGCTTTGGAGTTTGACTGACTTGTTTTTAAGTTTCAGCACTTTCATTTGCTAATTTGGACAAGTTAGTTAATCTCCCCAATAAGTAAATTTAGGATCCCCAGTTTCCTTATCTGTAAAATGGGGATAATGATACTTAGCTTATAAAGTTATGTGAATTCAGTGAAGTAAAATAAACATTTGATCCAGAGTCTGGCTCTAAGCAGTTAATTTATAAAGAGCATTTGTATATGTTTGCCACTCCCTAGACTATTGAAGAATGGTAGATTTCTGACTAGCTCACTCGCCTAAGCCTTATCAATCATGTAAAACCTTGATACCCACCAGGCCCCGTGGACTCACTGAATTTCCCAAACTGGCCACTTTATGTCAGTTCTTATCCAAGATCCAAAATAAAAGCAACAAGCAGTGTCAGTACACTGGTTTGGTGTTCATGTTCCTTGGACTTGCCCGTCTTTTACCCTTCAGTCAGCCATCCAGGTCCAGAATTTCACTGTTCCATCTGTATCAGAAGCTAACTTAGTGATAGAAATACCTCTAAGCTCAGAATCTTTATCATTCAATGAGGAACTCTTCTGCATTTAACCCCATTTGAAAATGACAGAGCCACCAGGACATTCTTTGATTGGACTTCCTGTTTGCAACTTTGTTTTGGGAGTTGAATGTCCATGTGGCTTTTTGGTCCATAGGGCAGAGAGTCTCAGCTTGGGCCACTGTGTTACACAGTTCTAATACCATATAGTGAAAGTGGGGTAGGATAAGCCAGCCATTCGATTTTAGGGCATTTTGGATTAAACTGAGCCACCATGGGCTTCCCTGATGGCACAGTGGTTAAGAATCCACCTGCCAATGCAGGGGACATGGGTTCAAGCCCTGGTCCAGGAAGATCCCACATGACATGGAGCAACTAAGCCTGTGCACTACAGCTACTGAGCCAGCGTTCTGGAGCTCATGAGCCACAAATACTGAGCCCACATGCCACAACTACTGAAGCCCGTGCACCTAGAGCCCCATGCTCCATAACAAGAGAAGTCACTGTAATGAGAAGCCTGCGTACCGCAATGAAGATTAGCCCCCACTCGCCACAAGTAGAGAAATCCCACACACTGCAATGAAGACCCAACACAGCCAAAAATAAATAAATAAATTAAATAAGTTAAAAAACAAAAACAAAAAGCTGAGCCACTGTGGTTGATCTGTCCTAAGCTATTACATGCCATGCACTGTGAGACTCTGATCCTTAGCATCCAGAAGGACCCGATCCAATCCAGCAGTGAACATGCTGCCAGAAAGAAGCCTGACTGGAGTTTAACTCCAGCTGATGGTAGAAGATGTGGCATCGCTACGAACCTGGATCTGATGCAGGTCAAACAACCCCAGATAATCCCTCATATGGCTGAGATGTAGTAAAAATGCATGGCGTATTTCTGCCTGGCCTATGGATGTCTGGGGATTATGTGAATCTTTCCTGTGACAGCAGACTCACTAATTCTAGGGGAGTGCTATCTTTACAAAACTTTGTGCAAACACTTCCTCTGGCTATTAATACAAGCATGCTGACTCCTGTTTTCTTTCTCTAGGGATGATGATGTGGAAAACTAGATTAGAAGACAGTTACTGTGTTTTAGAATTAGTGGTCTCACTTCTCTTAGACTACTTCTGTGCCTGACAAAGGTGGAGGGACCCAAATTCTAAGGAGCAGATCTCTCAATACAGAAGTACAGATGGGAGAGGGACTCTCAGCTTGATGGGCAAACAATCAAATATTTGAGTACTCTATCACAACACACTGCCAATTACTGCCCTCTGCCTGCATGTGAAATTGATCTTTCTCTCACCCCCAGAGCCCTGCAGGAGCAGCAGTGGAAGATACCATATTTGCAAGTGCTCAGTTCCTTGAGCTTGTGTGTCTGACCCATCAATACTGACCTTGAGACTTTCAGTTTGATTCATTTTCTTTTAAAAAACGCAATTTCCTGTGTCTAAGGGAGGGAGGAAAGGTTAAAAAATATCATTATAAAGGCTCCAAAGATTTTTGGGACATCAAATTGCTCTGACAAACCATTTTTATGAGTTAAGTGTAAAGGAAACAGAAACATACGGATTAAATTTCCCTTAAAATACACATGGGCTTAAAAATTAAGGGGGAAAGAAGGACTTGGCAATGTGGGTTTCAGGCTTTGCCAAACCCCAGCTCCTGAGAAATAACTTGAGATGCTTGACAAACCCAAAAAGCAGCTGGTTTTGCCCTGTGCCCTCATTGAGCGACATTTAGAGTCCCATGTGATTGGAAGCTCTCTGACTGAAATATGCTAATTTACAAACTCATGCTCTGATTCTTCAGATTACCTCAAACAGTCTCTGTTTATAAAATTTCTCCCTAAAGGCCTAGTCCTCCTCGGGTTCTCATTGTGTCTAGGCAGAATCACAGACCAGCGTTCTAATTCCCATTTCATGGATGAAAACACAGAGCTTGATGAGGTATAAGCTAGATGGTTGGGGGCAGCTTCTTCAAGACAGAACATTTACCCATATGTACCCCACACCTGCCTTGAGAATAAAAGAGAATCTTTGGTTCATTAAGTTCTATAATGGATTCATAGACAAATGGCAAGTACAAACTCCCCATTGAGCATTGAGAATTCAGAGGGGTATGTATGAACTTAACCATAGTATTCATTCATTCATATATTCAATAAGCAAATGCTTATGGAGGAAAAATGTACTATTGATATCACAATGGAGAATAGAAATAAAAGCAGCTAACATTTATTGGGGTTTACTATATTCTGGATATTGTGCCGACCGATCACTGTGCAGTATCTCATTGAATGCCCGCTTGAACTTTCAGAGGTTGGTACTATTGACTATCTCCATTTTATAGAGGAGGAGGGAGGTAGAGAGGGATTTAGTAATTTACTTAAGATTGACTAGAAAGGGAAGATCTAGGATTCAAAACCAAGATTGGTGTTAAAGACACTTGGATGCTGCCTTCAAGAACCCTAGAGTCTCCTGGCCAAGCTAAGCCACACTCAAATGCAAATACAATAAAGAGTGATGAATGTCCCAGAGACGTTCAGAGCATGGAGGGATCACTTTCTACTGAGATTAGGAAGGCTTTGTGTAGGAGGAAGTTTTTGCAAAAGATTTTGAAGGATGAGTAACATCAGAATACCAGGGGAGAGGTCAGAGTCATTTCTGCCTGGAGAACATCCACGAGGGGGATGAGAGGAGGAAGCCTAGAGCACAACAGGAGATACTGCAGAAATGCAGGGAAATCACACTGAATGTACATTTTACTTAGGCAAATGCAATTATGTATCATCAGCCAAAACGAAAGAAAACAAACTCTCCAAAATAATTTAAATAGCTCCGGCAATTTAATCTGCCATTTCCTAGAAAATGAGTGTAAGATAGGAGGAGCAGTCTGTTATTTTCTCATTCAGGTCCAACTCTGAGAGCCTCTCATGATGTGAGCATCTCACAGCGCTCAGTGATTCTAGAGATGAAAGGTGTACATTTTTGCATAACATGGTCCCTAATCGTGTTAGCTAGTACTCAGGTGAAGTCTGTTCCAGGGCTTGAGAAATA
Organism: Lipotes vexillifer; assembly: GCF_000442215.2. NCBI lineage: Eukaryota > Metazoa > Chordata > Mammalia > Artiodactyla > Lipotidae > Lipotes > Lipotes vexillifer. The sequence goes on along the minus strand of NW_006790633.1, from coordinate 110,623 downwards.
ACAGTCTATTACTGAGATGGAATAATTTTGACTGTATGTGATATTTACCTTATTTGCTCATTTTAGAACTTAAACCCCCTTTTATAAGTGCAAATCCACAATAGCTGCTTACCTTGTAAATGAACTCTTGAAATTAGAAGGTCAAGTTGTTAAAAATGCTTTGAGTTGATGTAGTAGAAAAAAATCAATCCAAACAAAATGTAAATTGTGCATGAAACTATATGAAGAAGCTAAAAATGGTTACTAATGCATGAAAATATATTAACCTCTAAATATATACAAAAGGAAACACAACTATTAAAAAAACCCAACTATTCACCTGTTTGTGACAAACCAAGCATACAGACTTTTGACAGTCTCCAAAATGCTATTTTTTATTAATAGCAGGGACTTCAAGACTTGAGGGTGAGAAAAATCAGTAAAAAGGCAGCAAGGCTGAGAAAATTTATTAAAGAAAATATAAGGAGGTTGAATTGTAAGAAGAAGAAATGGAAGAACACTGAAGGTGCATGAATAGTTAAGTCTTCAAGAAAATGTTAATATGGTATGAGTTGACATAATATACATGTAAAAGAAATATCTGATAACTTTACTCCTACTTTTTCTCTAAATATAAAAGCTATATGTGCTCATTTTAGAAAAAGTAGGATATATAAAACCTACAAAAGATAAACAGAGAAAAGCAAAAATCATCCATAATCCTATCACAGACAGAGAGAACCACTTTATCTTTTTTGTGTGTATTCTTCCATATGCATATATTTTACATAGTTACATTGATTCATGCTCTCTGTGGGTGGTTCTCAAACTGTAACATACATCAGATTCACCTGGCTATGAAGACACACTGCTGTGGGCTCACTCCCTGAGTCTCTGATTCAGCAGGTGTGGGTGGGGCCTGGGAATGTGCGTTTCTATCAAGTTTATAGGCACTGCTGCTGCTTCTGGTCCAGGGACCATACCCTGAGACCCACTGTTCTATAAGGCCTTCATTCTTGCTATTTTCACTTCACATTGCGTCAAGAGTATTAAAATTATTTGAAAATATCTTTTCTCATGCCTGCATAGTATTACACGATTTGTTAACCCTGCTCCTATTGTTTTTCCATACCCATTAAGTGGAGGATGTCCTACTTAAGAAAACAGCACTAAGGTGTACCTCAAGCCTTAAGACAGAAGCACACACACCTAAGGCTGTGAGATAAGAGGAAACATTTACACTTAACGGTTACTTTGCAATTTAGAGGATCGTCATGATCACATCCCCGATAGGAATGGTCCTGATAAATCATTTTAGCTGCGTAGCAAGGACTTTGTCAGCCTCCAGAAGCTGTATCTCTCACAAAGCAGTTATCACTGACTTCTGAAATGGGCCAAGTGGTTCTTTTGAAATATGTAGAAAAAGAGAATCAAGATAACAGTCTAGGAGACTGATGTTATGACATGCAACCACCTAAAAATCTTCTTCCAGAAGTTGCTTGATGAGCTTATGGTTCCAAAGAAACCTTTAGCACTCTTGGTGAGCAGGCTCTCACCACGAACAGAATCACAGTGTGGAATGCTGTGGCCCTTCTGCCTTTTTCTCATCCTCAGCAATGAACACCAGAAACAGTTAAACTGCCAGCAGCTCCCAAACAGTGGTTTCCGCCCTTAGCTACTGCCAGCCCATGCAGGCTCACCACACACAGCCTCAGAGGTCTGGCTCCAAAGCTCCTCTCTGCCCAGACGCCATTAACAATGAGAAAGGAAAACTGTGGCCACCACAGAGCTTCAGAGGCCAAAGACACACAGTAGCCTCCACCCTACCAACAAATTCCCCTCACCCCACGCCTGCGCCTTGCTTCTCATACCCTACCTTTCCCCAGACTTTCACAAAAACCTAGCGTTCTCTTCCTCATTCATCGGATGGTCTCACACTGTCCCCGAAGAATTCCAAGGAGATCCAATGAAGCTGCATTTCACAGTGAGGACTCTCTGGACACTTTGATACTACTTGCTGTGGGTGAACTCAGTAAAATAATACCAATGAGACCAAATGTTGTTTGAATGGTGTTATTTATCAAGCATGCTACAGATGTGTATTATCCAACTTAATCCTCACATTAGCCCTAAGAGCTCAGTATTATTATTATTCCCATTTTACCAACAAAGAAATAAATGGAAGACCAGAGAGGTTAAACCACTTGCCCAATTTCACTCAGCTGGCAAGTGATGGAGATGGACTTAAACCCAAATCTATCTGACTCCAAAGCCCACGTTCTTTACCACTGTTCTGATCAGCTTCTTTTAAGAAGATATCTAATATTTGTTTAATTTTCTGTTCACCAGACTCATCGAAGTGCCAAAGAAGGCCAAGCCTTTTGCTTTTTTAGAGAATCTTAAATGGTAGATCAGATTCCTAATAGCCTATTTTAAATCAGCCAAAAGAAAGTCTTCTGATTTCCTGGGTTATTGGTTTACCCTCTGTGGCACTCAGACCACAGGAAGCCTGTGAAGATAGTCTACAAAGGACTCAGTTACCACATCAATTAGCCTGAGGTGTGAATAAAAATTACTATCATATTAAAATAAACTGATTTTTAAAAAAAATCCATAATTTTGGTACTTACATATATGCATGACTGTATGTGTGTATATGTATGGCGGCCCTAAGTATACATACACACATACATATATACACTTAGTCCTATACATACTCAGTTACGTAAATATGTCGAGTAGTGGTTTTCAAACATCAGCATATGCACTGGAATCACCTGGAGGGTTGTGACATCACAGACTGCTGGGCCCCTCCCCCAGAGTTTCTGAGTCAGGATATCTGGGAAGGACCCAAGAATCTGCCTTGCTGGCAAGTTCCAGGTGATGCTGACATTGCTGGTCTGAGTAGAGGGGCGGAGGATCTGGCAAAGCTTTACCCTACAGGGCAAGAAGTGTTTGCCACAATATTTTATTTCATTGTATTATTTTTTTATGGGCAAGGGGACCTGGAGGCGGTGGCTTGGTCTGTGGTCTGTGGGGGCATTGGGCCACCCTTTATCCACACCATAGCTTTAGTGTTAAAATATTTTAAAGGAAACTACCTTTCTTTCTTGAATTCCGTGCCACGTTGTCTGTCTGCTGAAATGATGGATTGGTGTATTCGACCGGGGAGCGCAATCACCTGGAGAATCGGGCCCACTTCATACTGAGTCTTCCGTGTCATGACACAGGGGGTTTCCCAAGGAACAGCTGTGACACTTGAAGTCCCAAGGGTGGTCGTTAACAGATAAAAGCCAGAGAAGCCCAGTGTTTTTTGATTGTCTCCTCTACATCAATAATGGGAAAAGATATCGACTCCTTTGTTACTTGATGTAATTTTAGAGATGTTTGCAAACAAGCTTATTCGTTTTCTGTAGCTGTCCTAGGAACTGAATGTTCCTCCTGCTGCTGGAAAGATCATGCTCCCTTGCTACAAGTGTGATTGATTTCTCAGATTTGCCTGTCAAAATGCCCTGTGAAATGTTCCCCAGCTCCCTGATAGCTCAGGTCTTGTCCTGTGTACATTGCTTCCGGAAGTTTCTTGGCATATTGGAGTAGAGGGAGTTTAGAATCAGTGTTCACTCAGTAATATTTTCATCTAAATTAACGGGTTGAGTTCTGTGGCAGAAAACTTCAGCTATTTCTGCCAGATTTGGGTGTCCCTGAATGACACAGCCATGAACAAGCAGGTCAGGTCCTTGCTCCAGTTTGAAATTCTTTGTGTCTTGAGATGTTTTGCTAAAGTAGAACAGCATATACAATGCTGTACCAGGCCACACATTCAGCACTATCAAAGAATAAAATTCTCAAATTTCTGCTATCTCTCCCCAGGATGGAGAAAGCCAGGCTGACTTCCAACCTCAAATTCTGAGAGCAGACCAGAGGGCCAGAAATTGTCGGTCTGTTTTCTTCTTTGATAAACTTCCTTGGCAAAGTGAGACGACCTGAATTACGGTGTGGCCTGTGGCCCAAGAATCTTGAAGTCGGCTCTGGCTTCCCCTGCTTCTTGCCTCTCTTCAGGCAGTGGTGTCTGGCCCACAGTGCTGTAGATCAATCACTCGGTTTCCAGTGGCAATCATGTATTCTCTTTATGATTACGGGTGCCACCGGAGGGAGGGAAACAGCCACAGATCACCCCAAAGAGAGCTAACCCAGGAGCCAGTTCTAGTGTTTGCTTTGGGAAGGCGTTATTCAGTTTCTTTATATAGCTATTTTGCCTTTCTAGCTGATAGCAAAACAAATTTTTGTTCCCTGAGTACATAAGGCCTCATGGGGGGCGGGGGAGGTGGACCAGCAATTTTCGAATTGGGAAGAAAACAAAGCTTGGGGTTTAAGGAAAAGATGACTGAGTATGCCTGTAAAGGATGCTCCCCTTGCTGAGAGAATCTGCCAGGTAGCTAAACCACAAGCAGAAGACGTTTCTGCCTAGAATTTTGAAAAGGGAGCTTGGGTGTCCTCCAGTACGAAGGAGACTGCAGACTGTTCCGTGGAGCCCTGGAGAGGGCTGGAGCCCTGGGACCGCAAGGGATGAATAAGGCCCAGCTCTTATTTTCAGGGACCTCAAGGTCCAATAAATGGCTGAATGCTTATTTAATCATTCATCTGACAAGTATTTATTGAATACTTAGAATGTGCCCGGGAGATTGTTTTGGTACTGAGATCTCAGAGTAGAAAGAGACTCTAGATCAGAGATCAGAAGTCTCCTGGGTAGCAGCATCTCTTCTGTGCTGTCCTTGGCAGATCATCACCTGACCTCTGACCACATACTGGGGTGGGAAGCTCTCCACGTTGTGAGGCAGCTTATCCCATTGCTCTACAGCAATCACTGCTCAAAGGTTCACTTTGTACTGTACTGAATCCGTTATCTGCCTCCTTAGATTCCACCCTGAATGGAACCAATGTCTCCTTGCATGAGCCCTGTGTAACTTGATACCACTGTCCACCCACCTGAAACCCTCTCACCTCTCCCCCTAAAATAACCACACACACAAATACGCACATGTAAAACCCCCAAAACCGTTGGGTATGTTTTTGCTTCTGTGCTTAGCAGTGGTGGTGGTGGTGGCGGCATATGTGTGATACAATGAGTTAAAAAGAAGGTTGAGAATAAGATGAGGATGAATGTGTTTGTCCCAGTTCCTAATGCAGTACCTGGCACACAGTCGGTCTCCAGCAAATATCCATCAAAGGAATGAGTGGATGGATGAGTGACTAGACGAGTCACTAGAGTATGAATTGCTAACTAGACTATAAACTTTTCATATTATGAACTGTGTCTCATACATTTAGTACCAAAGACAGTACTTGGTCCATAAGTAGGGGTTCAACAATAAGTAATTTCTTTTTTTTTTTTTTTTTTTTTTTTT
>NW_006790633.1:99751-105158 GCF_000442215.2 Lipotes vexillifer | reverse complement strand
TATGCGGGCCTCTCACTGTTGTGGCCTCTCCCATTGCGGAGCACAGGCTCCGGACGCGCAGGCTCAGCGGCCATGGCTCACGGGCCCAGCCGCCCCGCGGCATGTGGGATCTTCCCGGACCGGGGCACGAACTCGTGTCCCCTGCATCGGCAGGCGGACTCCCAACCACTGTGCCACCAGGGAAGCCCAGTAATTTCTGAATGAATGGATGGATGCATGAAATTGAAAACCACTGGAATATAAGTGGATGCTAAATAAATATTTGTTATCAGAACAAATGAATGAATGAATGAATGAATGTTCAAGCCAAAGAGTGAGGCTTCACTGGGAATATTCTGCTTCAGCAGTAGGGAAGTTATAGTGGGTAGGTGAGAAAAGCATGACTTTAATAGGGCTGTTGGTTGCCTTTTTCAGCATGAGAAGCTCTTTCCTACTGTTGACTCAGCAGCCCAGGCAGTCTGCCTTCATTCTGCGGTCTTTTCTCACATGTTAGGGTTAGCTAGGTGAGATGGCAGTGTTTTGTCTTGTTTCATTTTTAAATCAAACTCTGCTTTGCTTAGACATTCTACATTTATTTGGTTGGCTTTCCAGTTGCTTAAGGGAATATGGATGTTAACTAGAAATGGTTACAGATGCTAACAGAGAGACGGTCTGATTTGGTAACAGAGAAAAGAAAGGTCTAGAGAAGATGAACAACATATACTGCTGTCTGCACCCTTATCCTCCTAAGACCACCTGGAGAACCCCTGCAGACAGAGAAGAGTGGACACTCCGTTTCTCCCAAGAGGTCTTCTTCTGGATGTGGCACACTGTGCTAGAGCAAGTCTGTTCCCCCAAACGTGGGCCTGAGCTTCTCAGAGCCACACTCTATGAAGAGGAGACCACAGGTTACTTTTGGTCACATCACCTCTGTTCCCTGGAAGGCAGCCCTTAGATGGTACAGGACCAAGAGGACTGAAATTTGGTTTGTTTTTCCTTTTCTGATTGTTAGATCATCAGCCTGTGAGTCAGTTCGACTGTACTCCGCAGGAAACCAAGTTTTATTTTGTTATAGTAGGAATCTGACTCAGCCTCTGCCTCTTTGGAAGGTACCATGATTTCCATGCCAGTGATGAAAGGGAAAACCAGGGAGGTACAAATGATGCCCACTATGTAGCAACGTACGTTCTCAGCAACATGCTCCTTCTAAGATGCCACCTGATTGGCTCTCTTGCCTTCTACTGAAATGAAGAACAAAATACTGGCAGCAGCTCTAAAGAAGATAAAGAATTTGTCACAAACTGTAAGGAAATTTCATGTAGCCTAGTGCATTAAGTACCCATCTCTTAAGCTAATTAGCTCCTGATTCTTTGTTAAATTGGGTGTTAAATTGGGGTCACTTAATTACTTTTCAAGGCAAGTATCTGGCTCTAAGAAGATACTTTAGAGAAATAGGTGATCAGACTACGGAAGTTCAACAGATGCCTCTGGACCAAGTGTCAGAAGCCACAGCCCTTCCTTGTTTCAGAGGAACCCTAGAGAATTTCTGGATGGCCCATGGGAAAAGCAAGTAGCATGCTGGGTGGCCAGGTCTTCTGCTGGTCCTGCTACTAGGTTCTAAGCCCTGCAGCAAAGGACTACAGGCCAAACTGGGCAAGAAGTGAAGGCTACCCAAGGCCACTGTAATAAGCAGCTGTCCAGTGTTCCAGTCAGTCCAGTTAAATGAAGCCAAGGTTAAATTAGCTGGACTAAAATCAGGAACAGTACAATTAGGCCCCTAAATGTGCTTTGGGCTGTTATACATCTGGGCATCGGAAGGTCAGTTCTATTTAGTAGGATACCCCATGTCCATTGACATGGTCTTGACCTGGATTGATTTGCCCTACCTGGACAACACCCATCACTTTCAGCGGGTACCTTCCAATCTTCTGATGTTATGAGTGAATCTATTCAAAATAGAAAACCCCATATGTTCAGTCAATTAATGAGTTAAAACACATCCAGGGCCTTTACAGAGAGGAAATCAGATGAGCAATTTAAGGGAGATGTAGAACAGATTTTGAAGAAATATGGGAATAGGACCAAAATACACACAGACACTTGCAATGATCCAGTGGTATTCTCTTACAGACATTTTGCCCCTAAGGAATTATTTGCAGTCTCAACAGGGTTCTCCAGGCTGTGGTCATTTGTCAGGGTGGAATGATCCAGACTCTTATTTACAAACTGGACCTACTGCTTTTAAGAGTCAAGGGGCATGGTTTTGGGATATTACCTTTCTTTGACTCTCTAGATTAGATTGGAGTTATTTAAATCCTCATAGTGAGTCAATGTTCTCCAGGCATTACAGCCATCACAGCCTAGAGGCTGGAGACAGGCCCTCATGAAAACCTGTCTTCACATCATTAGTTTCCACAGGAGGGGAGGAAATGAGATAAGACATTGTTCAGAGTAATTTCAATATCAGATAGTCCTCCAAACATCTGCAAATCAATAGAAATTGAGGTGAGAGGGGCTATTAGGAGGCATCGGTGCAGTGACTAATGAGACTAGTTACCATCTGCCTAAGTTAGACTGTGAATAAAAAATTGCATGCTTTTGTTTTGAATTGCTAAGATATCCTTATTTAGAGCACCAGGTAGACCCAACTCTTCGCTGGACCTTTGGAATATTTAGTTTGTGTGTCTCTTCAAGTAGAAAGGGTGGTGTGGTGAGAATGCTCCAGGTTTGGCTGCAACTCAAGTGCTCTAATCAAACATAATTCCAAATTCTAAAAGAGAAAGTGAAATTTCTACATCAAGTCACACATGAATTTCACCTAAAGAGATACAGGTTGTATGTATCTCCTACAGCAGTATTTCTTTGGGCACGTCTCTGGCTTTTAATTCTGTTATCTTGTAATTATCCACATAGCATCTTTATTTCATAGATGGAGAAAATGAGTCACAGAGCGGCAAAGAGATTTCCCTTGAGAGCTGTTTAAGTTCCTATTAAAATTGCTGGATTAATGGTGAAGTTGGTGTTATAATTTTGTAGTGTTCACGATCCTGCCTGAAATCCTTGTCGGAATAAGAGAGTTGAGGAAAGAGCGTAGAGAAAGAGATTGAGAGAGAAGGAGGAAAAAACGGGAGGAGGAAAGGTCGGGGGAGAGCGATGGGAGAGGTAATGGGAAGGGGGAAATCAGTAGAGAAGAGGGAAAGGAAGAGAAGTAAACCTTCAGCCGTTGTGCGGAAGATGCAACAGCTGGGAGATTAGGACCAAGTTCCACAACTCACCAGCTGCATGATTAAACTGTCTGAATCTCAGTCTTCTCATCTGTGAAATGGACTAATTACATCTGCTGTGCCTCCCTTGCAGGGTTTGCCAGACCACAGGAGACCACAGCTCCTTTAAGTGTAAGAAGAAGCTTTGGAAAACACAGAGTGCTGTTCAACTCTAAGCAGCATGATGGCAGACAGTCAGTTACTCCTTTGGGGAATTCAGGGTTTTGGTTACCCTGGAGGGTCACTTAAGACATTTGAACTCCCCCTTGCTACTGAGTGAGGAGTGCCACACATTACAACAGGGCCAATGTGGGCTTCGTTTATAAACAGTGAGAATTCCAAAGCAATCCCGAAGGGAGGGGATGAGCTGCTCCAAAGAACTGGCTCTAGGCGCCAGGAGAAATGGAGCTGTCTCCCTGCTTTTTGATGCCAAGACATCAACACTTAAAGCAGCCACAGGGTGAGTTTGATTGAGAACCAGCAGAGCAGAGAAAGAACTCAATTGAGGTGCCCTGCCCTGTAGGCAGCCTTCCTTTCTCTGGATTCGTTCTCTCCCAGATGAGCTGTGCTTCTCTCTGCTGACATGAATGAGAACTGTACCCTGGTAAGGAGATCAGGACTGGCTCGCACACTTTAAGTATCCCATGGGCTTTCTTATGAGTGAATCTGCTGTCCTTTTGGCCCTGGAAGCAGAATTAAGTCCTCAGAGCCTGGCCCAAGTGATGGGACAGAAGAAAGAGAAAAACTATTTCTGAACTCTAACAAAAATGCCTTTTTCTCAGGGTCTAACAAAGCATCTTCTGGGACTTTAAAGTGAGACTCCCCGCCCCTCATGACATATTTCTCAGATACTGTAAACACAGACTAATTTAGTCTCTTCACTTGTCACTCATTGATGACAAATACAATAGTAGTCTTTGCCAATAGAACACTCTGTTCTCTTGAAACAATAAGAGCAGAATGCAGGGCTTTTAAATGAATGGGGATCCACCTTCACAGAAACAGATGCAGTACAAAGTTACATTTAAATAACACAGGAGAGTACCTTGCTCAGAGCCTCTCAATAGTGTTAACCTTGCACTCTGCCCCAGCCATCCAGCGTTGGCAAACTCCAAGATCATCTACCAGCAACACTGATTCCTGCTCTGCATAACAAGGAAACCTCCATATTGCCAGCAGCCTTTTGAGCTGGAGATTTAATTATTAGCCTGTATCCCATTTAATAATGTTTGCCTAGATGAGTTTGAGAAATGACTGCCCTTTGTAAGGTTTCTTCTTCGAACTACTGAACAGCATCTCTCTATGAGAAAGATCTAAGATGACCAGCTTGCAGAGGTGATTTGAGGATGGTTCCCCATCTATACTCAGATGTAGAGCATCTCCCATTTTTTTTTTTGGTTTGGCCAGGATTAGCATTTACTTCTTAAAGAGCAGCTTCTAAATAGGTAGTGTCACACATCATCATTAAAATTAACTTCTTAGCTACTGTCTAAGTGCCCAAGATGCGTTAGGCACTGCACTAGGCACTTCATGAACATCATTTAATTCCATGGCGGGAATGAAACACAAGGTAGGTTTTATTGCTTTCATTCTAAGGGTGAGAAATTGAAACTCGGGGACGTTAAGCTCTTTATCCAAAGCCACCAAGCTGTAGAACCAGAACTCAAATTCAGGCTTGTTTGGTCCAAAGCCTAGGCTCAGACCCCAGAGCTGCGCTGCTTTCCCATTGGCAGAGGTCAGTTGGTGGCGGAAAGAAACCTGATTCCATAACAGACTGACTGCACTGAGTCTCAGCTCGGTGACTGTGGGTAAATTATTTACCTGGCTGTGTTTCCCTTCTTGCTTAAAAAAATGGGGAGAGTGAGGCCTGCCTTATCTTCCTTACAGGGTTGTGAGGATCAGATGCAAAGATTTGTGAAACTGTAACAAACCTCACAACTATGAGGGATTGTAGTAGCATTTCTGATTAGAAAATTATCACTCCATGTCATTATATCAAGGGACTTATCCTTGGAAAATTTTGATAGAAAGCATTAACAAGGATGATGACATTTCGCCTGTGGTTGGTCAGGTGCTTGGAAGAAGTGGCTTGTTATTCTCCAAACATGGATATATATATATCTCATCCCACATGATCTTTTTACAAGGTGACTGCATTTCTCCTG
>NW_006790633.1:60021-99741 GCF_000442215.2 Lipotes vexillifer | reverse complement strand
CCTGCTGAAGGACATGGGAGTCGAATGTCCTTTGCCCTTGAATCTTGGCAGTGGTTAACATCTTCCTTGGGACTTGATGTGAAGTGAGCCTAAGGTGATAAAGAAGATCAGCTTCCACCTGGCTCAGGTACTTGTGCTTAGAAACCTGCCACCGTGTGGTGAGGAAGCCCTAGTCATGTAGAAAGGCCATGCCTGAGTGTTCCCAGCACCAAACACAGCCAGACCTTGACTGACAGCAGCATCCGTGTGTGAGTGAATATGCCTTCAGATAATTGCAGGCCTCAACCTTTAGAATCTTCCAGCTGAGGCCCCAGACATCTTGGAGCAGAGACAAGCTGGCCCCAATATGCCCCATCTGAATTCCTGAACCACAGAAACCATAAGAGATAATAAATGATTGTTATTGTTTTAAGTCACTAATTTGGGGTGGGTTGTTAAGCAGTAAAAGATACCTAATACAAGAAAACATTAAAACAGGGTCACAAAGACTCCAAGATAACATCACAGTTTTCTCTAAGGTTCATTTTGCCAGGGGAGCTTTCCATTCTGGAGTTCAAGAAGATGCTGGGAGACAGGAGATGTTGAGTCTGGGCCAACCTGGAACCATAGATCTAAGGGATGGGCCACTGCAGCCCACAGGAAGAGAGCTAACCAAGCAGGCCAAGCCGGTGTTCGGTGACTTTTCACACTACGATGCTTTTGAAAATGAAAGGACGTGTTACTAAGTGTTACTCTGGGGCAACAGGTGTAGATGAGGGTGTCCTAGGTAAACTGGGATTTAGACACTGGGCTGACACCAAGCAGATGATGAGAGTCCTGAATGGCTTGCTGACTAGCTGGGCTAGTGGGGTGGAATTTAGGAAGAAAAGTTTGGAGATCTGGACAGGCAAGTCTGTGTTTGTAGCAGTAGGACATGAAGTCACAAAGCTGGGTGTAGAGGCAGGATTCAAGTCCAGGGTAGGGAGAGGGAGGCTTGTTCTTAATGACAGAAAGACAAGAAGGAAAAAACATCAGCATTATACTGCTCCAGCTCTGAGACCTCTCTCTCTCTTTTTTTTTTAATTTTTTAATTTAATTAATTTATTTATTTTTGGCTGTTTTGGGTCTTTGTTGCTAAGCACAGGCCCTCTCCAGTTGCAGCGAGCAGGGGCTACTCTTCGCTGTGGCATGCGGGCCTCTCACTGCCGTGGCCTCTCCCGTTGCGGAGCGCGGGCTCTAGGCGCGTGGGCCCAGCAGTCGCGGCTCCAGGGCTCCAGAGCGCAGGCCCAGCGGCTATGGCTTACGGGCTCAGCCGCTCCGCGGCATGTGGGATCCTCCTGGACCAGAGCCCGAACCCGTGTTCCCTGCATCGGCAGGCGGACTCCCAACCACTGCGCCATCAGGGAAGCCCTCTGAGACCTCTCTTAACCAAGAGTGTGAACTTCAACAATTTTGTTTTGAGAAACTCTTTATCTAGAAGTGGAATAAAGATGGAGAGAGGCATGAGTCATCTGGAGTGTGTGTGTGTGTGTGTGTGTGTGTGTGTGTGTGTGTGCGTGCGCGCGCGCACGTGTTTGGGGAGGGCATGTGTAGAAAAGACAGGGAAATAAGAAAGGGGGTAGAATGAAGTTCTGGAGGGAGGCTGTTTTGGAGCGGAACTGGGTTCCGGAGCTCCTGACCTAAAGACCCTAAGGATGGCAGTGAGGGTGGGAGGCCACCTCCAGCCCAGCAGCTTGAGGGCATAAGCCTTTATAGCAGCCTGTCCAGTCTCTGCCTCATACTCTTTAAAGAACAGGAATTTGTCTGCAAGGGAAAGACCACACACAGTCCCCAACCACACCCCTGCTGTCACCCTAAATGACACTGGCATGGCTCAATTAAAATTTTGTGAGAAGGGAACAGATTATAAGGACATCGTAGTTGTAGATTTCTCCATGAGATGACTTACTGAAGGAGTCAAAGATTCCTTTCTATCAAAAAACAGCGTAATATTTATATAGTCACAGAATAAATAGAATCCTGACTTGTGCTTTATATTTTACATAGCTCATTCCGGGTAACTTGGGTTCTTTCTGACAGTTATGGCCGTTGTCCCTGTTCTGGGAAGTAGAGGAGGGTTTGCCTGCCCCTCCCCACATCTCACTAAGCTTGTCTCCGTGTGCTAAATGAAGCCTCTCTTTAGTTTGCTTGGGGATTCCCTCTTGCCCTTCCATACACTGACGTACGTAAACCCCTGTTCTTTTACCACATTTGGACTTTCTCACCACCACTGTTGCCTGGGCATTGTATGCTGTTGTATAGAGTGGTGGCTTTCAATTTCTTTGACCATGACTTACATTAAGGGACACTTTTTACATTGTGACCCAGTAAACACACACATCACATTTATAAAAGTGAAACAAAAATTTCATAAGATGGTATTAATACTCACAAAGCGCCCTGCTTTGTACTCTAATAGCATCCATCCCATTCCGTTCTAAGATGTGCTTCCCTATGCTGGCCTGTTCTATTAGATCAAGCAAAATTCAATCAAGATAAATTGGAAATCATTAGCTTGATTAGATACTTTTTAGACTTAAGAAGATTGACTGTGTTCATTTGTGAAGAAAAAGAGGGAAAATGAAAGATCTTATGAGTATTTTTGACGATGTACCTTCTAAGACAACTTTAAAAGGTGGATTATAATTGGAAATTTTATAATAATTTTTAGTTTTCTAGGAATGGAATTTATAACAGTTAAATCCATTGCTGGAATTTTACAAATCAATCTTCCTCATACACAAACACGTGCACATGCATTCGAGCCCATTACACACACACACACACACACACACACACACACACACACACACACACACTTTCCAGATATCTCTGGGAACTTTTATCAAATATCAGGGTATAGGGTATTTTGTTCTCCAATGAGAAGTGTCTAAAAGTCCATTGCTGGGTGAGGAAACATATAAACCATAATATACGTACATTGTCAAAGCGTCATCAGTCTTTTGACAGCTGTAAATAATATCAGATTATTTCCTCTTTTTGAAAGGAATTGGGTTGTGGTGGTTAAAAGGAATAAGATCTAGTCATCTAATAAGAGGAAGTAGCTAGCTCCCCGAAGGGGGAAAATATCTGGGTAAAGAGAAAGAGAAAAGAAGCTGAAGTTCAACCTAGGTGTTAGGTACTCTGCTAACACTTGGAACATGTTCCTTCATTTAATGGTTAAAATGAACCATTACCATGGGGTCAGCATCCATTCACTGAGTCACGGTCTACAAAATGCACTCGGTCCCTACTAGGCTTTAGATGTCGGGATTAATAGTGAGCAAAGCCCACAAAGAGCTTGCCCTCTACCAAGAGATACCCCTTTATGCCTAGTTAAGTGCTGAAGGAGAGGCTCCTTGTGTTGTGTGTGAGACCATCTGAAAAATTTAGTTGAGATTTTGTTGTAAAATAATATAATTAAATCAGTTTTCACCTTTTTAGCTTCATGCACATACTTTTATATTGTGCAGTTATTAATAGAATTTGGTTTACAGAATGTGATTTCTAGTGTCCTGTCTTAAACTTCTATTTTTATCTGCTTCAATTCAAGGCACTTCTCTAAAATTACCAGCAATTGAAATACATAAAATGAATGTGCCAACACTTTGTCAAGACTCAAGGTTCTATATATTTATACATAGATCACTCTTGGTACCAAGGTTTTAAAAAAATTGTTAGCTAGGGTGGTTTGAAGACACTGTATTCATTTTCTAAGTTATGAAACAAACTCATCATATTTGAGCCAATCACATCAAATATCCAGATGAAAATGGGATACTCATTGTCGTATAATTGTTTAGCATCAGTTCAACACTCTAACCATCACAGACTCATCTTGGAGAACTTTAAAAACTAAAACACTTTCTAGTACTTGTATAACACTTTGTAATTTACAAAAGTGTTTTTTAATGTTAATTTTGAGGTATAATTTACATACAGATCTTAAATATGCAATCTTAAGTATATAGTTTCAGCAAGTGTTTCGACAAACATATACACCCATGTAACGACCACACTGCAATCAAGATAGAACATTTCCAGCACCCTAGAGAGTTCTAGTCTATTGCATACCTTCCCCACATCACACACAGAGGCAACCATTATTCTGATTTTATCATTATACACATTTTGTCATATTGTATGTATTCTTCTGTGTCTGGCTTCTTTTATTCCACATGTTTTTGAGATTCATCCATGCTGTTGTTTGTATTAGTAGTTCCTTCCTTTTTATTGCTGAGTATGAGTATATGACAATTTATTTATTCATGCATCTATTGATGGACATTTGTGTTATTTCCAGTTTGGGGCTATTATGAACAAGGCTCCTATGAACATTTTTTGTGCTAGTTTTTGTATGGCTAAGTGTTTCCATTTCTCTTGGGTAAAGAGTTAGGAATGGAATTGTTGGGTCATAGGAGACATATATGATTAACCTTACAAGCAATTGCCAAACAGTTTTCCAGTGTAACTGTACCATTTTATTCTCCCACATGCCATGTATGTGAGTTCCAATTGCTCTACATCCTTGCCAACATTTGGCATTATCAGTCTTTTTAGCCACTCTAATGTGTGTGTGGAGTTTTCATTTCAGTTTCATTGTGAGTTTTATTTGCATTTCCTTGATGTCTAATGAGTTTGAGCATTTTGTTATGTGCTTACTAGTTATTTTTCTATCTTTTGTGAAGTGTTTGTTTGCATATTTTGCCATTTTTAAATTGGGTTGTCTCTCTTTTTGCTATTGAGTTTTAGGAGCTCTTTATATATTCTGAATACAAGTCCTATGTAATGTGAATATTTTTTCCCCAGGCTGTGGCTTGCTTATTAATATTTTTTAATGCAGCCTTCTGAATTTTTAATTTATCCTTTTTTATGGTTAGTATTTTCAGTGTCCTGTTTAGGAATTTACAAATATTTTATCTTATATTTTCTTTTAGAAGCTTTATAGTTTTAGCTTGTACAATTATGTCTGTGATCCATGTAAAATGAATTTTTGTATTTGATATGAGGCAGGGATTGAGATTCATTTTTTTCCAAATTTTTATCTGGTTGTTGCAGTACTATTCATTGAAAAGATTTTCTTTTCCTGATTGAATGGTTTTGGCACCTTTGTTGAAAATCAGTTGATTGTATAAGTGACGGTAAAGTGTTGGACCATCCATTGATCTCTTTGTCTATCCTTATACTAATACTGAATATATGGATTGCTGTAGTTTGATAATGTTGAGACCTTCAACTTTGTTCTTTGTTTTGCAAAATTGCTTTGACTATTCTAGATCCTTTGCTTTTCCATAAAAATTTTAGAATTAGTTTGTCAACTTCCACAAAAAAGCCCACTGGGATTTTGATTGTTGTTGCATTGAAGCTATAGAAAATTTGTTGATAGATTGAGCCTCATAATAGAGATGAGCAAACTGAAGCTCAGAGAGCCATGGAATTTAGAATACTACAGCTGGGAAAGACATTGAATAAATCGCAGTTTTCTGCAGTAGTTCTTTAACCTTGTTGCACACTGGAATCACCTGGGGATCTTTAAACCACATATATGTGACTCCCACCCTGGTCCTACTTGCAAACTGGGCATCAGGATTTTTAAAAGCTCCTGGTGATTCTAATATGCAGCAAACTTTGGGGACCACTGGTTTAGTGCTCAAATTTATAGATGTGGAAATTGAGGTCCAGAAGTTATAAGCGAGTTGCCTAAATTTACAAAAAAGTTACAAATTGACTCACTCTAAACCCACTGCTCTTCACCCAATGTCATATGGCTGCTTAAAAAAATTGATGTAAACCTTACAAAACAACCACCACAGCAGCTCCCGACCAAGACTAAATAGCTGCCACTTTCTTGCCAGCAGAGAATCTTATCTAGCTCTTTGTGTCATACTGAGCAAAATTCTAAATGTGAATTTATTTCCTCAGGGAAGTAACAAAGAAAAGGAATGGCGAGGGGGGAAGATTGAAAGAAATAACACAGGCATTAGGGCCAGGTGTGTTATTCTTCCCCTGGATGCCAAGTCAATAGCTGTCTTTGTGTTGTCAATTTTCAAGCTATAAAAACAAAAGACTATTTGGAGAAACATGATGAAGCCTGAAGTCTTATGCTTCTTGGGTAAAAACACAGAATATCTGATAATATTACTAATTTCAATATTAGCAATTTCTATTTAAATTTCATTTAAAGAAAATTGCTTTTAAACATCATAAGAAAAAGAACATTGCTCAGCATGCACATTTATTTTCTCTCTCTGTGGGATTCAATATCTTTCTGTTCAGAAAGTAGAAATTTAGGACAATAAATAGAAAAACTGGTGTTATACAATTATTACTTCTTTAATTGAGTATATTTGAATTTATAGTGCCTCTTTTTCCAACTTAAGATTTTTAAGGTCTTTGAGGGCAGGAAACGTTTTTCTTTCTTGGTAAACTCTCAGCACAGTGTATGGCACGTAGAGGGCTGTCAATGAGTGTTAAACAGAACAATCCTATGGAAGAAGAAAAACTAAGGGCCACATTAGATCGTCTCTAACAAAAGTCCCACAGTTCTTATTTTAACAATAAGACACTCTTCATTTCAAAGCTTTAAAACAATGCATGCTAAGTGGATCTTTCACCTTTAAGCTTCACGTTGAACATCTTTCAGAATAAATGTCATAGTTTCACAATTTTTCTCATTTCAAGGTGTTTCGAGACAAAAGAAGGCTGTTCCAATGTACCTATTATTATTATTATTAATTATTATTATTATTATTATTATTTTAGCTGCTTTGTGTCTTCGTTGCTGCACGCGGGCTTTCTCTAGTTGCAGGGAGCCGGAGTGGGGAGGGTGGGGAGCTATTCTTCCTTGCGGTGCGCGGGCGTCTCATTGTGGTGGCTTCTCTTGTTGTGGAGCACGGGCTCTAGGCGCACGGGCTTCAGTAATTGCAGCTAGTGGGCTCAGTAGTTGTGACTCGTGGGCTCTACAGCGCAGGCTCAGTAGTTGTGGTGCACGGGTTTAGTTGCTCTGCGGCATGTGGGATCTTCCCGGACCAGGGCTTGAACCCATGACCCCTGCATTGACAGGTGGATTCTTAACCACTGTGCCACCAGGGAAGTCCCCCGATGTACCTATTTAGTTAGGAAATTTTCTAACTACATTGGACTTTTCTAAATTGTTTATCATTATTTGTGTTTTGTCATAAGGCATCTTTCAAGCTGTCCTTCAAGCTGCCTATTGGTCATCAATTCTCAGAATTACTGTTGTCAATAAATAACCTATTCTCTAGTTTTTGAAATAGAACCAGTTTTTTTAAAAAAAATACGAGTGATGTGCCAGAAACATATTCAAAGCCAGTCTGCGTGTTTCTAAAGCAACAGTAATTTTTCTAAGCTAGAGCTGTATGTGGGGTCCACTCTTAGAGCGATCCTGTTTGGACTGGGCCAAAAGAAGAAAGAGGAGGCAAGAGATGGGCGACATTCCGAGTTTACTTTAGGGACGGGAGAGGATAAAATGAGACTACAGACATGTCTTTCTGTTATTTTTATCTCCCAGATTAGAGGAGAAAATCATGATGGAGTAAACATGTATTTAATACCTAATTTGGGGATTTTGGAAAACTTAGATCCAAGGGGACGATGGAGGGAGGGAGTGACTACAGGAGGGGGAGGAGGGCAGCAGGGAAGGGAAGGTTCCTTGGGAGCCATCCTGCCAGAACCTGAACTCTCCTTTGCCACCGTTATATTTAAGAATGCTAGAGAAGTTGGCCAAGAGCCATTTAGAGGAGATAGGCTTCAGCATGAGATATAAGCTACTTTGATCATGTCGATATTGCTGTGGAGGGTAATTCACAGTGGCTTTTAGTTGAAAAACCCTTGCTCCCTTATTCGAAAAGATACATGCACCCCTATGTTCATTATAGCACTAGTTACAATAGTCAGGACATGGAAGCAACCTAAATGCCCATTGACAATGAATGGATAGAGAAGATGTGGTACATGTGTACAATCAAATACTACTCAGCCATAAAAAAAGAATGAAATAATGCCATTTGCAGCAGCATGGATGGACCTAGAGATTATCATACCAAGTGAAGTAAGTCAGAGAAAGACAAATATATGATATCACTTATATGTGGAATCTAAAAATATGATACAAATGAACTTATTTACAAAACAGAAACAGACCCACAGACTTTGAAAACAAATTTATGTTTACCAAAGGGGAAAGGTAGGGGGGAGGGATACATTAGGAGTTTGGGATTAACATATACATACTACTATATATAAAATAGATAAACAACAAGGACCCACTGTATAGCACAGGGAACTCTACTCAACATTCTGTAATAACCTATGTGAGAAAATCTGAAAAAGAATGGATATATGTATATGTATAACTGAACCACTTTGCTGTACATCTGGAACTAACACAACATTGTAAATCAACTATATTCCAATATAAAATAAAAATTAAATTTATAATTTAAAAAGTCATTGGTTGGTAATAAAGAGCCAGTTGATATCTGCTTGATCAATGATAACTTCCTTAAGGGAGCAAGGGTTTTTCAACCGCCCCGTTTCAGATATGCTGACACACAGTGGGTATCATCCCTTGCTCTTATTGGTAGAGTGGTATATTGAGAAGTGTGAGGATGCCACTGACAGTGACACCACTGTCCCGTGTTATTAGATGCACTACAGATCATATGACTCAGTATTCTCTTCCATAAACACTTACCTACACCACTAGCTTTCAGGCTTTAGTCAAATCATTGTTACTTCTTCGGCTTGACCATTTGGACTTAAAATATGATTCTATGATGGTGAGCCCACTTTTTAAAACTCAGACTCTGAAGGACTGCAATCTCAGTTCTAAAGCAGTATAGGCTTTGGAGTTAGCCATATTTGGGTTTGGTTCTGGTCCTGTTCTTATTATCGTGAGACTTTGGACACAATTTTTTTTAACTTTAATGCCATTCTCTTTAAAATGGAGATATGAGTACTTAGTTCTCAGGGTTACTGTGAAGATTACATGAGAAGATGTATATACATACAGCACCCAGGACGGTGCTTGGCACATAGTAGGCACTCAAGACATGAGAGCTACTACTATTATTATTATATCATTACCATCATCATCATTATTCCACTACTACAGGATAATTCTGTAGGTCAGTAAATGAACAAGAAATGGTCTTAAATAAAAAAGAACATTGATACCTTGCAAGCGAAACTTGTAGACTTTGGAACTGTAAATTCCTATACTTCTCATTATCAAAGTTTGTCTAGGATTTGTTTAGTTATCACTTAAGAATGAGATGAAAGTTACTTTATTAATATTCAGTCAAATAGTTATTTTCTTACTGAATATTTTATGATGATACTCAACTGAATATTGTATATGACAATCAGGATTAGGTAAAAAATATGACATTTGAATCTTAGGAATAAAAAAATCCTGGAATTGACTCCTGAATTTAGATTTGTTCCTGGAGAATTTCAAGAAGAGAATCAATTATTTATAAATAAATCTTTAAACAAAAACCAGACCTATCAAACAGTCACCAATTGGTGGTTTGGAGCCCTGAATTGCTCCTGTATTCTATATCGTTTCTAGATTTGGGATTTTAGGAGTTTAGGTGTGATTGTTAATTTTATGTGTCAACATGACTGGGCTAAGGGATGCCCAGATGGCAGGTAAAACATTATTTCTGAGTGTGTCTGTCAGGGTGTTTCTGGAAGAGATTAGCATTTGAATCAGTAGAACAAGGAAAGAAGATCACCCTCTCCAGTGTGGGTGGGCATCATACAATTTGTGGAGGACCCTGATAGAGCAAAACGGAGGGGTAAGGGTGGATTTGCTCTTTGCTTTAGCTGGAACGTATGTCTTCTCCCGACATAGGACACTGGTTCCCATGGTTTTCAGATGTTCGGGTTTGGATTAAAAAGAAGTACACCACCAGCTTTCCTGGCCCCCAGCTTTCAGACAGCAGACTGTGGGACTTCTCCTTCTCCATAATCCTGTGAGCCAATCCCTCATAATATATCTATTTTTATATATCTATATACTGTATCCTGTTGGTTATATTTCTCTGGAGAAACCTGACAAAGCGTAACCCACAAACATTACTGCTATGTGCACAGAGTGCACTCTTTTTGAGAAGCCTCCTTTTCCTCAAATAAACCTTGAAAGTGAACTTGCCACAATTCAAGGAAAATGGAGTGAAGCTGGGGCTCTCAGCCAAAAAAAAAACTGCCTCATCTGAGGCATGTAAACATAGCCTATGAGATGTCAAAATATAATAATGAATAAAAAAGAATTCAGGAGGAGAGATAAGCTATTAAGAAAAAGAGAGTGAAAATTTTGTGAGTTAACAATAAACTCTCATAACATTCACCTCCTTAATAATCAGCAGAAATTCCAATTTGGAATGAGTTAAATCCTCTGCTATGAAAGAATGATCATTCTTACTTTAGTTGTCTTACTATCATGTATCACATCCAATTTTTGATATTAGATTAGAAATTGTAAGCAACCATTCCTGAGGATGAGTAGGCATGGTGGTTATAGCCCATGAGGAGGTGGGGACAATGCTCTTTCATGGCCCCTAATGACTGATCATCACTGGGTACCAATGAGGAGCAAATGTGGATCTCAATAGGTTTCATGTATTAGCTCACTGAATTCTCACAACAACCTTGTGAAGTAGGGACTGTTATTGCACCTATAGATGAGGAAACTGAAGCTTAGCAAGTGAGGCTACCTTAGATATCCTCAAGGTACATTGTTCAGAGACGAGATATGAACCCAAGTCTGCCTGTCTTCCAACTCCCCTGTTCTTAACCATGAGTCCATTGAATTGGAAGACAGAATGAGAGGAAGCCTCCTCTGCAAGCTGAATGAATGGATGCTTTCATCCTGAATGAATACATTTATGTAGACACCCAGAGCTGAGGAAAGAACCCAGGCAAACTGTCAGACTCAAAAGGGATTAGAGTGAGGTTACCTTTGGATCAGAGATTTGGGGGTCCCATCAAGCTCTTCAGTGCTTCTTCTAGGGTCAGACAGATGGAGACTGCATTTGGATCACTCTCTGCAGCATATTAGCTGTGTGATCTTGCAGCAGTCAAATAAGCTCTCTGAGCCTGTTTCTTATCTGTGAAAATGTAGTTAGTAAGAGCACCTGCCTACAGGAGAGTTACTCTTGCTGCTCAGCATCCTTTACGCTTATCCTGGTCAAAGGATCCCAAATTTCCTTCAGAGCTCTGTCCTCTACCCTATTCTCAGTTCATGTGCTTTGGATGCTGTTGTATGAGACAAAGATCTAGCCAATAAAGGTACTGTATTACACAGCCATAGAAATGTGGTCTGTTGAGAGTCAGTGAGATGGGATGAGACTTTGGCCCAGGCTCTTGGGCAACCATTCATTGCTGAGAATGAAGCAGACATAGAGGAAGTCAGGGTCAAGAAACAGAAAAATATATCATCTGGGACCTCGAATCAAGCTGTACCTGAAGCCAAACGTATCCCAGATCTTTCAGTTAAATGACTTAGTTGCTTCATACCTTATACATAATACTATACATAATACTTTATAGTTGAAAATGTCCTAACCATACTTTCTACTTGTTATGAGGATAAAACATAGTTCAATGTAAACAATTAACAAAGTTTCTGATGCATATTAACTACACCATAGTATTACCTATTTTAATTTTTCTCAGATTCTAAGCTATACTTTGGGAATTTAATTATTTTTATGCTTCTATTTTTTCTTTTCTATACATTTTTATTTCTTTAGGTCTTAGTAATATTCTTCATTTACCAATCTAGTGTTGTAGCTCACAAACATGAAAAAATTCAGCCTACTATTCACATATGTAAACAAAACTGAGATTATCTGATTATAATATATAATTGTATTATATTCTTGAAATCAGTTTAACAATACTACAAAAATCCATTAAAATGTCCGTTGTCTTTGATCCAGAAATTCACTTCTGACACACTCACTCGTATGGAAGCTACATAAAATTCAGGCAAGTTATGTATCACGTTACTAATAATAGTGAAAAATTGGAAGGAAACACCTCTTTTTTTTAAATTAAATTTAATTAATTAACTTATTTATTTTTAACATTATTATTGGAGTATAATTGCTTTACAATGTTGTGTTAGTTGCTCCTGTATAACAAAGTGAATCAGCTAATGTATACATATATCCCTATATCCCCTCCCTCTTGCATCTCCCTCCGACCCTCCCTATCCCACCCCTCTAGGTGGTCACAAAGCACCAAGCTGATCTCCCTGTGCTATGCAGCTGCTTCCCACTAGCTATCTAGTTTACATTTGGTAGTGGATATATGTCAATGGCACTCTCTCACTTCGTCATAGCTTACCCTTCCCCCTCCCCATGTCCTCAAGTCCATTCTCTACATCTGCATCTTTATTCCTGTCCTGCCCTTAGGTTCTTCAGAACTGTTTTTTTTTTTTTTAGATTCCATATATATGTGTTAGCATATGCTATTTGTTTTTCTCTTTGTGACTTCACTCTGTATGATAGACTCTAGGTCCATCCACCTCACTACAAATAACTCAGTTTCGTTTCTTTTTATGGCTGAGTAATATTCCATTGTATATATGGGCCACATCTTCTTTATCCATTCATCTGTTGGTGGACACTTAGGTTGTTTCCATCTCCTGGCTATTGTAAATAGAGCAGCAGTGAACATTGTGGTACATGTCTCTTTTTCAATTATGGTTTTCTCAGGGTATATGCCCAGTAGTGGGATTGCTGGGTCATATGGTAGCTCAGTTTTTAGTTCTTTAAGGAACCTCCATACTGTTCTCCATAGTGGCTGTATCAATTTACATTCCCACCAACAGTGCAAAAGGGTTCCCTTTTCTCCACACCCTCTCCAGCATTTATTGTTTCTAGATTTTTTGATGATGGCCATTCTGACCAGTGTGAGATGATATCTCATGGTAGTTTTGAATTGCATTTCTCTAATGATTAATGATGTTGAGCATCCTTTCACTTGTTTGTTGGCAATCTGTATATCTTCTTTGGAGAAACGTCTGTTTAGGTCTTCTGCCCATTTTTGGAATGGGTTTTTTGTTTTTTTGATATTGAGCTGCTTGAGCTGCTTGTATATTTTGGGGATTAATCCTTTGTCAGTTTCTTCATTTGCAAATATTTTCTCCCATTCTGAGTGTTGTCTTTTTATCTTGTTTATGGTTTCCTTTGCTGTGCAAAAGCTTTTAAGTTTCACTAGGTTCCATTTGTTTATTTTTGTGTTTATTTCCATTTCTCTAGGAGGTGGGTCAAAAAGGATCTTGCTGTGATTTATGTCATAGAGTGCTCTGGCTATGCTTTCCTCTAAGACTTTGACAGTGTCTGACCTTTGGGTCTTTAATCCATTTTGAGTTTATTTTTGTGTATGGTGTTAGGGAGTGTTCTAATTTCATTCTTTTACAAGTAGCTGTCCAGTTTTCCCAGCACCACTTATTGAAGAGGCTGTCTTTTCTCCACTGTATATTCATGCCTCCTTTATCAAAGATAAGGTGACCATATGTGTGTGGGTTTATTTCTGGGCTTTCTGTCCTGTTCCATTGATCTATATTGCTTTTGTGCCTGTACCATACTATCTTGATTACTGTAGCTTTGTACTGTAGTCTGAAGTCAGAGAGCCTGATTCCTCTAGCTCCGTTTTTCTTTCTCGATATTGCTTTGGCTATTCGGGGTCTTTTGTGTTTCCATACAAATTGTGAAATTTTTTGTTCTAGTTCTGTGAAAAACGCCATTGGTAATTTGACAGGGATTGCACTGAATCTGTAGATTACTTTGCGTAGTATAGTCATTTTCACAATGTTGATTCTTCCAACCCAAGAACATGGTATATCTCTCCATCTGTTTCTATCAGCCTTACTTTCTTTCATCAGTGTCTTATAGTTTTCTGCATACAGGTCTTTTGCCTCCTTAGGTGAGTTTATTTCTAGATATTTTATTCTTTTTGTTGCAGTGGTAAATGGGAGTGTTTCCTTAATTTCACTTTCAGATTTTTCATCATTAGTGTATAGAAATGCAAAAGATTTCTCTGCATTAATTTTGTATCATGCTACTTTACCAAATTCATTGATTACTCTAGTAGTTTTCTGGTAGCATCTTTAGGATTCTCTATGTATAGTATCCTGTCATCTGAAAACAGTGACAGTTTTACTTCTTCTTTTCCGATTTGGATTCCTTTTATTTCTTTTTTGCCTCTGATTTGCTGTGGCTAACACTTCCAAAACTATTTTGAATAATAGTGGTGAGAGCAGGCAACCTTGTCTTCTTCCTGATGTTAGTGGAAATGGTTTCAGTTTTTCACCACTGAGAATGATGTTGGCTGTGGGTTTGTCATATATGGCCTTTATTATGTTGAGGAAAGTTCCCTCTATGCCTACTTTCTGGAGAGTTTTTATCATAAATGGGTGTTGAATTTTGTCAAAAGCTTTTTCTGGATCTATTGAGATGACCATATGGTTTTTATCCTTCAACTGGTTAATATGGTTTTTTGCATTGATTGATTTGGGTATATTGAAGAATCCTTGCTTTCCTGAGATAAACCCCACTTGGTCATGGTGTATGATCCTTTTAATGTGCTATTGGATTCTGTTTGCTAGTATTTTGTTGAGGATTTTTGCACCTATGTTCATCATTGATATTGGCCTGTAGTTTTCTTTCTTTGTGATGTCCTTGTCTGGTTTTGGTATCAAGGTGATGGTGGCCTCGTAGAATGAGTTTGGGAGTGTTCCTCCCTCTGCTATATTTTGGAAGAGTTTGAGAAGGATAGGTGTTAGCTCTTCTCTAAATGTTTGATAGAATTCGCCTGTGAAGCCATCCGGTCCTGGGCTTTTGTTTGTTGGAAGATTTTTTAATCACAGTTTCAATTTCAGTGCTTGTGATTGGTCTGTTCATATTTTCTATTTCTTCCTGATTCAGTCTTGGCAGGTTGTACATTTCTAAGAATTTGTCTGTTTCTTCCAGGTTGTCCTTTTTATTGGCATAGAGTTGCTTGTAGTAATCTCTCATGATCTTTTGTATTTCTGCAGTGTCAGTTGTTACTTCTCCTTTTTCATTTCTAATTCTATTGATTTGTGTCTTGTCCCTTTTTTTCTTGATGATTCTGGCTAATGGTTTATCAATTTTGTTTATGTTCTCAAAGAACCAGGTTTTAGTTTTATTGATCTTTGCTATCATTTCCTTCATTTCTTTTTCATTTATTTCTGATCTGATTTTTATGATTTCTTTCCTTCTGCTAACTTTGGGAATTTTTTGTTCTTCTTTCTCTAATTGTTTTAGGTGCAAGGTTAGGTTGTTTATGTGAGATGTTTGCTGTTTCTTAAGGTAGGATTGTATTGCTATAAACTTCCCTCTTAGAAGTGCTTTTGCTGCATCCCATAGGTTTTGCATCATGTCTCCATTGTCATTTGTTTCTAGGTATTTTTTATTTCCTCTTTGATTTTTTCAGTGATCACTTCGTTATTAAGTAGTGTATTGTTTAGCATCCATGTGTTTGTATTTTTTACAAATCTTTTCCTGTAATTGATATCTAGTCTCATAGCATTGTTGTCAGAAAAGATACTTGATGCAATTTCAATTTTCTTAAATTTACCAAGGCTTGATTTGTGACCCAAGATACGATCTATCCTGGAGAATGTTCCATGAGCACTTGAGAAAAATGTGTATTCTGCTGCTTTTAATATTTTTTCTTTGTATTTAATTTTTGATAGTTTGATTAATGTGTGTTTTGGACTGTTTCTCCTTGGATTTACCCTGTAAGAGACTCTCTGTGCTTCCTGGACTTGATTGACTATTTCCTTTCCCATGTTAGGGAAGTTTTCAACTATAATCTCTTTAAATATTTTCTCAGTCCCTCTCTTTTTCTCTTCTTCTTCTGGGACCCTTATAATTCAAATGTTGGTGCCTTTAATGTTGCCCCAGAGGTCTTTGAGACTGTCCTCAATTCTTTTCATTGTTTTTTCTTTATTCTGCTCTGCAGAAGTTATTTCCAGTGTTTTATCTTCCACGTCACTTATCCATTCTTCTGCCTCAGTTATTCTGCTATTGATTCCTTCTGGAGAATTCTTAATTTCATTTATTGTGTTGTTTATCACTGTTTGTTTGCTCTTTAGTGCTTCTAGGTCCTTGTTAAACGTTTGTTGTATTTTCTCCATTCCATTTCCAAGATTTTGGATCATCTTTACTATCATTGCTCTGAATTCTTTTTCAGGTAGACTGCCTATTTCCTCTTCATCTGTTTGGTCTGGTGGGTTTTCACCTTTCACCTTCATCTACTCTGTATTTCTGTGTCTTCTCATTTTGCTTAACTTACTGTGTTTGTGGTCTCCTTTTCGCAGGCTGCATGTTTGTAGTTCGCATTGGTTTTGGTGTCAGCCCCCAGTGGGTGAGGTTGGTTCAGTTGGTTGTGTTGGCTTCCTGGTGGAGAGCACTGGTGTCCTGTGTTCTGGTGGATGGGGCTGGATCTTGCTTTTCTGGTGGGCAGGACTGCATCTGGTGGTGTGTTTTGGGGTGTCTGTGAACTTAGTATGATCTTAGGAGCCTCTCTGCTAATGGGTGGGGTTGTGTTCCTGTCTTCCTAGTTGTTTGGCATGTGGTGTTGTCCAGCACTGGAGCTTGCTGGTCGTTGAGTGGAGCTGGGTCTTAGCGTTGAGATGCAGATCTCTGGGAGAGCTCTCGATGCTTGATATTACATGGAGCTGGGAGTTCTCTAGTGGTGCAATGTCCTGAACTCGGCTCTCCCACCTCAGAAGCTCAGGCCTGTTACCTGGCCAGAGCACTGAGACCCTGTCAGCCACACGGCCAAAGTTTAGGCTTGATTTATTTATTTAATTCGAGTGTCCATCCTTGACTCTGTTTCCATATGGAATGGATCTTGATCTTATATATTCTATTCTTAATCCTCCTTGGAAATATTAAAGAGAGTAATGTATCACTTCACTTCCATCATAGAGTTCACTGTCGAAAATCAGCAGTTCACACATCAGAAATCTTACCTTGCCAAAACCTTTGTGCAGTTTACCACAGAGTAAACGGTTGAAGGGTTGAACTTTTGGGAAGTCTGAGGTCTTCTGCCAGCGTTCAATAGGTGTTCAGTAGGAGCCGTTCCACATGTAGATGCATTTTTGACGTATTTGTGGGGAAGAAGGTGATCTTCACGTCTTACTCCTCCGCCATCTTTAAGGTCCCCATGAAAAGCCTAACTCTTGAACTGTTGTTGAACTGTTGTTTATTAGCCAGGGGGATGGCTAAGAAATTATGAGCCAGTCATAGAACTGAATATTGTATTTGCATTAAATAAAGATGTTTACAAACAGTTGTTTATTACAAGGATAAATGAACACGCTATTATGTTAAATGACAAAGGGATACTTTGTCATTTAACATACTGAACCTCAGTTCAGGCTGAGGCAAATTACACATACTAAGAATTTAGTCATGTAAAATATTTTATGTATATTGGTCATATATACACAGAGAAAACGAAGGAAAATCCCAAAGTACTTGTCAGAGAGGTTCAGAGGTCCAGACACGTGCAACGTGTCCTGTAGGAGTTAGAATTTGCTGTCTTTTATGTCAAAGTGATGACTTAGTCTCTTAAGATGCATTAACAACTATTTCTAGAAAAAATATTTGGGCTTTTGAACCAGGGGCCCAATCCAGGCATCATCTATCAGTTTTCCCTGGCAGGGATTTAAAGAAAACAAACTGAAGAACATTTTCCCACACAGTTGGGGTGAAGTGTGGAATTAGGATCCCTTCTACATGGTATTCCACTCACCTTTTGCATTTCCCTTTTTGAGCTGCCAGTTAAAAATATAACTGGTGGGTGGAGACATTCCCCAGGTCACTCCAGTGTGGACAAGTACATGTCCTAATATTGTAACGAAGCCATGTTTCTCTGCTTCATCATTAGGATTTTTGAACCTCTACTTTTTCCAGTAACAATAGTTCCCATTTATTAAATAACCCTTTTATATCATATTCAGTGTTTGGTACTTTATTCATGTTATGTAATACAACATTCTGTGAGTTAGATATTATTATCCTTATTTTACAAAAGAGGAAACAGGCTCAGGGAGGGTAGATGACTTGCACAAAGGCACATGGCCAGTGAATGTCACCGGTGGGATGTGGGCTGTGGTTTACCTGGCTCTAGCTGCATCTTTTAAGAATTTGCCTTAAGGGACAGATGGTTGGGAGCAATGGGTTGATGCTACCTCATCTAAGACAGAGGCGAGGCTCTGCTAGATCCGCTTGCTCCTGCTGCTCAGGACTGGAAGACATCTCCCTGCCTTCTTGAGGTTATGTGTGATTCTGAGTTAAAGTAGTTGTCAAGGACATTCATTCATTCATTCATCCACTCAATAAATATTTATTGAGATACTACCCCATGCCATGTACTATTCTAGGCATGGAGATTTAGAGGTGAGTAAGGAAGAGTAGTCCCCAATCTCCTGGAGCTTACACTCTGGAGGTAGTCAACAGAAATAATCATATAAACAAAGACCCAACTAAGGCAATTTCAGGTCGTGGTAAGTGCTAAAAAAAAAATTAAACATTAAAGAGCAAGTTAAGGTGAAAGTGCCACTGGAGCCAGAATTAAGGAGATGTCTAAATGAAGAAACAAATACGAGATGGAGCCAGCCATATGATGATCTGAAGGAAGGGCAGTTCAGGCTGAGGCAAATGCAAATGCAAAGCCCCTGAGGTTCAAATGAGTTTGAAACATTCAAGTCAGAGAACAGAAGCTGTTTGGCTGGAGTGGAGTGAGTGGGGTTGAGCAGAAGGGGCTGAGGTTGGAGGGGCAGCTGAGGCGTGTTTCTGATGAATATTTTGGCCACGGCAAGGAATTTGGATTTTATTCAAAGTACCCCAGGAAGCCACTGGAAATTTCTAAAGCAAGGAGGGACAAACTCTGATTTCTGTTTTAAATGATTATTCTGGATTCTGCCAGAGTGGAATCTGGGCTGTAAGGGGTCAAAAGTGAAGGCAGAGACCCTAGCCAGGGGGCTGTTGCAGGGGTCCTGGCAGAGGATGATGGTGGTGAGGGATGCCTGCCTTGTGAGCAGAACTCTCTTTCTTTGGATAACCATCTCCTTCTGGGCTATTCTGTAGTTTTTCTACCCTTCCAGATCTCTGGAGCTGGGCAGGACAGGGTAAACCCTTTACCTCAAGTCTGCAGCCCTGTCTGCTTCTTGTTGGTTCTGGTGACAACTACATGGGCTTGGCTCTGGGCAAACTGCAGTGTCTCAAGCTTCTTCTGGCTCCCCTAGTGGAGTCCCATTGCTATGGAGCCCAGGAGACTCTGCTAACCAGCGTTGTCTCTCTTGGTCTCAAAGCAGACTGGGACCTGCATGCCCACTAGGCTATTCTGTGTCCTATTTTGTTTACATGTGCTCAACTCAAGCATGGCCATGCTGGTAAAAAAAAATTTCAATGGTTTATTAAAAAGGGGGTGAGGGAGAGACTCCAAAAGATTTTGGGACACTAGATAGCTCTTCCTAAACAGAGCTTGATGAGTTAAGTGTAAATGAATCAGAAACATGTGCACTGGATTTCTTTTTGCAGGCACTTTGGTTTAAAAATGGAAGGCAAGGGTTAAGAGAATGAGGGAAAGCATGGCTGAGTTTGCAAGGACCTGAATGAGGACTTCACAGAATGGAGGGCCCCAAACATGGTGAAGTTTTCCCCTGCTCTAATTTCTTTCATCCCTAGACCATGAGAGCTGCTTGATATATATGGCATTCTGCTGCATTTTCCTTGCAGACGCTATGTTCCTGGTATTCCTTGTTTCCTTGCCAAAGGTCTTATTATGCTGTGGGTTAAAACATGCTTCACCAAAGCCCTTTTGACTTAAACATCCTAAGAAGTTCACAGACTTTATTCTCATGAGATCCAGGCTTTTGATGGCAAGAACTGACTCTATCTTTTAGGCTGTGCTGCAGCCTTATGGGCTTGAGAGAGGGCACTGTCTTGGCACCATTCAGAAACCCTTACCAGCTCCTTGACTTTGAGTAAGACAGTAGTTAAATATTTCAACCTTAGTTTTCTCATCTGTAAAACGGGACAACTCCTTATCTAATGTGCTTCCAAGAGTTGTTTGTGAGGGCCAGGTAAAATTGCAGAGTACTTTTAAAATGGCTAATTATAATGAATGTGCCAGAAGGTGTGAATGGCTTTAAGATGGTACACCCAACTTATCTGGAAGTGATATGCAGTAGAGGGAGCAGTGAAATGAATTTGTTTTCTTCTTACCTCTTACACTGAGAGGGGTGAGGATGTAAGCTAAGTTGGAATGAGATCATTAGGGATGAATTCAAGAACAGCATCTCTTCTGACCCATAGTATCTGGCTGTCCACGAATTAGAAACCTAGAATTTTAGAGGTTGGAGAGCATCTTCGTAATCTCTTTGTTTCACACTTGAAGAATCTGAGGCCCAAAGGGGAAAATTACTGACCCAAGGGCATATAGTTATCTCACTAAAAATGTTACGATGCCTATGCTGAGAGAATAAGGTCCACTCTTAGCAGTGGGAAGGTCATAAGGAATGAGGTTCAGTTATTTGTAAAGCATTTTATGAGCATCCTAAATTTTTAACTAAAAAAATCTCCAGAGCTTAGCATAATCCTTGGAATGCAAAAGACATTCAATACAATTTTACAGAATGAGTAAAAGAATGAAGAGTACCAGGTAGATGAGCGGGGAATAGAAAATAAAAAGGAAGCGTGATTCTTATCCTGGAAGAGCTGTGGAGACAAGATGTAATAAAAAAAAACCCAAAAAACAAAACTGAAGCACTGCAAGTGATGTAAGTAATTGTAAGTAGAATGAAATAAGGGGTTTTTTTTTTCTTAAGAAAGACAGATTTTAAAACAAAATAGGATAATTCATGCCTCCAAAACAAGCAAGACATATGCCAATATTCAGGTGGTAAACCTGCAATTTTTCTCTGTCATTAAGTCCTCCTTGGGTAAGCGAGCCTATGACCCATCCTGGGCAATCACTCTAGGGCAACACTCTGATTTCAGCTCTTGGTACAGGGATGGGCGTGTGACCGTGTCAGCAAGGCCAGCCACAGCACTTCCACGTTATTTGGTATATAAACAGCAGACAGAGAGGGTCCGTCTTCCTTCTGCATTGTTAGTTCATAGCATGTATGCTGAGAGTAGTCAGCGGCCTTTGTTCCCAACATGAGAGAGATACTAAGGTGATGTCAATGAACAGTGAGAAATGGAGCCAAGAGGAGAAAGGAGCAGATATGATGACTGAATTCAAGTCCCTGGACTCGGCCATGCCTTAAGTCCAGTTACTTAAGCCAATAACACTCTTTTTTGGCAAAAGGGTTTCTGTCACCTTTATTAGAAAGAGTTGAGAATTTAGAGCAGCAAGATGGTGGAAGAGTAAGACACGGAGATCACCTTCCTCTCCACAAATATATCAGAAATACATCTACATGTGGAACAGCTCCTATAGAACACCTACTGAACGCTGGCAGAAGACCTCAGACCTCCCAAAAGTCTGAGCCGTGTGGATGCAAGGCTCTTGGTGCTCCAGCCAGGTGTCAGGGCTGTGCCTCTGAGGTGGGAGAGCTATCTTCAGGACACTGGTCCACAAGAGACCTCCCAGCTCCATGTAATATCAAATGGTGAAAAACTCCCAGAAATCTCCATCTCAATGCCAAGACCCAGCTTCACTCAATGACCAGCAAGCTACAGAGCTGGCCACCCTATGACAAACAGCTAGCAAGACAGGAACACAACCCCATCCATTAGCAAAGATGCTGACTAAAATCATAATAAGGCCACAGACACCCCAAAACACACCAACAGACGTGGACATGCCTACCAGAAAGACAAGATCCAGCCTCATCCACCAGAACACAGGCACTAGTCCCCACGACCAGGAAGCCTACACAACCCACTGAACCAACCTTAGCCACTGGGGGCAGACACCAAAAACAATGGGAACTATGAACCTGCAGCCTGTGAAAAGGAGACCCCAAACACAGTAAGTTAAGCAAAATGAGAACACAAAAAAACACACAGCAAATGAAGGAGCAAGATAAAAACCCACCAGACCTAAAAAATGAAGAAGAAAGAGGCAGTCTACCTGAAAAATAATTCAGAATAATGATAGTAAAGATGATCAAAAATCTTGGAAATAGAATGTAGAAAATACAAGAAACGTTTAAAAAGGACCTAGAAGAACTAAAGAGCAAACAAACAGTGATGAACAACACAATAAATGAAATTAAAATTTCTCTACAGGGGATCAATAGCAGAATAACTGAGGCAGAAGAACAGATAAGTGAGCTGAGAGATAAAATAGTGGATATAACTACTGCAGAGGCAGAATAAACAAAAAAGAATGAAAAGAATTGAGGACAGTCTCAGAGACCTCTGGGACAACATTAAATGCACCAACATTTGAATTATAGGGGTCTCAGAAGAAGAAGAGAAAAAGAAAGGGACTGAGAAAATATTTGAAGAGATTATAGTTGAAAACTTCCCTAATATGGGAAAGGAAATAGTTAATCAAGTCCAGGAAGCACAGAGAGTCCCATGCAGGATAAATCCAAGGAGAAACACGCCAAGGCACATATTAATCAAACTATCAAAAATAAATACGAAGAAAAAATATTAAAAGCAGCAAGGGAAAAACAACAAAAAACACACAAGGGAATCCCCATAAGGTTAACAGCTGATCTTTCAGCAGAAACTCTGCAAGCCAGAAGGGAGTGGCAGGACATATTTAAAGTGATGAAGGAGAAAAACCTACCACCAAGATTACTCTACCCAGCAAGGATCTCATTCGGATTTCATGGAGAAATTTAAACCTTTACAGACAAGCAATAACAAAGAGAATTCAACACCACCAAACCAGCTTTACAACAAATGCTAAGGACCTTCTCTAGGCAGGAAACACAAGAGAAGGAAAAGACCTACAATAACAAACCCAAAACAATTAAGAAAATGGTAACAGGAACATACATATTGATAATTACCTTAAATGTAACTGGATTAAATGCTCCAACCAAAAGACACAGACTGGCTGAATGGATACAAAAACAAGACCCGTATATATGCTGTCTACAAGAGACCCACTTCAGACCTAGGGACACATACAGACTGGAAATGAAGGGATGGAAAAAGATATTTCATGCAAATGGAAATCAAAAGAAAGCTGGAGGGCTTCCCTGGTGGCACAGTGGCTGGGAGTTCTCCTCTCGATGCAGGGGACACGGGTTTGTGCCCCGGTCCACGAAGATCCCGCGTGCCGTGAAGCAGCTGGGCCCGTGAGCCATAGCCGCTGAGCCTGCGTGTCCGTAGCCTGTGCTCCACAACGGGAGAGGCCAAACAGTGAGAGGCCCGCATACCGCACAAAAAAAAAAAAAGAAAGAAAGCGGGAGTAGCAATTCTCATATCAGACAAAATAGACTTTAAAATAAAGACTATTACAAGAGACAAAGAAGGACACTACATAACGATCTAGGGATCGATCCAAGAAGAAGATATAACAATTGTAAATATTCATGCATCCAACATAGGAGCACCTCAATACATAAGGCAAATACTAACAGCCATAAAAGAGGGAATGGACAGTAACACAATCATAGTAGAGGATTTTAAAACCCTACTTTCACCAATGGACAGATCATCCAAAATGAAAATAAATAAGGAAACACAAGCTTTAAATGATACATTAAACAAGATGGACTTAATTGATATTTATAGGACATTCCATCCAAAAACAACAGCATACACATTCTTCTCAAGTGCTTATGGAACATTCTCCAGAATAGATCATATCTTGGGTCACAAATCAAGCCTTGGTGAATTTAAGAAAACTGAAATCGTATCAAGTATCTTTTCCAATCACAACGCTATGAGACTAGATATCAATTACAGGAAAAACATCTTAAAAAAATACAAACACATGGATGCTAAACAATACACTACTTAATAACCAAGAGATCACTGAAGAAATCAAAGAGGAAATCAAAAAATACCAGAAACAAATGACAATGAAAACACGATGACCCAAAACCTATGGGATGCAGCAAAAACAGTTTTAAGTGGGAAGTTTATAGCAATACAATCCTACCTTAAGAAACAAGAAACATCTCTAATAAACAACCTAACCTTACACCTAAAAGAACTTGAGAAAGAAGAACAAAGTCCAAAGTTAGCAGAAGGAAAGAAATCATAAAGATTAGATCAGAAATAAATGAAAAAGAAATGAAGGAAACGATAGCAAAGATCAATAAAACTAAAACCTGGTTCTTTGAGAAGATAAACAAAATTGATAAACCATTAGCCAGAATCATCAAAAAAAAAAAAAAAAAGGGAGAAGACTGAAATCAATACAATTAGAAATATAAAAGGAAAAGTAACAACTGACACTGCAGAAATTCAAAGGATTGTGAGAGATTACTATTAGCCACTATATGCCAATAAGGTGGACAACCTGCAAGAAATGGACACATTCTTAGAAATGCACAACCTTCCGAGACTGAACCAGGAAGAACTAGAAAATATAAACAGACCAATTACAAGCACTGTAATTGAAACTGTGAATAAAAATCTTCCAGCAAACAAAAGCCCAGGACCAGAGGGCTTCACAGGAAAATCCTATCAAACATTTAGAGAAGAGCTAACACCTATCCTTCTCAAACTCTTCGAGAATATAGAAGAGGGAGGAACACTCCCAAACTCATTCTACAAGGCCACCATCACCCTGATACCAAAACCAGACAAAGATGTCACAAAGAAAGAAAACTACAGGCCAGTATCACTGATGAACGTAGGTGCAAAAATCTTCAACAAAATACTAGCAAACAGAATCCAACAGCACATTAAAAGGATCATACACCATGATCAAGTGGGGTTTATTCCAGGAATGCAAGGATTCTTCAATATGCACAAATCAATCAATGTGATACACCATATTAACAGATTGAAGGAGAGAAACCATATGATCATCTCAATAGATGCAGAGAAAGCTTTCGACAAAATTCAACACTGCTTTATTATAAAAACCCTGCAGAAAGTAGGCATAGAGGGAACTTTCCTCAACATAATAAAGGCCATATATGACAAACCCACAGCCAGCATCGTCCTCAATGGTGAAAAACTGAAACCATTTCCACTAAGATCAGGAAGAAGACAAGGTTATCCACTCTCACCACTATTATTCAACATAGTTTTGGAAGTTTTAGCCCCAGCAATCAGAGAAGAAAAAGAAATAAAAGGAATCCAAATAGGAAAGGAAGAAGTAAAGCTGTCACTCTTTGCAGATGACATGATACTATACATATCCTAAAGCTGCTACCAGAATCCTAAAGATGCTACCAGAAAACTACTAGAGCTAATCAATGAATTTGGTAAAGTATCAGGATACAAAATTAATGCACAGAAGTCTCTAGCATTCCTTTACACTAATGATGAAAAATCTGAAAGTGAAATTAAGAAAACACTCCCGTTTACCATTGGAATAAAAAGAA
This sequence comes from Lipotes vexillifer, assembly GCF_000442215.2. NCBI lineage: Eukaryota > Metazoa > Chordata > Mammalia > Artiodactyla > Lipotidae > Lipotes > Lipotes vexillifer. The sequence continues at coordinate 74,174 of NW_006790633.1, read as the reverse complement.
TAAAATATCTAGGAATAAACCTACCTAAGGAGACAAAAGACCTGTATGCAGAAAATTATAAGACACTGAGGAAAGAAATTAAAGATGATACAAACAGATGGAGAGATATACCATGCTCTTGGATTGGAAGAATCAATATTGTGAAAATGACTATACTACCCAAAGCAATCTACAGATTCAATGCAATCCCTATCAAACTACCAATGGCATTTTTCACAGAACTAGAACAAAAAATTTTACAATTTGTATGGAAGCACAAAACACCCCAAATAGCCAAAGCAATCTTGAGAAAGTAAAACGGAGCTGGAGGAATCAGGCTCCCTGACTTCAGACTATACTACAAAGCTACAGTAATCAAAACAGTATGGTACTGGCACAAAAACAGAAATATAGATCAATGGAACAGGATAGAAAGCCCAGAGATAAAGCCACGCACATATGGTCACCTTATCTTTGATAAAGGAGGCAAGAATATACAGTGGAGAAAAGACAGTCTCTTCAATAAGTGGTGCTGGGAAAACTGGACAGCTACTTGTAGAAGTATGAAATTAGAACACTCCGTAACACCATACACAAAAATAAGCTCAAAATGGATTAAAGACCTAAATGTAAGGCTAGACACTATCAAACTCTTAGAGGAAAACATAGGCAGAACACTCTGTGACATAAATCACAGCAAGATCCTTTTTGACCCACCTCCTAGAGAAATGGAAATAAAAACAAAAATAAACAAATGGGACCTAATGAAACTTAAAAGCTTTTGCACAGAAAAGGAAAGTATCAACAAAACAAAAAGACAACCCTCAGAATGCGAGAAAATATTTGCAAATGAAGCAACTGATAATGGATTAATCTCCAAAATTTACAAGCAGCTCATGCAGTTCGATATCAAAAATACAAACAATCCAATGCAAAAATGGGCAGAAGACGTAAATAGACATTTCTCCAAAGAAGATATACAGATTGCCAACAAACACATGAAAGAATGCTCAACATCATTAATCATTAGAGAAATGCAATTCAAAACTACAATGAGATGTCATCTCACACCAGTCAGAATGGCCATCATCAAAAAATCTAGAAACAATAAATGCTGGAGAGGGTGTGGAGAAAAGGGAACCCTCTTGTACTGGTGGTGGGAATGTAAATTGATACAGCCACTATGCAGAACAGTATGGAGGTTCCTTAAAAAACTACAAATAGAGCTACCAGACGACCCAGCAATCCCATTACTGGGCATATACCCTGAGAAAACCATAATTCAAAATGAGTCATGTACCGTAATGTTCATTGCAGTACTATTTACAATAGCCAGGATATAGAAGCAACCTAAGTGGCCATCAACAGATGAGTGGCTAAAGAAGATGTGGCACATATATACAATGGAATATTACTCAGCCATAAAAAGAAACAAAACTGAGTTATTTGTAGTGAGGTGGATGGACCTAGAGTATGTGATACAGAGTGAAGTAAGTCAGAAAGAGAAAAACAAATACCATATGCTAACACATATATGGAATCTAAGGAAAAAAAAAAGGTTATGAAGTACCTTGGGGTAAGACGGGAATAAAGACACAGACCTACTAGAGCATGGACTTGAGGATATGGCGAGGGGGATGGGTAAGCTGTGACAAAGTGAGAGAGTGGCATGGACGTATATACCCTACCAAACGTAAGGTAGATAGCTAGTGGGAAGCAGCCACATAGCACAGGGATATCAGGTAGGTGGTTTGTGACCACCTAAAGGGGTGGGATAGGGAGGGTGGGAGGGAGGGAGAGGCAAGAGGGAAGAGATATGGGAACATATGTATATGTATAACTGATTCACTTTGTTATAAAGCAGAAACTAACAAACCATTGTAAAGCAATTATGCTCCAATAAAGATGCTTAAAAAAAAAAGAAAAAAAACAAAAAACAGTTGAATATGATTGGTAAGGTTCTGTAGACCTGTTAGTCCTGGTTGGGGAAGCTGTGTGAGTTGATGAAGATAAGCAGATCATTTGTGAAAGCAAGGAATATTTGAATGGCGTTAGCATCTGGAGAAGTAATTTAGGGTTGAGTGATGAGTCATGAAGGAGAGAGCAGTTACCTCTGGTCCAATGTGGGGAGCAGGAAAGGCCACCCCTCCATTTCATACTGACCCAGTACCTGAAAGAGCCACACTGGAATCCACTATTTGGATTAAGTCAGACATTCTCAAAGTATATTCTTCTGAATACCACATATAAAAGGACTGTGTGTTCAAACACATTTATTTTCTTTACTTCAGGACTTTTTTAGATTTAACTCTCCTAATATTCTTTGAGAATCTCCAAGAGGCAGCTGGAGCATATATTTCCTACCTTTTTTGTTCAGAGAACTCTTTGTGTTTTCCTTTGGCTGGAGGAGCTGCTCATAAGAACATCCTTTGATGGGTCTTGGATTAAGGCATTGTTTCCCTGGAAGACCCCTGCAAAGTAACATACTGCTGGGGCAAAGTAACATTATTTTATCCTCTCTTCTTTCCACAAACCACTGGAGGTGCAGAGGAGAGAAGAATGGAACAAATGGCTAAGAGACCAAGGATGGAGTATGGAAAAGAGCAGGAGGGAAGAAGCGTGTGGGGCCCATTCAGAAAGTAGGGTAAGGGAAGTGGTGACAACAGAGGGAAAGACTAGGCCCTGAACCTCTTGGTAACCCTGGCAGACAGGAGGGGAAACTGTGATGACTCTCCTTCCCGAATTGAGTTTTGTGGCTCTAATTACCTCCTAAAAGAAAGTACAATAGGTACTTGAGAGAGACAAAGAATTCTTTTTCGTTTTAACAGTTAATCCTAAGAAATCGTTGATCATATGTCTTCTTATATAAGAGACACTGAATAACATATTAGATGGTCTTCAACAGCGAATTTACAGAAGGCATAGAAACATCCTTTGTATGGCTGTTTCCTCTATTAACATATAACAAAAACCAAAGACTTAGTATGAAGTCACAGCCCTTCATGGGAATATCTGCAGTGAACTAAGGTCTTGTAGCCTGGCACGTTCCTTAGTGATCTCAAGTCCCATGGGGAGTAGACAGCTCAGGGACTGTCCCAAGAGGGGGAGTTAAGTTAACCAGGTGGAGATCACCGATACGCACAGAGTAGGTTATTACCTTAGTGAAGTGCTACTGTAGAAAGCTGAGAATAGTGTTCTGAGTGAAAGGTGTATAGGGCGGGAACATTTTGAAAGTAGGGGGAAGAACAGTAGAGAGAAGGGCTCAGGTGGAAGCAGCGTACAGACTCATGATGATTCAGCAAGGATGTGTCTTGGAGGCCACAGAATTAGATTCAAAAGTGGGTAAAATTCTCAGAGAGTAAATGGCCTAAGATAGTGCTGGTACAATGAAGCCTAGCTCTGAAGCCCCAAATCAAAAATTGAAGGAACAATATACAACCCAGGGTTCAAAATGATTGATTGTATTTCCAAGTGGAAGAGACCCCCAACACTCAGATTAAGTGTAATTTACAAATGACTCAAAGCACAGTTGAAAAATGTCAAGAAAACTAAATTTCACTGTTCACCGATGTAAACGTTCTACACTCTGGTTGTTTCAGGGAAAAGCTAATAACTTGACCATCCTAAGAGTTACAACAGCCATTTTCATATGTCCCTCCCATCAAATACTGTACCCTTGGGTCACTTTGTCCAACACTTGGCCTCCAGGTTGTGATGGTCCTATTCAGGCTCCCCAAATCCCTAAACTCTAATTTTATTAAACATTGCGCCATTTGCTCAAATATTGGGTTTCGTCTCAGAATTTCAAGGAATCTTTAATTCCCACAAAACCTGTGAGCTCTAGCTCTATCAACATTTGTTTATTTATTTTTAATAATATGAAACCAGCACAAACAGGGAAACGTGGGCAGAGAAAGAAGCAACGGAAGCTGCTCAGTGGCTGTGATTTAGATGGGCTCCTGTAGGAAAATGCTAGAAAGGATGTGAGGGTGGGACCAGAGGGGTAGGGGGAGGGCTTGGAGAGGGTAATGCTGTTTACTCCCCCATACGAAGGCTTTGTAGAGGGGAGAGGAGAGTATTAATAGGTTTTATGGGTTCCAAACCAGAGGAAATATGTAAGATAGACTGTGAGTCATGGATGAGCCACTTACAAATGAGAAAACTGAAGGCCAGAAGACTGTCATTTCTCTAAGATCAGGCAGTGGCAAGGCCAAGGTTAGAATCTAAACCGCTGGGGACTTCCCTGGCAGTCCAGTGGTTAAGACTCTGCTCTTCCAGTGCAGGGGGCGTGGGTTCGATCCCTGTTTGGGGAGAACTAAGATCCCATATGCTGCACAGTGTGGCCAACAAACAAACAAAACCCACCTCTGGACTCCCAGTTCAGTATTGTATTTGCCACATGACTTGGACGGACTGCAAGTGTGGAGAGAACTGTTTTGCTGTCCTGAGATCTGGGCTGACTTTGAGGGGACAGAAGAGCACAGGGGAGATTGGTTACACTTGGGAAATTTCCCCAGATCAACAGAAAGAGAAGGGAGGCGTGTGTATATAGACTGCAAACTTTTTGAAATTTGCTTCCAGTGTCCTAACGAGCTCCTGAACACCAGGAAGGTCTCTCCATGCGGGAGGTCTAAGAGGCAGACGATGCATGAAAAATGCCAGGGCCAGGCAGGCAGGCAGCTGTTCATATTTCAGGAAAAGGGCAATGATATTGATGGAATCCTTCTGCAGAGGAAAAGAGGCTCCACATACTGAATAAGTTTCGCAGTTCGGCTTCATTACAGACAGCACAAATCCGATGTGGTCACTTGACCTCACTCTGTGGCTTCCTCCTCACGGATTTGACCCACTTTTACCAACCCTCTCACAGAGAAGGTGCTCTTTTCCCAGTGAGCCCCAGTGTCTTCCCGTCACTCTAATCTGTGGACAGCTCACATAGGAACCTGGGTCCCTATCACCATCTTCAGTGAGACTCCAGTATTGCCCAACTGGAGGGAGAAAAGAGCCCCCCACGAAACACTTTCCCTCCTCTTATCCACGCCCTTTTGATCTTTCACAAAATGTAATGTCACGTGATGGTAGCCTCAGAGGTCAGACTTTCACTGTTGGTTGGTCCCTCTGAGGGGTCTTTAAGTTGAGAACTGTTGGAAGCCCTTTGGGCTGGAGGCTAAGGTACAACAGCAGGTATCAGAGGGACAATGACAAATGAGAATGGTGTCAAGAGAGACTGTTCAAATAAACAGTTGGATGCTTGGAAGTACAGCCTGAAGACCTCAGATCTTTCTCTCCCCTCTGTTTCTTTTTTCCCCCCGAACAGAAGATTAAGTTTGCTGTGAACATGAGCTGATGAAAAGAATTCAAATAGTGCTTTGAATAGCCCCCCAGTCAGACCCACAGGAGAGCTACAAATTGCTTTTGGAGACACCAGTCTCCCTTTACAGAAAGTTAGCATAAAGCCTGCATATCTTCTTTCTATAAGGTACTAACTTGTAAATTAACCTTTAATGGTGTATAAATGATGTTCTGAAAGAACTGCTTATGCAGCTATATTTATGATCTAGAAAATTGCAAATATTTACAAGATTATAGGTGTTAATGGTCTGTCAAAAATGTTTGTATATTGTACATACATTAAACCCCAGCTTCAGACCACCCTGGTATAAAAGACCACCACTCTCTAGTCCCATATAGTGTTTCGCTTTGATTCCATATATGCCAATCCCTATAATTAGCCTGTTCCCTAATATAGATCAAGTCCACTTTATAGGGAATTCTCCCGATAGTTTTCATTTAGTTTAAATCCAGGACCCAGGCTGCCTATGTAAACTGTTTGCTAAATGGCCCAGGATGGCCAATCGATCTTATGTCAGCCCTTTGGAGGCTCCTGGGCAATGGCCTGTGAACTTGTCCGTCTTGTTTCTGAGTGGGCCCCACTGCAAGGCCTAAGTGCCCCTGGTTTGAGTGCTTTCCTGAAATAAAATTAAGCATATGTGCGTGCTCCCAGGACTCTCCTTCTGCTGAGGTTCAGTCATTTGAGCCACAGACATAATTCATTTCAAAGAGCAGCCTAGTGTGACAATAGCACCTTAACTCCAGTGCTTGACACCGGAAAGGACGTCAGGCAAAAGGGGACGGACACTCTCCTTTTTCCATCACCGTTAAGCCTATTGTGGCACATTTCTCTGAACATCTGTGTTCCGTGAGTGGGTGCGGCAGGAAGAAAAGAAAAAGGGTCACAGGTTGTTTTGAAATGGTTCTTCCATCCTAGTTTATTATCTCATTTGCACATTTTCATTAATGTCAAACTGTTTCCACAGCTGTCTCAAGATGATGGGTCTCCCGAGGCATTTGCCAGAGCTGTGTCTGTCGCAGCAATTCAGAGAGCAAGCTTCTTTTCAAATGTTAGAAAGGAGTTGCCTTCCCACCTACTCCACTAAAAACACGCAGGAATATGTTTGCCAAAGTTCTGACGTGACAAGATGAACTTTTGAATTTTTACATAGCTCTTCACATAATCACTCCCTCCCACTCAGTCCACTCCCCCACCCCACCCCCCAAAACAGAGCAGGGAAATAATAAAGTCAGTTTTCCTTTAAGCCCTCTAACGAGCCCTGACGACACACTCTTAATTTTCTTGAAAATAAAGTAGGGGTTTGGGTGGCTGCGGACGGATTGAAACCATTGAAGTCTCTGCAGAGGTCCTGAATGGAGCTGGCCAGATGGCTTCGGGCGCCAAACGAGAAGCAGGATGCCCCAGAGTGAAGGGGAGAGGCTCTGAGGAATCAGCAACTCTGTGTTGGGGAGAGTGGCCTCTCCAGCCCTCTTCTCTGAGATGATTCTCAGAGCTACCAAGTCTTTGGACCTGCCCTGTATTTGGAAAGGATATCAGGGTGCTTGAGAGGGCTTACCTACAGAATTCCATTGGAGCTGTTCTGGAAATCTCTCTACCTTAAAATGCCTGTCAAGCCTGTTAGGCTAATGATTCAGTCCCTAGGATTTTGGCCCTTTGGGGACCCATGCAGGAAGAGACGGGCTTCTCAGAGATATTCCCAATATGTCAGAGACACCCACTGGAGTCATAGAACTAACTGGGTTCAGACTGAGAAGGAGAGCTAAAATCTTTTTAACTCAAATACTATCAACTCAATGTGTTTATGTTGGTTCTCTTACAGTGGCAGTTTCTGATTAATAACAAAATGAGGAAATTGTTTTTCAATAATTGCATCTGGTGTATATCCTTCAAAAATATGGACTCGGAGAGGAAAGGAAGATAACAAGGTCCATGGAGGTGAAAAGTGAGGGGCCACTGGTCTATGGTGGCTCCGTGTGAGCTACGGAGCACCAAATCACCCCTTTTTTTATTCGGATGCCAAGTGAGGAAACTGAAAAGTAAACACAAGATCAGATCCCAATCAGGGACAGAGTCCAATCTCTGTTCAGTTGCCTCTTATGTTTATCTAGGAAAACAAATGGCTGAATAGCCAAATGTACTATATTTGCTTACTCTCACAAGAGGGTTATGAGTATGTTAGCTTTCTCTCTCACTCAGGAAGTGATCCGCTTTGAGATGGAAGCTTAAAATTAGGGAGCAACCTGGGCACCAGGCAGGTGAGGCTGGGCCCTGGCTGTTCCTCAGTGTTGTTTAAGAGGGAGGGGCCTGGAATAGTCACACAAACAGCCGTGCATCCATTCCGCCTGGAGAGAATGGCAGGGCCTGGGAGGAATTTATCAATTGTTTCAAACCTTTTTCTTTTTTTTTTTAAGCATTATGGGTTTGGCAAAACCCCAGGCATACTTTACCAAGTGCTTTTTTCCCTCACTTTTTAATCCCACGTGTATTTCAAATGCAATCCGTATGTTACTGATTCATTTACACTTAACTCATCAAGAATGCTGGTTTGGATGAATTAGTCGATGCCCAAGGAGAAGGCTGGTCCCCTTTTAAAGATGTTAGGAAGCTTTTCCCCGCCTCAGCCCTGTTTGCCAAATGTAGTTCAAAGTGAGCCACCACCCCCGCACCACCAATTTTTAATAACATTAGAAAAGCCATTTCCAAGGAGCACTAAACTTGGGGAAATTCTTCATTCCACTCTCCCTCATTTAAAAATCCGTGTGCATTTTAAGGGAAATCTAATCCATATGCTTCTGATTCATTTACACTTAAATCATTAAAATGTTGTTTGGAGCAGCCACTTGGTAAACAGAAATGAGTAGGAGCCTCTTTTATTATTATTTCATCAAGCCCTTTTCTGCAAAACAGGAAGTCACACTGGGAAAGTTGACTGTCCCAAAGTTTAAACCTGGTATGATAATTTTTAAGCCACCCTGGTTTCGATAAACCTATTTTTGGCTATCCTCACATGAAACCCAGGGCAGCACTCTGCTTGAATGGCAGATGCATGATCATAATTGCACGTAATGAGCCAAATTGCATCCGTGAGTAAGTTACTTCCTTTAAGTAATTTGAACGGAGTGTGTGTGCATGCGCGTGATAACAAATCCTTTGGATGCTAAATATACCTGGTAAGAGGGGACTGAAAATGGACTGGCATGCTGAGAAAGAGGAGAGAATCAACGTGAAACGGTTTATGTGTTTCCATGAACATTAATGGGAAACACACGGGATATAGTCTTCTTCAGTCCTAGTTGAAGACTAGTTAAGGTCATTGAACTTGTGTCATCAAGCTCACTGACAAACTAGAGGGGCAAATTGTTACCGTCCCCTTGTTCTCTCTCCTCTATGACAATGTATGCCAATGGACTTTACTCTCTTTCTAAACCCTTTTTGTCTTCCTCCCCTGAATCTCATGGTATAAATTATACTGGGAACACTTACCTACTCCAACCGTTTCATTTTACAGAAGTGGAAACAGAAGTCCAAGAGTTAGTAACAAAACTAGGACATAGAAGCTTTGACTCCTGAAGTCAAATTGCAACACAGTGGTTAAAAATGAGGACTTGTGAAGTGTGTTTGAATACTGACTTCGCCACTCAATGGTTGGTGATTTTAGGCCTGTTACTTAACCTTACTACATCTTCTTTCCCTCAAAAATAGGCATAATAATAGTACCTAAACTACAGAGCTGTTGTGAAGATTACATAAGCCACTCCATGCAATGATGTCTAGATGTAATAGACACTCAAGAAATCATGGCTGACATTCTTTCTACTCCTCTGTACAGTCACTCTATATCACTAATAATTTGGGGATTTCATCAGGGCAAAGGAATTTTATGAATAAAGAGACCAGGGTAGCTGCAGTGAACTGAATAATTTGCATATGTTCTAAAGTCCTTTCTCTACCCACTCTTTATTCCAAATCCTGCCCAGCGATGGGCAGGATCTGTGCACACCCAGCTCTGCAACAGAAAGCACATGGACGGGGTCAGCACCTTTCTGACATGGAACTCTGAACAAAACTCTCACATCCTGTGGCACTGAATGTGAAAGCAAAATGGAGACTATTTAGAGGGGGAAGAAAAAGCATTACAGCCATCATTTATTAATGCTGTTACTATTTTCACATCTATAGCTTAGTATTATCTTTCAAATATAATTTTTAAGCCATAGTAGGGCATTATGATTTCTAGTTTGCACTGTGGGTCATGAAAGTTCCTAAAAGTTCACCTATCAGGTAAAGACATCTGAATCCCATTAGAACTGTGAGATGGGGATTTCATGGCAAATAAAAACACTGTACCATTTTAATAAAATCATCATGTGCAAGTGAACGTGGAGGCAAGGAAGGGTTAAATCTGTAAACCTTTACTCCACTCTTCTTATTCTGGTTAAAATGCTACACTTCCTGCAAAGACTTTTAGTAACAACATTATTAGTCTGCTACAGAAGCTGGGGTTAGTTCCAGATTTTTGTTTATCTTAGGTAGCAAGGTTTCCAGGGTAGCATTTGAATAAGGACGGGGCAAGAGGCTGACAAGAGCTCTTGGAAGGCAGGGGTGCTGGGAGGCAAGACAGGTAAGCTAACCAGTGCATGTTTCCCCTTTGGTTCCAAAACCCCCTCCTGGAGCTTCAAATGCTGCTGGAGAAAACCAATGGCGACCTGTTTTCTAGATCCGGGGCGACACATCCTTTAATATTAATTTCTTCAATTGTCCAAAGGAAACCGTGGCTATGCCTGTTTCCATGGTGCCAAACATCTGGATGAAGGATGGGGGGAGGGGATCCCCTGAATAGGGGATTTGCCCTCATTTGCTGTGGCCTGGAGGGTCGGCGACTCTGAGTAAACCGAAGAGCACATCATTCTGGGAAAGAAGCTGAGAGTCCAAGGGGAGGGTTTTACACACTGTTGGAAAATGTTCCCCACCGTGTCACTGGGGTGTCTGCAGGCCCAGAGCCTTTGGGATTGACCCTCTTCTTCCAGAGTCATGAGCAAGAGAGAGACTGTTAATGTTTAAGGGCCACTGAATAAAATCAGTCGTGTAGCACGTGGCATTAATGCAGCCCTGTTGTTTACAGCTCCATCTACAACCAAGGGCAAATGAACAGATGAATCTTGAAGGTCCTTATCGGCTCCAGGATTCAAGTACCAGCTTTTCCTAGTAGAGAAATGACATCTCTACCCCCAGGACCACTGCATCCTCTTCCTTCTCACCACCACCATCAACACAAAGCTAAGTGAGAGCTTACTATTTCCAGTACCAAACCAAGGCTTTAAGATATCATTTAATTTAACCTACTAGTAACCCTTTGAAGTTGGTGCCAACACAATTTCCTATTCATAAATCAGGAACACAAGGTTAGATGAGTTGACCAGGCCACCAAGATAGCAAGTGACAGACCTCGGACTTGACCTCAAAGCTTATGGCATTGCTCAGTATGCAGCTAGGTAATCCAGACCTAACTTGAATGAATGAATGAATGAATAAATGAATAATCAAATAATTACAAAGCCCCTTTCTGACTTAACTCACTTCAGTGACTGTTGATAATCTTGGAAGATACTGTTGTTGGGCAAAAGAGCTAGAATTAGGGTTGAATTCCATATTTATCACTTTGTAGATGTGTAGCCTTAGGCAGGTAATTATGTCTCTGAGCTTAATTTTGTACCTGTAAAATAGGGATAAAAGTAACCACTCTGTAGATTTGTTATTAAAGTTTTAAAATACAATATATAGTGTGTCTGGTTCATAGTTGGTCACTAATATGTGTTACAGATTATTTTTAAATACCTTGAATGTTTATATTAATTGCTTATTACAAGTGACCTAAAACTATCTTTTAAGAAAACTAGACAGGTAGCAGTCTAGGGAAGCTGGCCTCATTTTCTGCCTACCATCCTTAAGCCTTCAAAATATGACACCCCCCCACTCTTTACTCCAAGTTTTCAGCCTCAAATAATGAAAAAACAAACCTGATGAATTCCAGCTTCCTTTCATAAGGTGAGAGAACTAGAGGAGGGAAGGCTTATGTCTGCCAAGAGGAAAATACTCAAATTTTGAGAGACTAAGAGAAATATCACATCTTTCTTATTTTGTAGTTTGCAAATAATGATTTCCTTCCAAGCTCACAGATAATGGATTAAAATCAACACTTCTCTACTCCACAGTAAAATGGCTTGACTTGAGTTTTTGAAAATGTTTTCATTAATCTTTTCTAACTCCTAGCAGGCTGTTCTCAGACTAAGGCTAGCACTGGTGGTTTACACTGCTGGACAATGAAGGGATTCAGAATGGAAACAGCCACTCTTTTGGTAGGTCTTAGCTAATGACACATTCTTTCTTTAGGCAGCGTCATTATCTACCAATTCTTCTCCACAGTAAATTTGCAGTTCTTATATAAATTCCTGTTATTAGAATATGGAGGCTTAACCAGTAACGACAAAATGTAACCAAGGCACTCAAACATTTTAGACTCGATTGTCTTGAATATCTAAAATTTAACAAGCTTGTGTAAAAGCTGTGTGATATACAATAGTCCAGGGAAAAGTTGACCATTTACAAAGCATGATTAGGTTACAGTTACCACACTGACCTTCTTGCTTTGTAAACAGGCTACGTTTTCACTGGGGTAACATACAGATTAAATGTCCATTAAAAATTAGCCACTTCTAAATTTATACAATTAATTTGGACTTCTCTGGGGGTACCAAGGAAAGGATGGAAATGCACTTTTCTTTTTACAAGTGTGTTTCTCACAAGGAGTATCCCCTTCCACACCGCCTGAGCTTAAAGGGAGCTTAAAGTAGTGAGTGTCCTCTTCTGGGGCAAATGTCTGTACTTGGTGGATTGAATTTGGCGGAGAGAGCTAAATCCTACATTCCAGGCATTTGGAGCTGTGCTGTGACTCAAAAGCAGGAAGCCTGAAAAAAAGCTGGATTTATTTCCCACCCCCTCCACCCTCTGTGTACCCAAAGGCACCAGTGCTCTTTCCAGTATATTCTATAGTTCCAAGCTCAAGGATTGTGCAAACGTAACCACCAGTTGTGACCAGATGTCTCCACCAAAACACCATCAATGCAGGGCTGGCACAAAAGAGAATCACTGAATCAAATGGCCATGGTCAAGGGTAGGCTAGAACCCAGGACTTACTTCCCTTGCTGCCTTTCTCCCCCATCCTCATTCCTTCCTGTTCATGGCCTTTCACTGTTCATTCTTCCTCTCACTGGCCCTCTTGGACTGTAGTCATTTAAGCCTTAGTGCTCATGGATTAGAGGCAGGACTGGTCTAGTGTCAGGAGCCAGGATTCACAGCAAGTGGGGAAGGAGCAGGGTCCTTTGTGTCTGGGAGTTGCTTTACATTTGCAGCCAGAGCCACAGAGTTGATTCCTTTCTGCCACAGGCTCCAGCCCTTTGATTGGTCTCTTTCCTCACCATCTCTTCTCCCCACTTCCGGGATGCCAGGGACCTGGGACTTGAGTTCTGTGTCCTCTTTTTTAAAAAATTAATTGAATTAATTTAATTTATTTTTGGCTCTGTTGGGTCTTTGTTGCTGTGCGTGGGCTTTCTCTAGCTGCGGTGGAGCGGGGGCTACTCTTCATTGTGGTGCGCAGGCTTCTCATCACGGTGGCTTCTCTTGTTGTGGAGCACGGGCTTTAGGCGCACGGGCTTCAGTAGCTGTGGCACGTGGGCTCGGTAGTTATGGCTCGCGGGCTATAGAGCACAGGCTCAGTAGTTGTGGCGCACAGGCTTAGTTCCGCAGCATGTGGGACCTTCCCGGACCAGGGCTCGAACCCACGTCCCCTGCATTGGCAGGTGGATTCTTAACCACTGTGCCACCAGGGAAGCCCCAGTGTGTCCTCTTTTTATATCCATCTTTGTCTTGGGAGGGTTCTACCCCTAGAGGCTCTGAGATCCCCGTGCTGGGGTCCAGTCTGGGTGTTGGATTTTTTCAAAGCTCCTCTGGTGATTCTAACGTGCAGGGGATGCTGAGAAGCTCTGCTGTGGAGGAGTCGTCTTTTTTATGAGGACCCACATGGGTGTTAGGGACATCAGACTGCATGCAGTCCGGAGGAAAATAGATACTGGAGATGTAACCATGGGAAAGGCATTACCTGGAAGTTCTGGCTGTGGAGAGGCAGTGTGAGCTGGTTACGGGCTCGGCTAACCATCCTGTGTGCGTAACGGTACACACAGACGACGTAGTAAGAGCAGATTTGCTGTAACTGTTATTTGAGAAAAACACTAACTGTGTTTTTTTAATTGAAATGTAGTTGATGTACACTATTATGTTAATTTCAGCTCTACTATGTAGTGATTTGACATTTGCATGCATTATGAAATGATTATCACGATAGTCACCGTCTGTCCCCTTGTAAAGTATTACAATATGATCGACCGTATTCCTTATGCTGTATATTACATTGCTGTGACTTACTTATCATATAACTGGAGGTTTGTACCTCTTAATTCCCTTTACCAATTTCACCCGTCCCTCCACCTCCCTTCCCTCTGGCAACCACCTGTTTGTTCTTTGCATCTGTGAGTCTGTTTTTGTTTCATTTTGTTTGTTTTTTAATTTAGATTCCATATATAAGTGAAATCATATGGTACTTGTCTTTGCCTGTCTGACTTAGTTCACTTAGCGTAATACCCTCTAGATCCATCCATGTTATTGCAAATGGCAAGATTTCTTTTTTTATGGCTGAGTAATATTTCATTGTGTATATATATATATATATATATATATATATATATATATATATATATAACACATATTT
>NW_006790633.1:6217-59957 GCF_000442215.2 Lipotes vexillifer | reverse complement strand
TATATATATATACCACATCTTTATCCATTCATCTATCACTGGATGTTTAGGTTGCTTCCATATCTTGGCTATTGTATATAATGTGGCAGTGAACGTAGGGGTACATATAACCTTTTGAATTAGTGTTTTTTAATTCGGGTGAATACCCCAAAGTGGAATTGCTAATTTGACACTCAGGCTCCTGTTGGCCACGTAACAAGGTCTCATAGCCATAATCTTAAAACTAGCAAAAACAGGGGCTTCCCTGGTGGCGCGGTGGTTGAGCGTCCGCCTGCTGATGCAGGGGACACGGGTTCGTGCCCTGGTCCAGGAAGATCCCACATGCCGTGGAGCGGCTGGGCCCGTGAGCCATGGCTGCTGAGCCTGCGTGTCTGGAGCCTGTGCTCCGCAACGGGAGAGGCCACAACAGTGAGAGGCCCGTGTACTGCAAAAAAAAAAAAAAAAAAAAAACTAGCGAAAACATTCACACCTTGCACTCTCATATATACTGGAGTGCCTCAAATACTATAAATTCCCAATTACCTGCTCTCCTGGTGGGGACGAGACAGAGGTTCAGGGATCCTAATATCCTAAAGAATTATTTTATTTGTCTTTATTCCTCTGAACATTTTCTGGCACATGTTCTGGTGAAATGTTTGAATTTTCATAGAAGACTACTGATTCAGCATTAGAAAAAATGAGAGCAATACTGAATATGTATTCTCCAAGTTCTTGACAGGATATATGACCTTTATAACCTTGAAAGTTCCATTGCTCAGTCCTTAAGCAACAATATTTAAGCAACAATATTCACTAGGGCCTGCCCAGTTTTAAGCAACAATGTTCACTAGGGCCTGCCCAGAAGATGTGAAGATAACATGTAAATGCTCAGAACAGTCTGGGCATATGGCAAGGGCTCAATCAAGGTGAATTTAGACTACCTATTCCTCTAGGTAGTCTAAATGCTATTCCTGGATGAAGCCAGACCCTCAGTGAGCCGTGTGCCTGGACCACAGAGTTCCGGCCTCTTGTCCAGATGCTTTCTCTCTCCTGGGCATTGCAATCCCCCTGGCCTCTGTGAATAATGGCTCAGGAACCAGCCTGTTGAAATTTACTATTGAATTCATAGCAGCAATGCATTTTCTGAGGACCCACAGGAGAAATTTAATTGAGGCTTCAAGGCCAGGAGCCATTGTATTTCTCCTGAGAATCAAGATTTGTTTTTTTTCCATAAAGACTTTACATTTTTAAGAGCAATTTTAGGTTTATAGAAAAATTGAGAGGAAGACACAGAGATTTCCCATTCACTTCCTTGCCCCCCTACATGAATTGCCTCCCCCATTACCAACATCCTCCACCAGAAGGGTACATTTGTTACCATCAGTGAACCTACATTGACACATCAGAATCACCCAAAGTCCATGGTTTACATTAGGGTTCATTCTTGGTGTTGCATGTTCTGTGGGTTTAGACAAACGTACAGTCACATATATCCATCACTATAATCTCATACAGAGTATTTCATTGCCCTAAAAATCCCCTTTTCCCCTCCCCAATTATTCATTCAACTATTCATTCCTTTTCCCCTCCCCAACTCCTGACAACTTTTGATCCTTTGACTGTTTCCGTAGTTTTGCCTTTTTCAGAATGTCATATAGTTGGAATAACAGAGTATGTAGCCTTTTCAGATTTTAGTTTTTTTTTTTTTTAACATCTTTATTGGAGTATAATTGCTTTACAATGGTGTGTTAGTTTCTGCTTTATAACAAAATGAATCAGCTGTACATATACATATATCCCCACATCTCCTCCCTCTTGCCTCTCCCTCCCACCCTCCCTATCCCACCCCTCTAGGTGGTCACAAAGAATTGAGCTGACCTCCCTGTGCTATGCCCCCGTGTCCTCAAGTTCATTCTCTACATCTGCGTCTTTATTCCTGCCCTGCCCCTAGGCTCTTCAGAACCATTTTTGGTTGTTTTTATCGGATACCTACAATGAATTTTGTTTCCTTCCTTCCTTGGCTGCTAGGAAGTACAGCATTCATTGGGACCCATTTTTAGTAACTGTGTGGAACCTTATTGGGTGCGTTTCATCTACTAAAGTAACCTCTCACTTCGCTTAATTTTTCTCACCTCCTCTTTCTCCAGATTCCCTCAGTTGTTATTTTTATCTTATTAACACTGTATGTATTTCAAATTTAAAAAAAAATAAAACCTTTCAAGAAGTGGACGGAAAGTAAGCAAGCAAAAAAATAAATGCAATTGGCCTAGGAATGCATTTAAATAATTATTTTGCAAATTTACTGTCCTAATTTTTTCTTTAGTGAAAAGAACATAATAACAAGAGTTCCAGGCTTGGTTCCCTCACTGGTGAGTTGTGTAACTTTAGAGAAGCCACTTTATCTCACAGGCCTTCTGTTTCTGTATCTGTAGGTGAAGAAGTGGAAATATATGATTATAAAAGTCCCCCTCAGTGGTGACAACCCTGGATGTATAAAGGAATTCACATTCTCTGAGCATATATCATCAATCCAGAAAGGTGCCGAATGACAGATGGAAACCAGCTTGGGAGCCATGCAGAACATAAAATTCACAACGAAATACCTGACTGCTAATTGCCTTGAGCCAACTTGGTACCTTCCCTCAAGGAGTTTATGATCTAATGGAAATCCCTGAAATTCATTCTCAATATCCCAGGGTGCATTGGTAAATGTTTAATTATTTGTTGAGTAAATAAATGGAGGGATGAATGAATGGATATATTCTCCAAAGGCTTCTCAAGTTTTGGATTTTTTTCTTTTTGAGTAATTTTTATTTCATTTATTAAAATAGCACCTATATACATAAAGATTGCTACATCCATACAAGAGTTATTCAGTAGACAAATAATTCTTGATGTGGATATGGATTCCTAGTCCCCTTATAACTTCGTGGTACACTGACCCTCTCACTCCCCAACCCCAGAAGTAGGGAACTAGTTCTAAACATTTATGATGATACTTCTGAAAAAAATATTTCCAATTATTTTTCCTAATTAGCATTTAAACATCTATCTGTGTTATTGCAATTAAAATTAAATTGTTAGGAAAACTTTATGGTGTTAAAAAACCTGTTATTTTTATTGGTAACTTTTTGATAAATGGTTCTTTGTTGTTTGTTTGTTTCTGAGGGAATGCTTCACATCCTTTATGGGTCCCTTTGAGGGACCCATAACGCAATACAAAAAAGATGTAAACCACTGATTTAGAGACAGATTTGTAACTCAACTCCAGCATCTGAATAGGATGTCTTGGCATTCATGTTATAAGCTCTCCTCACCCCTTGCTTTATTTTTCTACTTTTAAATTCTTAATGCTCATACACCAGGAAACTTTTCTATGGACTCACAATATCTCTTCCTACAGAAGTTAGGAGTATTGTTGCTTTTTTTTCTTTTAATTCTCCTGATAGAACATGCATTTCCATGTTAGCCTTCACGCTTCATCTGGAGTGGGAGCTACAACAAATGAGATGAGGTTAAGTGGGTGGTCCTTAGCATCAGAACAATAAGTAAAAATGAAAACTGTGCAGTTGTGAGATGGTTGCCTAATCTGAAAATTTGGACATCAGAGAGAAAACCTTTTGGGCAGCAAGAGATATACTCTCTACTAATTGCAAACAAAAGTCTGTGCTAATATAAATGCAACTAAGTCAAATGCTGGCTTAACTAGAATGAAAACTACCCTAGAAACAGAGACTTCATTAAAAAAAAAAATCACCTACCTATTCTTTCATAAGATTTCATTTATTACTTTATTCCCTGAGTCACAGATAGTGCTTTTAGGAGCACCTCTTATAAATTACAGTTGAAACATTATTTCACGCCATTGCAAAGCTATGCAAAGCTCCCATATCAAAGGAGACCAATTAAAAATATTGAGTAAACACAGTTTGGCTTTATTTGGAGAAAAATAACCAATCTTTTTTCATTAACAAGACTATCTTTTTTTTTTTATTGACAAGATTGTATATGGCTCTTGTTGTAAGTGGCTCCAATTTTTTTTTGAAAAGAGGTGAAATATAAATACTTTCAACAAATAAAATGATGTGTCAGGTTTAGCTTGCCCTCCAACTTTCCTGCATGGGAAAAATTGTTCAAATTGTTTAAAAGTAATAAAGTTTCAAGTGATTATTGATGATGCCTATACCATTTTAGATACATGATCATACATAATTGTATATTGTATTTGGAAGGGAAACCCTGGGCTGCATATCATATTCTCTAATCAACTGTTGGTTTGGTGAAGCCAAATAACTTAACTCTTGAGGGTATGCTTTCCCCTTTCCTTCTAGAAGAGCTGTAACATGACGTATAGATCTGATTTGTGTGGCATATTCCAACCAGATGCTTTATGAAAAAATACTCTTTGGGCAGAAATTGGTATTGATTTGTTTGAAAAATAATATCAAGCTCCTTAGATTAATGACATAAAATTATGTTTATATTTCTGGATAGAAACTTGTCAAATTAAAGAATGATAAATTCTTGGCCAACGTACTCTCACTTTCCCATATCGTGCTCAAGGCAGACATTACTAATCAACTCTGACATTCTTTTTCATGAGTTGGGACTTGGCTTCAAGAGCATTTGAACTACTCTTTCAATGGATTGTAGTTCACATGTAAGATGAGACTTATTTGCCTTGCATTTTGAAGCAGGCAAAATATAGCAGAGGGCCTGTAGATCACTGCCTGGATTCTAAACCAAGAGTAAAACTGAGTTTTTTGAACCTTAAAATTTCAAAGGAAAGAGAGGATGGAGGATCCTTAGGTTACGTTGTCCTTTCTCCTCCATTTTTTATGAGAAAACAGGCCTTCTATGCCTATGGAGGTACTGGGGGAGAGAGGAGGTTGTTGAGGGGATGTCCAATATCCTAACCCTTGTTTCAACCACTGTAATAAATACATATAGTAAAACTATTTCACGGAAGTTTTTTTTTTTTCCCATGGAAAAAAATGCCAACAATGGTACAGCAGAAAACTCCAGAAGCACTGGAAGCTGCCCCAGTGATTAAATCTCAGTAAGTGCTGTGGGACTATTGGCTTTTCATATGGAAAAGAGCGAAACCCCTATTCTAATTTATCTCCCCATGAAAAGCCAACAGACCCACAGCCCTACTGAATAGTCCACCTTCCCCACCAAAGTCTCCCAACCTCCTCCTTTACTTACCATTTTTGGGATCTCTATCCTAGTGCAATATTTATTTGTCTAACCCTGTGACAGTATTTACTATCTGAATGACTGCAACTTTATAAGTCTAGTTATCTGTTCATGACAAATTTGCCCAACCTTTGTCCCTTTTCAGAACTGACTTGGCTATGCTAGCACTTTTGTTCTTCCATATGAAATTTAGAATCAATCTGTCAGGTTCTGTTAATAAACGTGTTGGTATTCTGATTGAATTTCTTCTTCATTTACAGATTAGGAGATCACTTAACATTTTTACAATGCTGAGACTTTCTGTGCATGAACATGAAAATTCTGGCCATTCATCAAATCTATTCTTATGTCTTTCAACAACCTTTTCTTGTGAAAATCTCAAAGGTTAAGTTGATCTTAGCTACAGGTTAGACTTACTTGCCTAATGATACTGGAGTTGTTCTGGCTAGACTGGCCACGACTGAGGAGTTTTCAGCTCCATTCCATGCTGTTCCCGGTGGCAGTGTGCTCCTCATCCCTGTCTCCCTTGGTCCTAGTATCCCAGTGAGATCAAGTTACAACTGTCCACATATTAACTTGCTTGATAATGCACCTTTTAGCTTTCCCTTCTATGCCCCATTTCCTCTCTCTTACCCGTATTTCCTGTGATCACCTCCTAATAAACCACATGTACTTTTATCCTTGCCTCAGGCTCTGCTTCTGGGGAAACCTTGACAAGTATTACATAGATTTCCATGCCAAATGTAATCAAGTCTAATTCTCAGAACCTAAAATTAAAGACACTCCACCTGTGATAACCTTCAGGTAGGGTCTTTCAGGGGAAGAGCATGGTCTTTGGGGCCTGATAGATGCCTGGATTCCAGCTTCCTGATTGTTTTCACTGTATGGTCTCGATAAATCTCTGTCTTCCACCTACATGAAAATAGTAACCTAAGCCTTAAGAATAATATTGTTCTGATTATTGAATGGCATGTTAAATTTTACATTCATTCAACAAACATTTTTTTTCTCCAGACATAACTTATATAAGGAACATAGTTAAGTAGCTGGCACAGAGAGGTGAACAATAAATGGAAACAATGGCTGTTGCTATACACTGATGAATGGGTGGCTGAGCAGATCTTGGAGAACTTATGACAATAGATGTTTGGTAGTAGGGACATGCATCTGTCATAGGTGTTGTGCACCAGGGTGCCTTGTGCTCTGCATCAGGGGGTGAGCCTTTGAAGGTAAACAGACCTGGGTTCAAATACCCAGTGAATGACCCTGTCAACTTCTCTGGGGCTATCTGTGGGATGATGATCGTGATGCCTTCTGCAGGGGCTGTGTGGGGAGGAGCTAAGGAGATAAGGGACGTAAAGCCCAGGCCTTCAGCAACGTTGCCTTTTAAATTGCCCTTTCTGAAGTTCTCCTGAATGCTGCCTACTGGGTACATTACATCACTTTCTCCTGACATAACATGTCATATCCAAAGGCATTTAGACAAGTCCTATTGGTGGGCCCTGTTATGTCCAATTCTTCAGAATTGACAGTAGTCAAAACAGAATACTGCTTTTTATACTCTTGATAAAGGTAACAAACAGGACCCTGCTATCCACTCTCTAAGAAGTTTTCTAGAATGTAGCTTTAGAGAAAACATACCAAGGCCATGTTCAAAAGCAGGAGGATATAACAATTCTATTCAGTCTTATTTAATAAGCAATTTTAAGAAGAGGACAATTAAGTGAGGAAGAGGGAACATGATTTTTAAAGTCAGATAACTTGATTTTAATTCCAGGACTGCCATTTTGTAGGTACATGTGATCTGGGGCAGAATGCTTCATAGCTGACCTTCAGTTTCTTCAGTAAAATGCTAACACAATCTCATTTTGCAGTGTTATTAATAAGATTGTCAGGTAATCAGGAAAAAAACACATGTATAAAACGCCCAGTTTACTGTATGGCACATAATCACAACTCAATAAATGGTAATAATTGATATTATGTAGCTAGTATATAAGCTGAAATATTTACTTCAAAGGTTTTTTTTTTTTTTTAATCTAGGGTTGTTAGTCTAAGGTATGAAATATAAGTGGGAAAGCCGTGTCTTACTTCCAATACCTATGGTTCTCAACTTTTATAAGTTTAACTTTCAAATGACCTGAATTCTTGTATATTATATATTAAAATCCCAAAATCTCCTTTCCTCTATCAGATTCAGACTTGCACCTTACCAAACAGCCATGTCCAGTTTTCTTTACAGGGTGCATCTTGCCAACCAGTTTTAGCAGCAATGCCATCACTGACTGCAAAACAGCATTTATTTTTTGATTATCTGAGTAGTTTATGTATTCTCTCTTATTATTTTATAAACATGAATGGAAAATGGAAAAGTGATAGATATGATTCTAGTGGTAAGCATAGATTTAAGAAGGCAACTGTTCTACCTACAGAAAGCGATAGATCTTTTACCCTGGTTCTATTGGCTCAAGGTGGTTAACTATGTGTTCTCAAGTGAAAAAAATTAAACAGTACTGTGGGATGAGTAATTGATGCTTGAAGCTTGTGTCTAAAAAGCAAGAAGTAAGTAGGGACTTTATAACTTTCTTAAGGTCTCTGAATAGATGCTCCCTTATAATGTGTATAACTACCCTTTGACCTTCATGTATTATTAGACTTTAGCATTTTAGTGATGTGTATGTCAATAGAAAACTGCCTACATTTCTAAAAAGTTAAACTGAAAATGCAAAGTTTCTTTGTTTCTTTAGGGGATTATAATAACTCACGTGGTAACGTTGAACATGTCAGCAAAATCAATGGCAATTTCCCATTTTGGTTCATAAAAATTGTAACATTTATTATTAATTAACTCTTTGTTTAATACGCCAAATTCTTCAAAGCATGAGTCCCACAAGGGAAAAAATACAAAAAGGGTTTGTAAAGAAAATAATGAGAAAATGTTGGAAACCAAATGGGTCCAACAAACATAGCTGGGCAACTTTGTAACTTGAGCTGCAGCCATTAACTTGAACTGCAGAGATGGATCAGGGACTGGCTGATCTTATTATGTCTCTGTAGGGACTTGGTCTCTTTGAGGTTCGTTTCTTGAAGACAGAGCAGATAAAAGGTCTCTCAGTTCAGTCCTCACTGAAGCCTCTGCCCACGATGCCATGAGTGAGGTAGGAAGTGGATGCCTGTCTGGGTAGCCTATATCCCAAGTTATATTTCCAATGCAGTTTGGAATCACCTTTCAACTACTACTGATTTTCTCCCTCATCTGATTAGAGGTGGTGGTGGTACTGGTGGTGTGGGAAAGAGAAAGGAGCAACACTGATTACAGATGCCTCTTTTGGGGTGAATATTCTTCAAAGCAATGCTATCTTGACAGGCAGGACCATTTTAACCTGATTCAGGGGAAGAGACCCATTTGCTTTTTTCTCTCTGACCTTTTAGTAGGTTGATGCTGCCTGTCTTCTCTTTTAATGAATTGCAACACAGCTCTCCTATAAAAGAATCCATAAAATATGACTTAGTGCTGTAGCAAAACTATAAAAACCAATTACTAGCACAGCTCCTGCAAGTCTGTGTTGAAATTTCAGAATAAAGGTAAGATTCTCCAGTTTCCTTAGAGAATTGCATTTCTTTTGCTAGTGTCCTCCTTTAAAACATTGTAAATAAAATCATCTCTCTTGTCTACAGATAAAATAGTGTTACTTTAAGTGTTTGCTATCAGCTTAAAAATGTTACAGACAAAATTTAAGAATCAAACTAGAGTCACAGACCATGTGGGATTTAGCTTTTAAAGTTGACATGTAAGGTAAAAATTGCCAATTGTCAAAATTACCAGTGAAAATGCATTAAATTACCCATAACACACCATGGAACCATCTTTTAATAAATCCAAACATCTAGTGTGGCAGGAAAGATCACTGTTGAGCACCAAGTAAAGGGTTCTTTTGGGTTCAGGTGCCATGATGTTTTAAAAGAATCTTTAAATACTAGAATTGCTCTCCACCTGGTGAGACCTTCACTCTATGAGAGTCATTAAAGTGGATAAAGTGAAAGAGCTGAGGAACAGGCAGTTTTGGGCCCCCAGTGGCTCTTGTGAGTGGAAAAGGATCCTTGGGCAAGAAGGTGGGCAACATTTCTCACATGATTTAATGGTTACTTTCTTTTGTTTTTTTTGTTGTTGTTGTTGTTGTTTTTTTTGCAGTACACGGGCCTCTCACTGTTGCGGCCTCTCCCGTTGTGGAGCACAGGCTCCGGACGCGCAGGCTCAGCGGCCATGGCTCACGGGCCCAGCCGCTCCGCGGCATGTGGGGTCTTCCCGGACCGGGGCACGAACCCATGTCCCCTGCATCGGCAGGCGGACTCCCGACCACTGCGCCACCAGGGAAGCCCCATCTAACCCTTCTACTTAAGGTCTCTGGATCCAGTGACGTTCACCCCTTCCCTGATGGCTGCATGTGTGTTGCCTAGATTTATGAAATGACTGGGCATCTAATTTCAGGTATAATAATCCAAAAAACATAAAAATGAGCGGTAACATCACTCACTCATTCAGCTTTCTCTTGAGAAGGCCTCTCAGAGCTAAGTAATTCCATTTTGCATTTAGGCTGCTGGGCCCTGAAGACCGATGCTTGGGGACTGTCATGATGCAATAACTTTGAGTCAC
This sequence comes from Lipotes vexillifer, assembly GCF_000442215.2. Classification (NCBI taxonomy): domain Eukaryota; kingdom Metazoa; phylum Chordata; class Mammalia; order Artiodactyla; family Lipotidae; genus Lipotes; species Lipotes vexillifer. The sequence continues at coordinate 50,125 of NW_006790633.1, read as the reverse complement.
TGAGAGTGTTTACTCTGGGCATGTGACTTTGGGTACCATGCACACAGAGAAGGAGGCCAAGAAATTTTGAGAAAGACACCAACCCAGGAAAGATGATTAAAGGTAGTTTCTCCTCCTTTGGGGAAAAATGTTGTATAAGAAGGTATTCCCTTAGAGTTACTCTGCCCTATCTTCACCTTGATGCCTCCACTGGAATGAACAGGAGCACAGGTAGTCTGTCTTTACTCATGTATCTTCACCTACCATACCTAGCACAGTGCCTGACAATTAGCACATGCTTGACACACATTTTAAAATTAATATGTTGAAGTTTACAGGTTATAAGTAGAGAAGGAAAGCCAATCGTGTATTCAAAAGCCCAGAATTATAAATCATAATGATTATATAGGGTTTTCTCCTGCACTGTTGGTGGAAATGTAGATTGATACAGCCACTATGGAGAACAGTATGGAGGTTCCCTAAAAAACTAAAAATAAAAAAACTACCATATGACCCAGCAATCCCACTACTCGGCATATACCCTGAGAAAACCATGATTCAAAAAGATACATGTACCACAATGTTCATTGCAGCTCTATTTACAATAGCCAGGACATGGAAACAACCTAAATGTCCACTGACAGGTGACTGGGTAAAGAAGATGTGGCACATATATACAATGGAATATTACTCAGCCATAAAAAGAAACGAAATTGAGATATTTGTAGTGAGGTGGATGGACCTAGAGTCTGTCATACAGAGTGAAGTTAGTCAGAAAGAGAAAAACAAATACCGTATGCTAATGCGTATATATGGAATCTAAAAAAACATTACTGATGAACCTAGTGGCAGGGCAGGAATAAAGGCGCAGGCATAGAGAATGGACTTGAGGATACAGCAGGGGAAGGGGAAGCTGGGACGAAATGACAGAGTAGCACTGACATATATACACTACCAAATGTAAAATAGATAGCTAGTGGGAGGCAGCCACATAGCGCAGGCAGATCAGCTGCATGCTTTGTGACCATCTAGAGGGGTGGGAAAGAGAGGGTGGGAGGGAGGCTCAAGAGGGAGAGTATATGGGGATATATGTATACATATAGCTGATTCACTTTGTTGTACAACAGAAACTAAACATTGTAAAGCAATTATACTCCAATAAAGATGTAAAAGATAATAATAAATATATAGGGTTTTTAAAAAAATTGAAGCTATAGTTGATTTGCAGTACTGAGCACAGCGTAATGATTCAGTTTCTTTTCAGATTATATTCCATTATAAGTTATTACAAGATATTGAATATAATTCCCTGTGCTATACAGTAAATCCTTGTTGCTTATCTATTTTATGTATAGTAGTTTGTTATCTTTTAAATCACTCCTAATTTATCCCTCCCCCCTACCCCACTTCCCCCTTTGGTAACCATAAGTTTGTTTTCTATGTCTGTGAATCTGTTTTCTGTTCTGTATATAGATTCATTTGTATTATTTTTTAGATTCCATATAGTGATATTACATAGTATTTGTGATATATAGTATTTGTCTTTGTCTGACTTACTTCACAAAGTATAATGTTGTCTAGGTCCATCCATGTTGTTGCAAATTACAATATCTCATTCTTTTTTATGGCTGAGTCATATTCCATTGTATATATATTTGTGTGTGTGTGTATACATACATACATATATATATATATATATATATATATCACATCTTCCTAAGCCTGTCGTCTGTTGATGGGCACTTGGGTTGTTTCCATGCCTTGGCTATTGTAAATAGTGCTGCTATGAACATTGGGGTACATGTAGCTTTTGATTTAGAGTTTTCATTTTTTGCATATTGACCCGTTGTCAGTTGCATCATTTACAACTATTTTCTCTTATTCCATAGGTTGTCTTTTTATTTTGTTGATGGTTTCCTTTACTTTGCAAAAGCTTTTAAATTTGATTAGGTTCCATTTGCTTATTTTTGCTTTTACTTATATAGGTTTTAAATTTTAATAAAAAACATAACATTCAATACTCCTTAATGTAACTGGAGATTAAAACTGTAATTTTAATTACAGTATATGATATTGATATTGGTCTCAGATCAGGGTGTGTTCCTATTTTGCCGCTGTGTGGTCCTTCTCACAAGAATGAGATCTTCTTTCATTCCTGTCTTTGGGTGGTTGAGTGTCCAAATGGTGACATTAATTCACTGTGTGATCCATTCCGGTTGATTTGGATTTTCTTACTGGCCTTCAGCCTCCTTTTTCAAGCTTTGCTTCTTGTTTGCATCATTCCCATTGTTGCAAAGTGTCTGGCTAAGAACTTGGCCTCATTCACTGGATATCTGGCATTCCTGTCTTATCCTAGCTCACTGACGTTAGAAACTCTGCTTTCTTATAGTCTCCAATAGCTTTAATCTGCCCCATCTGATGCTGAAATGACAGCATTTGGTAGAAAAAAGATAAAATGGAAAAGGTTCAACTGGTTACCATCCACCAAATTTGGATTAGGTCTGGTTGCAAAAACTCCCCAAATGGGTCCATAATGCTTATCAATTGCATGAGTTCTTTCCACTGTTTGGCTTTTTTCATTCAGAATTGTTTGTGAGATTTATTCATGTGGTTGCATGTAGTTGTAGACTATAATTCTCACTGTGGTACAGTATTTCACTGTGTGAATGTACCACAGTGCATTTCTGTTGCGTATATACATCAGAATGGAATCACTAAGTTAGAGAGTATGCCTATGTTTATCTTTAGGAGATAATGCCAGTTTTCCAAAGTGGTTGTACCGAATGTCTCATCTACCAGCAGTATATGAGAATGACAGTTGTTCTGCATTCTCATCAGTACTTGGTATTATCTGTCCCTTGTTATGGTCATTTGGTGGATGTCATTTTATTATCTTTTATTTTGATCCAAATATTGGAGTATATGCTAGGGGGTTCTTAGAGGTACTTTAAACTGGTATCTATTCATGATCTGAGCAGTTAGCTTTTACAGTGTCTTTTATGTAGTGTTGAGCCTCTCTCTTGGTCTGTCTCTGTCCTTTTAAAAGACAAGATGCTTCATAAATCAGGAATAAAGTTACTTTATCCACTTTAAAGTTACTTTATTTTAACCTTAAAATTTAATTAACATGGAGACACAATAATCTGCTGTTTCTTTTTAAAATTAACTCTAAAATAATAAATAGTCTTATTCTAAGCCATACACTGAGACTTTAAAGATCACTCTGTGCCAACAGATTGTTCTATAACTTCTGTAATGGCCATTGACAAAAAGCAATAATAGCTGACCTTAAAACCACCTCTTTGTGTGCTTTGGTGCCTTTAACCCTACTGCAGGATAAAGACTACTTAATCCTGTGTGCACAGTGATTCCTGGTTCCGTGTGTGAAGTCAAGGACTTAAATAAGGGCACTACAGGATATATATTCACTATCTTCATGGGTCTTTCAGAACTCAGAAGACATGATTAATCCACATGTATAAGTTATAGAATAATAAAAAATGAGTGTGTAGTCAATTGTTAAATAGGATGCTCTAATGATAATTGCAAAACCTTTAATGTTATTATTATACTGTATTGTAAATTTTTGTTTAATAGTTTCCCACACAAGACACAGTTCCATGAAGACAAGGACCACACCTATCTTCCTTTCTGTATTCTCAGTGCTAGTACAGTGCTTGGTATATTATAGCACTTAATACATATTTATGAGGTTAAACTGAAGGAAGACAAAACATGAGTTAGAATAAGTATCCAGAGAAAAATGATTAAGATTTAGGTAGGCAGAAAGGAAAAGGGGAGTTTTCTAGGCAGAGAACACATACCAGTTTTATACTAGTGTTTCCTTTTATTGCTATAATCCTTTGTATTTAAAAAACTTCACATAATTATCCCAATTCATTCCCCCAGCAAACCATATAAGTTTATGGGACTCAATGAAGTAAATAAAGTATTAAAAAGATATAGGCTTGTTCACAAACAAAATCAATAACTCTGTAGATAACAAATGAAACAGGAAAATGAAGAAATAAGTGCAGGGGTGAAGCCCTCTAGCTGAGCTTCACTCTGGAATCAGGACAAAGAAGGACTAAACTCAGGAAGGGCTAGGAGCTCTGTACCTGTATTTTACTGGGGATTGCACATGGGGAGCTAAAGCTGGGTTCACTGATGGTACCAGCAGGTAATGTGAGTTTTCTCAACTTGACAAAGGAGGAAGAAAAAGGTTGTTGTCCACTGTTGCTTGGGATACAGTTGTGACCTAGGGAAGTTGACGAATATACACTCACCTTTATAAAGTGACTGAGATTGGGGGCGTGGATCTTGGATATCCCCAATATCACCATGGAGCAGGAACATAAGCCCCTATTAAATATTTGGTTGGATGAGGAGTCCTGGGTGGGGGGCTGAGTAGAGGCAACAGCAAAACTTTTAGGTAAGGTGGCATGAGGAGAGTGGGTTGGAAGAGGGATAGAAGGAAAGTCTCAAAAAAAGTAAGATAGACATAAAATTTTCAAAGTACAAAGAAACTCAATGCTAGGCAAACATAAAGGAGAATATAATGCCAAAAAAGAAAACTACAGTTGATTGTTGAACAATGTGGGGTTAGGGGTGCCAATCCCCTGCATAGTAGAAAACTCACATATAACTTTTGGCTTCCCCCAGACTTAACTACTAATAGCCTACTGTTGACAGGAAGCCTTACCAATAACATAAACAGTTGAGTAACACATATTTTGTAGATCATATGTACATCTACATATATTTTATGCGTTCATGGCATACTTAACTTTTTCTTAATTTTTTCGCAATTTCTAGGCTACAGAGTTTGCAAGTTTTTTCAAATTGTTGCAAATGTCCAAGAATTTTTCAATATGTTTATTGAAAAAAAATCCACCTATAAGTGGACTTGCACAGTTCAAACCTGTGCAGTTCAAGGGTCACTGTATATATAGGGCATTCTCATAAGTGAACCTAAATGAAAAAATTTAAATAGACATTTGCAAATTGCTTATCAATGTATTTTCAAAGATACTATTGAGTAGGGTGTGCCAGGAATGCAGTGAGATTCAACATCAGAAAATCTATGAGTACAGTCTATCACACAAATAGATGAAAGGGCAAAAAAACCATAAAATAGTATCATTAGATGCAGAAAAATACTTGATAAATTTCAACACACAATCCTGATTTTTTAAAAAGTCCATTTTCCACAGCTAATGGAACCAGAGATGTTTCCAACTGAGACATCCCATTTATTTGCTGGCCAGTGGCCTAACAAGGAACAAAGACCTGAAGGGTGTGGGTTTCCTATCTTGGTGTTTGGATTATATGTGGATTCCCCAAATGGGAAGCAGAGCTAAAATGCCCTCTCCTTGATATCTGTGCCTGCCATTTTGGGCCACATGCATCTGAAAAATAAGATAGACCTGGTCTACAGAAGTAAGAGACACCACAAAGCCCAAGAAAGAGGAGACTATCCCTGGTTCTCTTTTTTTCTTTCTTCTTTTTTAAATTTAATTTTATTTACTTTTATATACAGCAGGTTCTTATTAGTCATCCATTTCTACACATCAGTGTATACATGTCAATCCCAATCTCCCAATTCATCACACACACACACACACCCACGCCTGCTGCTTTCCCCCCTTTGTGTCCATATGTTTTTTTCTCTACTTCTGTGTCTCAATTTCTGCTCTGCAAACAGGTTCATCTGTACCATTTTCTAGGTTCCACATAATGCATTAATATATGATATTTGTTTTTCTCTTTCTGACTTACTTCACTTTGTATGACAGTCTCTAGATGCATACACGTGTCTACAAAGGACTCAATTTTGTTCCTTTTTATGGCTGAGTAATATTCCATTGTATATATGTACCACATCTTCTTCATCCATTCGTCTGTCAATGGACATTTAGGTTGCTTCCATGACCTGGCTATTGTAAATAGTGCTGCAATGAACATTGGGGTGCATGTGTCTTTTTGAATTATGGTTTCCTCTGGGTATATGCCCAGTAGTGGGATTACTGGATCATATGGTAATTCTATTTTTAGTTTTTTGAGGAAGCTCCATACTGTTCTCCATAGTGGCTGTATCAATTTACATTCCCACCAACAGTGCAAGAGGGTTCCCTTTTCTCCACACCCTCTCCAGCATTTGTTGTTTGTAGATTTTCTGATGATACCCATTCTAACTGGTGTGAGGTGATACCTCATTGTAGTTTTGATTTGCATTTCTCTAATAATTAGTGATGTTGAGCAGCTTTTCATGTGCCTCTTGGCCATCTGTATGTCTTCATTGGAGAAATGTCTATTTAGGTCTTCTGCCCATTTTTGGATTGGGTTGTGTGTTTTTTTAATATTGAGCTGCATGAGCTGTTTATATATTTTGGAGATTAATCTTTTGTCCGTTGATTCATTTGCAAATATTTTCTCCCATTCTGAGGGTTGTCTTTTCACCTTGTTTATGGTTTCCTTTGCTGTGCAAAAGCTTTGAAGTTTCATTAGGTCCCATTTGTTTATTTTTGTTTTTATTTCCATTACTTTAAGAGATGGATCAAAAAATATCTTTCTGTGATTTATGTCAAAGAGTGTTCTTCCTATGTTTTCCTCTAAGAGTTTTATAGTGCCCCATCTTACATTTAGGTCTGTAATCCATTTTGAGTTTATTTTTGTGTATGGTGTTAGGGAGTGTTCTAATTTCATTCTTGTACATGTAGCTGTCCAGTTTTCCCAGCACCAATTACTGAAGAGACTGTCTTTTCTCCATTGTATATCCTTGCCACCTTTGTCATAGATTAGTTGTCATAGGTGCGTAGGTTTATCTCTGGGCTTTCTATCCTGTTCCATTGATCTATATTTCTCTTTTTGTGCCAGTACCATATTGTCTTGATTACTGTAGCTTTGTGGTATAGCCTGAAGTCAGGGGGTCTGATTCCTCCAGCTCCATTTTTTTCCTGCAATACTGCTTTGGCTATTTGGGGTCTTTTGTGTCTGCATACAAATTTTAAGATTTTCTGTTCTAGGTCTGTAAAAAATGCCATTGGTAATTTGAGAGGGATTGCATTGAATCTGTAGATTGCTATGGGTAGTATAGTCGTTTTCACAATATTGATTCTTCCAATCCAAGAACATGGTATATGTCTCCATCTGTTGGTATCATCTTTAATTTCTTTCATCAGTGTCTTACAGTTTTCTGCATACAGTTCTTTTGTCTCCCTAGGTAGGTTTATTCCTAAGTATTTTGTTCTTTTTGTTGCAATGGTAAATGGGAGTGTTTCCTTAATTTCTCTTTCAGATTTTTCATCACTAGTGTATAGGAATGCAAGAGATTTCTGTGCATTAATTTTGTATCCTGCAATTTTACCAAATTCATTGATTAGCTCTAGTAGTTTTCTGGTGGCATCTTTAGGATTCTCTAAGTATACTATCATGTCATCTGCAAACAGTGACAGTTTTACTTCTGCTTTTCCAATTTGTATTCCTTTTATTTCTTTTTCTTCTCTGATTGCCGTGGCTAGGACTTCCAAAACTATGTTGAATAATAGTGGTGAGAGTGGACATCCTTGTCTTGTTCCTGAACTCAGAGCTTTCAGTTTTTCACCATTGAGAATGATTTTTGCTGTGTGATTGTCATATATGGCCTTTATTATTTTGAGGTAGCTTCCCTCTATGCCCATTTTCTGGAGAGTTTTTAGCATAAATGGGTGTTGAATTTTGTCAAAAGCATTTTCTGCATCTATTGAGATGATCACATGGTTTTTATCCTTCAGTTTGTTAATATGGTGTATCACATTGATTGATTTGCATATACTGAAGAATCCTTGCATTCCTGGGATACACCCCACTTGACCGTTGTGTATGATCCTTATAATGTGTCGTTGAATTCTGTTTGCTACTATTTTGTTGAGGATTTTTGCATCTATATTCATCAGTGATATTCGTCTGTAATTTTCTTTTTTTGTAGTATGTTTTTCTGGTTTTGGTATCAGGGTGATGGTGGCCTCATAGAATGAGTGTGGGAGTGTTCCTTCCTCTGCAATTTCTTGGAAGAGTTTGAGAAGGATGGGTGTTAGCTCTTTTCTAAATGTGTGATAGAATTCACCTGTGAAGCCATCTGGTCCTGGACATTTGTTTCTTGGAAGATATTTAATCACAGTTTCAATTTCATTACTTGTGATTTGTCTGTTCATATTTTCTATTTCTTCCTGGTTCAGTCTTGGAATGTTGTACCTTTCTAAGAATTTGTCCATTTCTTCCAGGTTGTCCATTTTATAGGCATAGAGTTGCTGGTAGTAGTCTCTTAGGATACTTTGTATTTCTGTGGTGTCAGTTGTAACTTCTTCTTTTTCATCTCTAATTTTATTGATTTGAGTCCTCTCCCTCTTTCTCTTGATGAGTCTGGCTAATGGTTTATCAATTTTGTTTATCTTCTCAAAGATCCAGCTTTTAATTTTATTGATCTTTGCTGTTGCTTTCTTTGTTTCTATTTCATTTATTTCTGCCCTGATCTTGATGATTTCTTTCCTTCTGCTAACTTTGCATTTTGTTTGTTCTTCTTTCTCTAGTTCCTTTAGGTGTAACGTTAGATTATTTGAGATTTTTCTTGTTTCTTGAGGTAGGCTTGTATAGCAATAAACTTCCCTCTTAGAACTGCTTTTGCTGCATCCCATAGGTTTTGGATCGTCATGTTTTCATTGTCATTTTTCTCTAGGTATTTTTTGATTTCCTCTTTGATTTCTTCAGTGATCTCTTGGTTATTTAGTAATGTATTGTTTAGCCTACATGTGTTTGTATTTTTTACATTTTTTCCCCTGTAATTGATTTCTAATCTCACAGCATTGTGGTCGGGAAAGATGCTTGATATGATTTCAATTTTCTTAAATTTATTGAGGCTTGATTTGTGAACCAAGATATGATCTATCCTGGAGAATGTTCCATGAGCACTTGAGAAGAAAGTATAATCTGCTGTTTTTGAATGGAATATCCTATAAATATCAATTAAATCTATCTGGTCTATTGTGGCATTTAAAGCTTGTGTTTCCTTATTAATTTTCTGTTTGGATGATCTGTCCATTGGTTTAAGTGAGGTGTTGAAATCCCCACTATTATTGTGTTACTTTTGCTTTCCTCTTTTAGAGCTGTTAGCAGTTGCCTTATGTATTGTGGTGCTCCTATGTTGGGTGCATATATATTTATAATTCTTATATCTTCTTCTTAGATTGATCCCTTGATCATTATGTAGTGTGCTTCCTTGTCTCTTGTAACATTCTTTATTTTAAAGTCTATTTTATCTGATATGACTATTGCTACCCCAGCTTTCTTTTGATTTTCATTTGCATGGAATATCTTTTTCCATCCCCTCACTCTCAGTATGTATGTGCCCCTAGGTCTGAAGTGGGTGTCTTGTAGACAACATATATATGGGTCTTCTTTTTGTATCCATTCAGCAAGGCTGTGTCTTTTGGTTGGAGCATTTAGTCCATTCACATTTAAGGTAATTATCAATATGTATGTTCCTATGACCATTTTCTTAATTGTTTTGGGTTTGTTTTTTTCTTCTCTTGTGTTTCCCACTTAGAGAAGTTCCTTTAGCATTTGTTGTAGAGCTAGTTTGTTGGTGCTGAATTCTCTTAGCTTTTGCTTGTCTGTAAAGCTTTTGATTTCTCCATTGAATCTGAATGAGATCATTGCAGGGTAGAGCAATCTTGGTTGTGGGTTCTTCCCCTTCATCATTTTAAGTATATCATGCCACTCCCTTTTGCCTTCTAGTGCTTTTGCTGAGAAATCAGCTGTTCACCTTATGGGAGTTCCCTTGTATGTTGTCATTTTTCCCTTGGTGCTTTCAATAATTTTTCTTTGTCTTTAATTTTTGCCAATATGATTACTATGTGTCTTGGCGTGTTTCTCCTTAAAGGATAAAAAGGTTTATCCTTTTTAGGGCTCTCTGCACTTTATGGACTTGGGTGTCTATTTCCTGTTCCATGTTAGGGAAGTTTTTGGCTATAATCTCTTCAAATATTTTCTCAGGTCCTTTCTCTTTCTCTTCTCCTTCTGGGACCCCTATAATGCACATATTGTTGTGTTTAATGTTGTCCCAGAGGTCTCTTAGGCTGTCTTCATTTCTTTTCATTCTTTTTCTTTATTCTGTTCCACAGCAGTGTATTCCACCATTCTGTCTTCCAGGTGACTTATCCATTTTCTGCCTCAGTTATTCTGCTATTGATTCCTTCTAGCGTATTTTTCATTTCAGTTATTGTATTGTTCATCTCTGTTTGTTCGTTCTTTAATTATTCTAGATATTTGTTAAACATTTATTGCAATTTCTTGATCTTTGCCTCCATTCTTTTTCCGAGGTCCTGATCATCTTCACTATCATTATTCTGAATTCTCTTTCTGGAAGATTGCCTATCTTCATTTAGTTGGTTTTCTGGGGTTTTATCTTGTTCCTTCATCTGGTACATAGCCCTCTGCCTTTTCATTTTGTCTATCTTTCTGTGAATGTGGTTTCTGTTCCGCAGGCTGCAGGGTTGTAGTTCTTCTTGCTTCTTCTGCCTGCCCTCTGGTGGATGAGGCTATCTAAGAGGCTTGTGGAAGTTTCCTGATGGGAGGGACTGGTGGTGGGTAGAGCTGGCTATTGCTCTGGTGGGCAGAGCTTGGTAAAACTTTAATCTGCTTGTCTGCTGATGGGTGGGGCTGGGTTCCTTCCATGTTGTTTGTTTGGCCTGAGGTGACCCAACACTGGAGCCTAGCCGGGCTCTTTGGTGAAACTAATGGTGGACTCTGGGAGGGATCACGCCAAGGAGTACTTCGCAGAATTTCTGCTGCCAGTGTCCTTGCCCTCATGGTGAGGCAACAGCCACCCCCCGCCTCTGCAGGAGACCCTCCAACACTAGCAGGTAGGTCTGGGTCAGTCTCCTATGGGGTCACTGCTCCTTCCCCTGTGTCCCAGTGCACACACTACTTTGCGTGTGTCCTCCAAGAGTGGAGTCTCTGTTTCCCCCAGTCCTGTCAAAGTCCTGCAATCAAAGCCCTCTAGCCTTCAAAGTCTGATTCTCTAGGAATTCCTCCTCCCTTTGCCAGACCCCCAGGTTTGGAAGACTGACGTGGGGCTCAGAACCTTCACTCCAGTGGGTGGACTTCTGTTGTATAAGTGTTCTCCAGTTTGTGAGTCACCCATGAAGCAGTTATGGGATTTGATTTTACTGTGATTGCACCCCTCCTACCATCTCATTGTGGCTTCTCCTTTGTCTTTGCATGTGGTGTATCTTTTCTAGTGAGCTCCAGTGTCTTCCTGTCGATGACTGTTCAGCAGTTAGTTGTGATTTCGGTGTTCTTGAAAGAGGGAGTGAGAGCATATTCTTCTACTCTGCCGTCTTGAACCTATCTCTGTATCCCTGATTCTTGATGGCTCTCCATTTCTGATAAAGCTTTCCAATTCAGAATAGCATAAATCCAACTAAACTTTGCTTCCTTTTTGTGGATTTCATTAAATAGCAGCATTCTTACAATTATCTCCTCCTCACTCCCTTTAAACTTGAGCTTCTTTTGTAGTCTAAAAAATGTTCAGAAAATATATAATGATAGAATCTTTACGTCAATAATCAATACTAAATGCGGAAACATATTTTAATGTTTAGGAAGGTAGAAAGTGGTTTCTGAAGACCTAGGAGATAGTTTCTGATCTTTGGTAAAACTCTAAAATAGATTTAAAAAATAATGATTTGTAGCTTGGGAAAAGTTAACTTGTAAATATTCACAGCTATACCCCAACATCTTCTTTGGTGCCCAATGCAGGGGACATTGGTTTGAGCCCTGGTCCAGGAAGATCCCACATGCTGCCGAGCAACTAAGCCCGTGTGCCACAGCTACTGAGCCAGTATGCCACACTACTGAAGCCTGTGTGCCTAGAACCCGTACTCTGCAACAAGAGAAGCCATCACAATGAGAAGCCTGCACACTGCAATGAATAGTAGCCCCGGCTCGCTGCAGCTAGAGAAAGCCTGCGAGCAACAATGAAGACCCAATGCAGCCAAAAATAAATAAATAAATAAATAAGTAAATAAGTAAATAAATAAATAAATAAATAAATAAATTTATTTTTAAAAAAAAGAACAAAAGAAAGGATAAATAATATAAACAGGGTTTTAAATAAAAAGGTACTTTTGATTGAAAAATTAAGATGAATATGCACATTGAAATTTGATGCTATTTTATAAAATAAATGGTAAAAAAACCCTCTACATGAGTATTTCTCTCTCTGTATGTGTGTGTTAAATAACTATTCCTTCAACATTATATGAATGCAGAAAAAAAATGCAGAAGGATACGCACTAATTTTGCAAGAATGTTTGTGGATTAGTAAATAGGGGTAAGAGAGCCAAATTAAAAAGGAAAAGAAAAGGGAAGAAAAGAGAAAAAAAAGAAAAAAAAAAGGGGGCAAAAAGCAAAAGAAACAGGCTACACTAAAATAGCTAGTATGTATGATGTAATCACATACATACATTGTTATAAAATTGTACACAAATGTGGACATGAAAAAAAAATTAAGATTAAAAAGTACGTTGCAACCAAACTTGCCAGAGAATATATCCAAGGAATTCATATCAGTATGTAGAGGCTCTTCTGCTTGCAGTTTCACAAAATGTAGTCCAAAGTGGCCATGGAGACCAAGCATAGTCCTTGATTATTATCAATCTGAAGTTATTATGTATGTGTTCGGCTTGACTGTATTAAAGGAACAGGGGTCAGTTGAATCTGGATTTATGGTTTATTCTAGGGGCAGCAAACTTTCTTCAAGAAAACCAAATAGTAACTATCTTAGGCTTTCTGGGCCATATCGTCTCTATCACAACTACTCATCTCTGCTGCTGTAGGCAAAAGGAGTCATAGACTTCGATGGTTAATTTTATGTGTTAACTTGGGGAGGCTAGAGTATCCAGTTGTTTAATCGAATGCTAATTTAGGCATTGTAGTGAAGATATTTTGTATAGTAATTGTAGATAGATAGATAGAAAATAGCTGATAGACAGATGATAGATATAGATAGAAAGAAAGATAGATAGGTATTGCATACTATTGGTTCTGTTTCTGTGGAGAACCCTGACTTATACAGAGATAATAAATATATTTATATAGATATAAATATATAGATAAATATCTATAAATAATAAATATCTCTCTCTATATAAATATATAGATATTTATTGGAATAGTGTTCAAATAAAACTATTTACAGTAACAGGTAGTGGATCACATTTGGCCTTGTACCATAGTTTTCCAACCTTTAGTACTATCAATAATAAAAGATAGTTGCTTTTATTAAAAACTCTATGTTTCTATTTCTTCCCCACCCCCCACACTGCTATCTAAAGATGAAGGACCAGTTCTACTAGAGATGGCTTGTGACAGTTTGCAAGGGGCAGTAGTTAGACTTTTCAGGAATTTGTGAGCTGATTTTTTCTTTTTTTTTTGGCGGTATGTGGGTCTCTCACTGTTGTGGCCTCTCCCGTTGCCGAACACAGGCTCCGGACGCGCAGGTTCAGTGGCCATGGCTCACGGGCCCAGCTCCTCCGCGGCATGTGGGATCTTCCCGGACTGGGGCACGAGCCCACGTCCTCTGCATCGGCAGGCGGACTCTCAACCACTGTGCCACCAGGGCAGCCCTGTGAGCTGATTTTTAAACACAGCCTTTCTTAAAAATTGAATTATATAAACTTGCAATGAAATAACTTGTATTAAAAACGGGAAACAAATACTCAAAACTCATCACTTCCTATTTGTTTTATGACATTTTATTATTACCTATGCTTCTGTGGTTATTTGCATCTATTGTATCTTTATGGCAGAAACACCATATAATGGTGTTGCACATCCTTTCTTAATTCCAAATTCAGTGATAATAATGTTGGTTGCTTGCTCTATTTACAATAGCCTGGAGATGGAAACAACCTAAGTGCCCGCTGTCGGATGAATGGATAAAGAAGATGTGGCACATATATACAATGGAATATTACTCAGCCATAAAAAGAAACGAAATTGAGCTATTTGTAATGAGGTGGATATAAAGCAGAAACTAACACACCATTGTAAAGCAATTATACCCCAATAAAGATGTTAAAAAAAAAAAAATAATAATGTTGGTTGCTTAAAATTGGCCATGGTAGAAGTATTAACACCAAAGAAATCAACAAATACTACAAATCAAGGCTTGATTTAGTGTGTTGTTGGTTGTCTAGATTTAAGAAAGTGATGTAGAAAATGTTAATAAAACAGATAAAGCAAAAATAAGTGTTGTGTTTATAACTCATATTGTGAATAATACAGAAACTCGAGGAAATATTCTATAGTATTCAAAAACTATTATCCAATTTAGTAAAGAAGTTGCTCACATTATTGATAAATGGGTGGGTCTGTGACATACATCTTTGTTGTTTCACTTTTGTCTTACTCATTAACATAAATAATATTAACCACAATTTATTTGTAAACTACATTTATACGTCAGTTACAGCCATAGGTTTGCTATAGGTACAAGAGTTCAGCAAAAATCAGTGAACGTGTTGTGTGACAATCAGCTAGCTATATGGAATTTAAAATAGAGAGCACTGCATATTTTATTATTATATATATTATGTATATAATAATAAATAATTATATATATTTATATAATATATAAATTATATATATATGTATGTATATGTGTATATATATATATATATATATATAATTTTTTTCAGGAGCAGCCTGGAAAGGCCACATTGAAACTACATAAGAAATGGAATTGTTGGAGGCAGAAAATAATAGACTAGTAGTTTATTAATCCTGCAAAATAGGGCATAATTAAGAGAGAAGAGATAAGTGAGGAAAAAAAACAACACTAGCCAGGATCTTTTTATATAAGCAGTAGGGAGAGAGAGAGGCAAGATTTCTGAGCAGCTACTATAAAGAATTTGGATAAAGAAGATCTTTAGAATATTTTGCCATGGAATGTAATATAATTCCTCTTTGAGGGAATTTAGTAAAAATTTACATTTTTTTCATCTTTTTAGACATTTGTGATTCTTTTGAATGCATACCTAAACTTTGATGGACATGAAGCAGTTGAGTTGTATTTAGATCACATGGCATTTTCATACTATAATTATTATTTGGAGTTAATATGGGTTCACTATGAACAAATTATGCCAAACTTGCTTTCTTTTCCCTTAGGATAGGGTAGTTACACTAGCATATCTTGAGAACAACAAAAGAAACACCAATACATTTATTACTATATTAATTATCATTTTTATATGATTGGCAGCTGTTCTACATTCTTTACGTGGACTAATTCACTTAATCCTCACAACAACCAAATGAGGCAGGTACAAATAATTTAGTATCATCATTTTACGAATCAGGGAATAGAACTAGAGAGGGGGAGAAACTTGCTCCAAAGCATGTAGCTAGCAAAGTCTAGTGGGATTAGAATCCAGGCAACCTAGTCCTGAGGGTCACACTATAATGCTACAAAATCACCAAGCATTAACAAAATAGTGTAAAATTCATCTTGTCCTTGGTTTGTAAAGGGCACTGATATCAATCAAAAGATGGCTGTCTGTCAGGGTGTTGGAAAGCTGCCTGTATTTGATTTTATTGACTGATTTCATAAAAGCATTTCTTGAGCATCTGGTTGTTTAACAGAATGTCACAGGAGAGACAAAGATGAATAAAACATGACTCCTCGTTTGAGGAGCTTAAAATCCAGATATTCACTGTTTTTTTTTTTTTTTTTTTTTTTAAATCAATCTCTTGAATGAAGTCAAGAAGCAAATCAAGTATGTCCCAAAACTGGGACAGGGTTTTAAAAAATTCAAATTCAAAAAGCTCCTAACAGTTTCCACTAATAATTCTGAAACTAATCAGCGTCACCATAATGTAAAGGTTTGCTTATTCAAAATCAAGTGCATAGATACAGCAGAAAAAAATCTGCTTTCATGGCAGCTTCTCTAAAACATAGCTAGAGGTTTTAGGATTAACCTCAGGACTAAAGTGCTGTTGAAATTTGTGATGTGCTCTTAGGTTATAGTAATAGAAATAATATGTCCAGAATGAGAGCTTTTTGTTTTTGTTTTTTTTATTCCTTGGAGCTCTGCAGTGGTCAACCATCTTGGCAATATTATTTTCAGTTCAGGCTGTAACATTTTAAGAGGAACATTGAAAAATGTGACTGAGACACATGGAAAAGGGTAACTAAATCAAGTCATATGAAGAATGACTGAAGAAACTGAGGATGTTTAGCCTGGACAAGGAAGGCTCAGAAAGTATAGGGATCAGATTCCAAAATATTTGGAGGGTTGTCATGTGGAAGAAGGAGTGAACTCTTGAGTAGCTCCAAAAGTAAAAGTAGCACAAACCACCTGAAGGTTATCTCAGGTTAGCAAAAGAAAGCTGGAAGTGTTGAGCTATTACATAATGGATTGGGCTTCCATGGGCTAGAGAAAGGGCTCTAGAGGGTGTTGTGAGGAGGATGGCTTGGGGGCTGCTGTTGAACAGCATCATGTTGAAAGCATCTTCCAAAATTAAAAACCCATGATTTATAATGACATAACACAAACAATTCCCTAAACCTGTAGGACACACACAGGAAGATCGTATATTCCTCAAATACATGAAAATTATACAACTAACCTATGAGTAGCAATTATCTTTATATTCTTCCTATAAACAAAAGAAGCAGTGACATTTAGGTCATGAAAAGAGAAGAACTAAGTGGCCTGTGCAATTGCCTTTGTGCATAGAATGTCCAGGAACTGTGGGCATAAGCCCCGAGATATCTACTCCATGGAGAACAGGGGCTCTTTTGATATAGAGAAGTGAACAGAGAAGGAATACAAGGTTCATGCTGGATGCAACTTTAAATCCTTCAGCACAGTGCCTAGCAGTCATAAAAAAGCAAACAGAAGTCAGCAAAGTCTTTCCAGAGGTGATGAATAGAAACAGAACAAATTACTCTCACCTAGATAAATGCTATATCCACGCACTGCCTCTGCAAAGAGACAAGGGCAAAAATTCTGGCACATGGGTCTTCAGGTAATTTACACAAACCAAGTTAATGTAATTGGCAAGTGGACACCTAAAGACAGAGTATTTAAAGAGAATCCCATCGAGGCCAGAAGAGGCCAAAGGGATCGGTAGAAGAGAATGTTCTAGGCTTGTTGAATACAGGAAAAAAAAAGAGAGAGAGACTGAGATTGCAATCCAGACAAAGCTCAGTGGAGAGTCAAGAAGAGTTAAGGGGAACAGACCTTTGCTTAGCTGATGAAAACCCTCGATAAAATCCCAACCACACCATGCAATTTATTAAAAGTTGTTTCTTCCCCACTAACCAACCAGCTTCCACGAGTCTCAAGCATTCTTTCTGACTTATTTCATTAACATTTCCTTCTTTTTCTGGAGTGGTCAGAGCCCCAGGGAATATCTCTCTCTCCTCGTTCCTTGCCCCCAACCAGTGGGGCATTGAATGAGAGCCAGAGTGTTGTCTGCGTAAAGAGAAATTGCAAAACCACAAATTGCAGAAAATCGTTACTGCCAAAAATCGAAAGGAACACACCATATCACCAGGCCTCTTAAAAAGCAATTGTGCATTTTACAGGCCTTTGGATAATTCAGGTTTTTTTGGCAACTTTCTCACCCATACCACCCAGAAGACAATTCTCTTCCACCAGAGGCAGTGGTCCCAAAGAGTATGTGTAATTGAAAAGAAAAAATGTGGGTGCAAGTCTCTCCAGGGGCATGATATGTTTGGATATAGTTCTTTTTGTTTTATTGTGTAGTGTCGATTTTAAGACCCAAAGTTTGCTTCCAGAATCCCCAGAGACTCCCACAAAAACAGCGAAAGCCTCCAATAATCTAATAAGAATCCCTTGAAGATAGAAAGTATTTTTAGATGACAAAATCTCTCTGAAACATTATGCTCTTATCACAACCCCGCATTGGTGGAGGCAGGAAAATATTATTCTTCCCACTTCACCCTCCACCCCCCATAATACAGATACTTAGAAACTGAGGGGTTAACTAAAATTCTCAAAATCATACCACTTCTGCGGGAGTGATCTGGGACTCAGACATGCACCTTCTGATTTTTACACCTGAGTTCCTTCCATCATCTGCCCTTTTTCTCCAAGGGGGCACATCTTCCTGACTTGGGTAAGGCTGTCCTCCATCAGTGGGGCTGGCGCTTTACTTAGCATGTACACATTTCCAGGACCTTTACTTGCAAAGCCTCCTGCCACCTACTGTGGATGGAAGCCTTGTTTGAATAGAGTGCTGATTGGGTGGTTCTCCATTTGCATTGATTGTATAATACAGTCATCATTAGGACACAAGGCCAACTCCAGAGGGGCCCATTGAGTCTGGCTGTCAAAATGAACCCCAGTCACAGTTGCCTGATGATTTGAATGCGTTTCCATGACTCCACAGGTCAGATCAACTTTGTGCCAGTTGCTCAGAGATGACATGGAGAGGTATGTAGATGTATCTTGTCTGGATGGTGTAAAATTCTAGTGCAAGTTTACTAAGGATATTTACTAATAAAATAGGTCACCAAGCACTTTGTATGTTTTTGAGAAAAAAATGTAAAAATAAAATGATCACAAATTAACCTAAGGTGAAGTAACTAGACTTCCCCCTACCCCCCCACCAATCTGGGAGGTAAAAGGTGTTTTCAACTGAAATTTTGATCAAGAGATCTTGAGCTAATAGTCATATATGTGTTCATAGTTGTGTATTTGCATATAATGACTTAAAATGCTGCCTTAAATTGCCCTTCATCTAATTTTCACCATGAACATATACCAACCATTTTTTAGTATTTAACATTAAGTCATTTAAAAGCACTGTAAACCTAAATAGGCAGACACAGTATGACAGAGAGCTACCAAATATGAATATGTGGGGAAGGAAACACAAGTGGTCTCCCCTGAACAGCGTTCTATGTTCAAAAGTGAGAATATAGTCAAAAGTTCACATTTGTACAAATAAGATACTCATGATAGCACACAAAAAGGGAGACTGCTCATAAAATCTAACATGACTTTATTGGTAAAAGTTGCTTAAATCATTCACAACATGCAGGTGTCTTGATACTGCAATAAAGAGCACAGCAATATAATATAGAGCTTGACATTTTACAAATTCCAGTGAATGCATAATACTTAGACATAAAATTTAAATGATTTTAAGGGTGATGTTTCTTGTGCTGATGTTTGAATATTTGGGGAATAGTAGTGGGATCAATTTATTCTAGAGAACAAATGAAAAACATCATCCAGGAAAGTCAGTGAAAACTAAGTTTTTCTTACAGTTCAGCTGAACACATCATTTTCTCAGGGACTGAATGATTCAAAAGAGAATTTATTAGAACACATATAATACGTATAATTCAGGTGAGACCTCTGGATTCTCTTAGGTCCAAGAGTGTCTAATTAATGCTTCAGTGAGTGCTGAGATGCATCCTCCACTAGAAATTCTGTGTGAATCAGGAGCTGGGAGTTGATGGACACTCCTTGGTTTACCTGAGTCAACCTTCTACCTTATGGTTGTTGATCTCCTGCTTACTTATCTGTGGTGACAAGAAACTCACTACCATTTAAGCTACTATTGAATAGCTAGAGTCTTTATATTGAACCCACATTTATCCTCTGTTTTTTGAACTTGGGTAATAGAATCTAGCATGGGTGGTGGTGGTGTTTTGTTTTAAGAATTTGTGATATATGTTGCAAGGTAAGGAATATTAGATGTTTTGGTTCTTAGATTTTCATAATCAAATTATTCCAGAGACACGTGGAATGTTCATATTTTCTGGTTAAAACCTTTATACACATTTTATTAAAAAAGAAAAAAAAATAACATCCTAATTCCCAGAGGCAAAACTCTAAAATACTCAGAACTCCCAGTTTGGATCTGGTGTAATTTTATTTTGTCTTTTAGAATAGAGGGGGTTTGGAATTTGTGTGGGGACACTGGGAGTACCAAGAGTAAAGAAACATAATACTCGGGAGATTCATTCTAGAAAGAACACTGGTTTACAGAGTTGCCATAATGCAGTACACACAGGAAGGAATTATTAAGATAACTACCATATTGTTAAACATAAAACAGTCTGTGATTCCAAGGATCGACTGGGCAGAGTAATAAAGTAGTCAGCCATTTTTTGAGAGAACTTGAATATTCAAAGGTTTACTGTCACACTGTCATAATGTCTAAAAGAATATTGCCTAAGTTTTTCCTCATTACTTTTTTCTAGCTTTTTAGACACAACCCAGTCACAACCACAATCAGGTTCAATCTGTTTCCCAAACAGTGTATAAAATGTTCCACGATGTCATACAAATCAAGAGTGTGAAATATTAGATTCAAACTGCATTTGTTGAGCCAGACTTGAAAAATGCAGCAATGTGAGATGGGAGCCTTAAAGATTAGGAGGTTTTAGGGATTAGAGCTGAGAAGGAGACACCATTTCAAGGTGGACATGTACTTACATTTTGCTGCAAGTGAAATGCCTGTCTTTAAAGGGTAGCCTCTGAAACAAAGAGAGAAAAAAGTGTGTTAAAAAAATATACAGTAACCAATTACAAGTGAAAAGTCACTGAGTTGCCTTCAGAGGTGCTGCCACTGATTGAAAAATTGAGAAGCTTAGAGATGAAAACATTTTGATTGGGAATTCTTCTCAGAGGTACAGGGAGATGTAACCCACAAAGAAAGCATGTAAGTCAACTGTGGTTATCTCATTGCACACTCAGCTCCCTGCCCCAAACATCTCCGAATTTCAAGATCACTTGATGTTCACTTTGTCTCCCAGGTCTGTTCCTGGCAAGAGGAGATATGGAGTCTAGTTGCATAGGCCAATGGCTCAGACTCATCATCCTCTTGCTTCTGGTTTATATTGACATTGCACCTTGTCCTTGAAGGCCCAGTTCTGACACTTTGTTCCATTAACTGAAACTCCTCCTAAAAATGATGATTTTTTAAATTCATGCTTATTGGGATAAGTGGACAAATTTTATTTTCCAAGAAAAATTTTCCAATTTTTCTGGTGAGTATGGGGTGGGAGGGTGTTGAAATCAATGCCAAGTTTCTCTTTATTCAAGATGGCAGTGAGAAGAGAGGAACAATTAGACTGTGCCCGTGCTTGGAAGGAGTTTGCCAGTTGTGCAGACAATTTTTTCAGTGTGGCAGCCCACCAGACAATTCACTTCCAAATCCATTTTTTTAAATCTATTGTTGTTATATCCAAAAGGGTATTTTTCAAGGTAGTAGATTTAATTGGGGACGGCAGGTAAGTCCCCATGATTGACATGAAATATTTGCATTGTGAGGTTCAAATGGTCCCGGGTCATGTCCCAGACTGAACACTAAAGTCATCGTGTCCTCAGCCTGACAAAAAGATCTTGTGCCGCCACCCACATGGATCTGGATGAGGCAGATTAGTCACTTCAGTGAGCAATATTTTTCCAAGCTCTGCCATTTTTAGTAATAGTGACTTTTGCAAATGGATTCAGTGCTCTGGGATGGAGAGAAATAACAATAGTGGCTAATTCAAAGAATTGCTGTAAGGGTTAAATAAGATAATACATGTAAAATAGTAGTATAAGGCTGGCCTATAGTGAGGACTCAGTGAATGCTACCTGGTATTGTTACTGTTATTATTATTATTATCAGTAGGCCAATTTGGAAAACCAAATTAAGAAGATATGATAAGTCAATGGAATTGGAACTAGGAAGGTAGCTACAGAGAGAGTTTTGCTTGGGTAAGATGTCTCCACTCTTGGCAGTCAAAACTGTACCATTTTCCCAAATTTCTCTCCCAGATGGCCTTCCTCGAATTTTCATTCCTCCAACTGCTGAGTGCAGTTTGAATTAGATCCAAATCCATATTGGAAAATCCCTCAATATTTTAGTAAGCCACCTAATTCCTCATTGACAATCATGGAGATGGTTGGGGATGGGCTTCCTAGATTGATAAAGTGCTAAATTATTGAACGGCTGGGCCCAGGAAGAACAAAGATAATTCTTCGAGTTTTTACACAAGGTAGGTGCACTGTGCATTTTTATAGAGCTGAATCTTTTCGATGGATCCTATGGTGTGATTCAGCAAGACGTCATACGTGTCACTGAGTCTACGGAATTAAGACCACTCCTCTGACCTTCCCCTGACATACACTCCCCCACCCCATCCCCACCCCACTCTTACCCATCAAACAAAAAGTGTATCGAAAATTCCTCAGAAATTTCGACCCCTTCAGCTCCTTTAAGCAAATTATTGCTAGGAAACAAATTTAGAACATTCTTACCTACGGAGAAAAGTTTTTACTACTGCCTCATATAACAGCTTCTTCTTTAACTACAAAAGTATTAACAAAGAAAACTGTCCATTACTTCAAGAATTCATTGAATAAGAGCTCCTCATTTGGGCAACAATTTCACAGCAATATCATTGACTACTTTGAAAACTATTCAGAGCCACCCTTGAGACTACCTTATGTAGCTACCTAATGCGGTGGTACCAATCATTTTTCTTGTGGTACAAAATAAATAAAGCCGTTAAGAACATTGTGGCGGTGAGGTTTTACAGATCATTAAAAACCATAAAACTCACCTTTGCTTTTCTAAGCTTTCTTCCATATTAGAAAAAGAAAACCTGAGTTCTTAAAGGAGAAAGAGAGCCCTTAAAATTAATAATTAACTCATTTGCTAAATGTTTCTTGAGTACCTGGTATGTGAAGGCCCCCGTGCTAGGCCCTAATACATCCCCTGCCCTCATGATAATGTCTGTCTGACTGGAGAGACAACTATACATTTAGAAGTATTGTGTGATGATATAATGCAACCTTACAAGGTGCTCAGTGAGGAGGGAAGGTGGTCTTTGAGGATCCAATCTAGAAAGAGAAATCAGGGAAGTCTAATTGGGGAAGTGTTAGGATAATGTCTGAAGAAAAATTCATATTAATGATAACAGCTAAGATTGCTGAGTGCTTCATGCATCAGAAACTGTCCTAAGTGCTTTCACATGCACTGATTCACTTATTACTCAGAATGCCTTGAGAGGTGTTATTCTTACCCCAGGGTAGGAGTTAAGAAGGCAAATGGGGAGAGTGGAGCACACCAGGCAAAGGGACATCATCAAGGGCACAGGCTCTGAGCAAGAGGAGCTGGCTCCTTTGAGAACTGAGAGACCAAACCACCATTTGCCTTATTTGCACATTTCAACAGAGTCCATTCTTCCACCTCGTGGGAGTCTTCAGGGGGTCATGGATAGGGCTCTTCTGATACCAATCCTGGATTATTTTAGCTATGGAAGCCTAGCCTCTGCTCTCACCTTGGGGAGATAAGAGGCACATCTTGGCCCTCTGCCTGTACCACACTCACCCAGCACCCCAAGCCACACTCAGAAGGCATGCAAGGCCGGCAAGTTACCATCCTCAAGTCATGGTAGCACTTGGCCCTGATTCAGTTGCCAGGTCCATAGGAATGGACATTGTCCAAAGCCTTTGGATACCAACTCTGGTCTCCTTGTTAGAAATCTAATCTCCTGTGCTCTGATCACTGAAATCTGTCAACTGACAGCCCTGGAGCAGCTGATCTCTAGGCCAAAATGTCCAACCAGAGGATTTTCTCTGCACCACACATCTCTATCAACTTCTCACCCTGGTTCCTGTGGCTGATACCATCTGGTTACAATCTGTAACCTACAATTGACACTCACTAAAAAATAGACAACTTAGTAATTTTGGAATGTTCTCTGCTGATTGAAATATTTAGCTTGAGTTGTCTGCTGTTTAAAACTTTTATGACATGCAAAAAAATTGCATCAGTACAACTGTAATTGTTTGAATAATGTAACACATGGAGTCAAATCCCCTACACACCTATTCCTCCCTATAATACACAATAAGCTACTCCTTACATGTCCAAGTTATAAGTTTTGAGATGAAGTGGCTGCTACTTTCTTATTCCAAATATTGAATTAGCTCTATTTTATGTTAATTTTAATTATGTGCTTATTGCTGTGGTAGGAATACTTATTCTTTATCTCAGTCCCAGGAGTGCTGGGAACCAATAATCTTTTAAATTACCTGGGAAGTGGGGAAATGGGGGCGGAGATAAATTGGGAGATTGGGATTGACATACACATGCTACTATATATAAAATAAATAAATAAAAAGACCTACTGTATAGCACAGGGAATTCTACTCAATATTCTGTAATGACCTATATGGGAAAAGAATCTAAAAAAGAGTGGATATATGTATATGTATAACTGATTCACTTTGCTGTACAGCAGAAACTAACACAACATTGTAAGTCAACTATTCTCCAATAAAAATTAAAAAACAAAAACAAAAACAGTTCTCCCCCCAAAAATATTACCTGAGAAATTAATTTAAGAAAACCAATGCATGTTTTATATAAGATAGAATATGACAATTACTGCATAATAATAATAATAATAATAATTTGTGAACAGTGGATCCTTTTCACTTTGATCACGTGTCCTTTATGTGCTGCTGTTGTTGAGAGTTTCAGGGCCTCTGCCCATGGCTCCCACACAGAAGGTAAAGGCAATGGTATCAGAGGCCAGGAGTCCAGTCTCAGATCTTCCACTGACCTCCAGGGTGACCTCTAGCCAATTATTTAACCTTATGATTTTTAGGTTTATGAGAGCACACATATATACATCAACCTTTATGTAGCTCAATGTCTTTGTCTGTAACATGGAAATAACAGTAGCACCTGCACCTCTCCTAAGATTGCTGTGCTTATCAGAGGAATAATGCATACAAAGCACTTGGCAGAGACCTTGCCCATTCTAAGTGCTTAACATGTGATAGTTATGATTGTCTTTATTGAGTCCAAACTGAAAAATTACCTTACAAAGAATTGCACTTTCCATTTGGATCAAAATGTTCCTTAAATGGTCACAAAACATGCCATGTTCAAACTCTTTTGTCTCTGACTCTGGGTCTTGATTTGACCCAAAGTATGCTCTTCTTTAAAAAGTCGTAGTTGATTGGCTTTTCATGATTGTTGATAATTTTGCTAGCAGTAGCTTTAATTTTTTTTTTTTTTTTTTTGCTGCTAGTGTTTTAAAAACATTTCCAATAGCTTCTCTTATGGTATTGGAATTTCACTGTTGTTTTTTTCCAAGTTTTGACTCTGTGCCTTTGCTGAGAACTCAGCAAACCCTTCCATTGCCTTGCCATGTTTAGTTATACATGTGTTTTAATTTCTTTCTAGCTTTTAAACAGTAAAAAATTTAATTAAATAAGCAATTTTCATTTCTGAAAATTTGGAAATACAAAAGAGCCCCAAAATTAAGTAAAAGAGTTCAGAACCTCACAGATTTATTCTGAAATATATAAAGAAGTGAATGTCTTGTCCAACACTCCAGCCTCATTTCCCAGAGGTAATGCTGTCTATAGTATGTGAGGGTATTATTCCAAATTTTTTTTTATGCTTATGAAAGCAAATATACATACATAAACCTTTAGAAATATACACTAATACACACTAATACCATTAAAATTTTTTAACAAAACAAGATCATGCTATATAATGCTGTATAATATACTTTTATTCTTTTCATAGTATTTTTGTGGAATATATTCCAAGTCAGTATACATACATCTCCTCATTTTTTTAGTGGCTAAATAGAAATTTATTTATGTGCATGCCCTAATTTATTTAACCAACCCCATATTGATGAACACTTTGGTTGCATGTGATTTTTTGCTATTACAATCAGCTTGCAATGAGAAAGCATTTTGAACTTCTTTTTTTTTGCCTTGTGCCCTTATACTGTAAGATAGTTCTTAGAATTGTGAGTACTTTATAATAGGGCATATGCCACTTAATATTAAATGGAGAGTCCAAATTACTCTACAAGAAGGTTGAACCTATTCACCCTCTACCAACAATAGGGTGTATCCTCCATGTGGAGCTTTCACTATCCACTCATAATTTCTATTTCTTTGAGATTTTTTTCCTCTGTGTGATAATTCTTCCATCTGAGCTGCAAGGTACTTAATTCAGTTTTCAGCAATGTTTTTGAGTTCCAGGAACTCTTTCTTTTTCACAGATTGCTCCTTTGCAATAGCTTCTCTAGTCTCCCTAGGAATTTATATTATTTTCTTTTAGGGTTCTTTTGATTTCTTTTTTTAAGGGTCCCTCACAGAGAGCTACCTTTTCTGATTATGTTGTTTTTTCCACCTTCAAACTGGTGAGTCCCCTTTAAGGCTCTGTACATTTTCTCTCCCCACTGTTAAATTGTCTGCAACACATCCAGATCTCCTGACCCATAAGAGAGGAGGGGTTCTCAGCCCATATGCATGGAGGCTGTTGGGGTCTCCTAAGTAGTAGGGGGGGTCTGCCAGTGGTGAGAGGTGAAGGAAGAATCTTTCCCTGGGGGATGGGCTGGTAGGCCAGGACCCCTCAACTGAGTGGTATGGGGGAGACCTCCACGTTCTCAGGACCCTCCTGGTAAATGTGGAGTGTAAGCATTCTCTTCATGTTAAATACACTTGGTGTATTCTATAGTCATGGTCTTCTCAAAAGCAAAACACAAAGCAACAGCAACAAATCTAAATACAAGTCCCAAAACAATAAAGAAACGTCTGTGTTGAAGCCAAGTTGACATGTCAGTCCAAGGGTAGATAGACTCTCACCTTCAGGATAAGGGCATTAAGAAATTTGCATAAGCATGACACTCTCAGAAAGCATGTCAATAATATTATGAATTACATCCTATGTTGGATATGGGACTATTTTGGTAAAACAATTTTATTACACACTCTATTCAAATAGTATATGTTAATTATCAACAGCAATAAAATAGATGGTCCATTTTGCCCAATAATGTATTTATCAACATATACCAGATATTTAAAATGTATCCCAGGTGTAGAACATATAACACTGGCAAAAGCGTGGGGATGATTTTTCTCACTAAGACATTTACATGAGAGAACTTCTAGAAAATGACTCTACAATTATAGTGACATATGTGGTAAGTACTAGGATACAGCAACATCTGGAATACTACAGGAGCAAAGGAGGTTCTTTCTAAATCAGATTAAGCCAGATTTTTCCAAAGAAGGTGATAATGGGTTTGTGAAAAAAAGAAGTTAAATGTTCAAGTAACTTTGGGGAATGTTGGGTTAAAGATAGTGAAATAGGTCTTTCTACTGTAATCTTTTTCAGACCCTTTAATATTCTAATATTTATTATAAATTCCAGAGAGAGGTAACTCCCCCAAGTTTATGTGACCAAAGAACCCTTCTGCCATGCATTTTGAAGGACACATGTGGGGAACAATGGCCGAAGTGATGCAGGGGAGCTCTCCGGAGGGATAATGGCAGAGTTGAGATTTCAAAATGAGCAGGCGTGAGCAAAAAGGGTAGGGAAGGGCAGTCTCAGCAGAACAGCATGTGCAAAGGCCCAGAGACAGGACAGGCACCGAGGTAATGCTACATAGCGCAGAGGAGCTAGACCAAAGAATTCCACAGGAAGAAGTGACTGGGGGCAGGGTGGGGGAGGAGGACAGAGATAAGCAAGAGTTAGTCAGATCATTCCACCCAGGTAAAGAGTTGCACTTCACCCTGAAAGCCAAGAAGCATATTTGAAGTTTTCTAAAATAGAGGAGAGGTATGAACGGATTTGCTTTGTCAAAAACATCACCCTGGTCGCAGCATAGCTATGGATTGCAGCTAGGTCAGCCTGGAGAAAGGAAGCATAGTCAGAAGGAGTTATTGAACTAACTCAGATGTCAGTATTGAGGGACTGAACTGGAGGAGAAAGATGGGTGGATAGGTAGAAAGGTTAGGGTGATCAAATAGATGGATTAGATACATAGACAATAGATAGGTAGGTAAGTAGATAGATACACAGATACATAGATAAGGGGCTAAGGAGAGTCTGCAGGACCAGGTGGCCAACTGGATGAGGGGTGAGTGGGACATAAAGGATTAGGTGATTTCTGGGGGACTGGGTGGGTGATACCATCACTTAGAGAGATGGGGAATATTTGCAGGAGGAGCAGATTTGCATCGAACCTAATGACAGGATAGGTGGTAGGATTCAGGTGAGAAGGGATGGAGGCCCAAGCCAAAGCTGAAGCCATAGTCTGCATCATGTTGACTCTGAAGAGCTGTTGAACATTTAACTGTTAAGATTCTAACAGGTAAATATATCGGAGATAATAGCAATGCTAGAAACCCAGAGGTCATATAAATTATTCCTTAGGAAACACAGATCTCATTTACAACTTCTGTATCCCAAACCCCTCAAATGACAAAGACAAGTACAAACTATTTTTAAATGAACATAGATTGGTGAAAAAATTATTATTTAAAACCCAAACTGACTAACCTCTTCTGCCTTCTGGTGGCTGTGGGGTGAGCTTATTCATATCAGTGGGAACATAACTCTTCAGGGTTTCTCAACCTTTGCACTGTTGACATTTGGGGTCAGATAATTCTTTGTTGTGGTGACTGTCCTGCACATGGTAGGATGTTTGATGGCACTCCTGGTCTCTACCCATTAGATGCCAGTATTACCCCCCTTCCCCCGTTGTGATAACCAAAATGTCTCCAGATGTTGCCAGATATCACCAGGAGGGGCACGACTGTGCTTCCCGTCCCCACCAACCCACCCCAGATTGAGGGCCCCTGCTCTCAACTCTTCCTTCAACACCATGTGGTGGAATTTAGAAGAACTCTGCTAATTCTTATGCCAGGGAAGGGTGAAACCCAGAGGAGATGGCCTTTTGTTTATCAGAGTACATTAATGAGTATTTGGCTTACACCTTGAATAGATGTTGTGTAAGTTAAATTCTGCTACAGAAGAAAGTGAGAGGAACTGAATTTCTAAAGTAAACTGAAGGGAGCTTGCTGGGCAGCAGGGAGTCTGATGTCTTACAGAAAGGAGAGCAGTGAGAAATTCCTGATGGCTGGGAGGGTGCAGGGCCTTTAATTACAGGGATGCTTAACATTCAATCCTAAACTATTTACTGTTCTGCGGTATAAGACTCCTCCATTGTTCTAAAGTCCTAAAGTAGAACCTCAAGGCAGATGTGGCTGTGAGGATGTTATCTCCCAGGACTTTGCAGAGATGTTCAGTGTGTGGCTTAGGCTTTTAAGCTTTGTCACTGTCTTCACCATTGCCATCTTCTTTCTTTTTATCTTTTCCTTCTTTTTCACGTCTTATGATAAAAACGTTCATTCTTGGAGGTTAATTCTTTTGCTTGGAATTATCAGTAAGCTCAAATTTCCTGTGGGATGCTGAGTTTCGGAAGTTGTAGGAGACCAGAGATGCCCTTGGGGCAGGGCAGAGCTTGGCATCGAGACTGACATCATTAATGACATGTCTCCTTACAGATGGGTAAGCTGCGGTCTAGAGACCCACAGCACTTAGTTTTAGGAACACAGCCTAGATCTTCTGGCTCCTGGTTCTGTACGTTTTCTAGCAGAGCACACTGTCTAGGAAATCACCTCTCTCAGATTAGCTGGCACTAGTATCTAGAAAGGTCTCTGATTTTTGCGCTAGCAGCTTCGAGGTAGTAACCTTGCTAGAAGAAAAAAGCAGAGTAAAAACTGTTTAACTGAAGGTCTCTCCAGGGATGTCTTAAAGCTCTGCTTATCCTCAAATCTTTTCTCCATGACATCATTAAACTATTATCTGGCTCAGAATATTTTCTGCTTTTAAACATCTCTTTTCAAATTTGTATCTTCAATCAGCTCACAATACAGACTCATAAAAGCCTTTCATGTCTCACAGCTACTATAGTCCAAACCTTATAATTAAATAGTGAATTTCTAAGGATTAATTATTCAAATGTCAAAGAAATGGTTTTTGGCAAAGAACGAAGTATCTTTCAAATCTGCTTTAGATAATATGAAAGCTGATCAATGGCCAGTGTTTACATATCTAGCTATCAATTTTAATGAAACATTTCCTTTGAAGTCACTTACAAAAACGTATGAAGTCTATATATATAAAACCCCCAAATCACACTGAAGTTCTGTCTCACAAAAGGTGACCTCAATTGATGCTGTTCCAAAACTCCTCCAACAGGAGAGTAATGGCTCAAATTCCTTATAAATCAGAGCATGAACCCAGGCAACTTCTTATTCATCTTTTTATCTTCTGCAGTGTCTAGCAGTGTATCCAGCACATAGTGGCTCTTCAATAGATAGCAGTTAAACGAATCAACCTCCCCAGGCTTCCCCAGCAACAAGATTCTGTCTGCCCGGCAGCCGCCCACATCCATACTGCCTCTGTCAACCACCTCTACCCCAGGACAGGTATGTAATTTGTGGGACTCGCGGCAAAAATAAAAAGTTGGAGCCCCTTGTTCTAAAACGGTTAAGAACTTCAAGGCAGTGACAACAGAGCATGAAAAGAAGCCTGAAGCCCTGCGTGACTGTATCAGGTGTGGCATGCTCATAGAGGCTGCCCCGTGTGTGCCCAGCCCACTTCCCGGTCTTCTGAGTCCTTCGTGCTTCTAATCACGCTGCCTGGGCCAAGAGAAGACCCATGTTGAGCTGTGCTTAGCCCCTTCTTTCCTGTCTCAATCAGACCCCTCCATCTTGGATCACGCCTTTCCATCCTCCTTGTCTTGTCTTATTTTTCATTGTGCTTTCTGGACCCCCGTGTCAAGGTGAGAGAGCTCACCTCTGTCTTTGCCTTCTCAGTCCATCTCCTCACATGAACGGAAATGGAAAGTAGGCGTTCCCACCTGCACAGTCCTCTCCAACAGGGGCCACTATTGTTTCTACCTTCAAAGTGCAGCTGCATAAGGGGAAGGATCTATCTGCCCTTGAGCCTCAGTGGCCCTTGCAGACTGTTTGTTACATTGCTGTTGCTCCACCTAATTGCTTACATCCTTTTTCCATACCCTACCCTATGTCACTGGATACTTTCCATGGCTCTCTTCTGCCCCCCTTCAGGCCATGCCAGCACGCGGCTCCCAGCTCCCCTCTTCTCTCCCACCTTTCTTGGTATTTGTAATGTTTGCATCAGTGACCCATCTGGCTCTCTGACCTTGCAGCTCAGTGATTTCCACAAAGCTACTGATCTTCATTTCTGTTCACTCCAGACACTCACTGGCATACCTCAATCTGCATTATTACCAGGAACTACTCTACTTACAAGATGTATATTCTAATCACGGGACAACTTGGAAAATATAGAAAGCAAAAACAAGCACATAAGAACAAAACAGATCAACCAACCAAACAAAAAACAACTGCCGTTCTATCACTCAATGACATCATTGTTAGAATTTTAGAAAGTACCACCCCCAGTTTTTTCTCTATGTGTAGAAAATTGAAACTACAAGAGTTGTGATGAGTTTTATCCATAAAAATAGAGGATATTGGTCTCATCTGGGATATCAGATTAGGCTGTTTAATCAGAGAATTCTAGTTAAGCTGAAATCTGAAAGCTGGGATGGTGCAGCTCATTGAAGGAGAAAAAGAAGATCATCTAGGCAGAAGGCACAGCTTGTACAAAGGTCCTGAGGCAGGAAAGAGCATGTCTTGTTTGAGGACCTAAAAGAAAGCCATTTAGTAAGAACAAGGTGAGATGCATTACCTGGGTTCAAATCTCAAATTATTTACTTCAGCCTCAATTTCCTCCTTTGTAAACTGGAGGTCATATTGGCCTTTCCCTAGGTTGGTTGGGGAAAATGAAATGTGTTCCTGTAGGTAAAGCACTTAAACTGGTACCTGGCACATAGAAAAGCTTTCTTCGAACAGGGGAAAATCTATACAGCCTAAAGAGGCAGTGTGGAGAAGGGGCCATATCTCTTCTGCTTCCCATGTTCTCCGTGAGGACACAGCCATGACTGACAGCTATTGGCGTGAGCAAATCTGGACTCTCTCTTCACTCCCTGTCTTTTTCATCCAGGAAGAGGCTAACTTACTAGACTGTGAGAAGCTAAACAACCACCGGGCCATTTTCCATAGTGGGGAGGCTTCCTGGCTGCAGGCCACTGCTCTTGTGTGCACGTGATTCCAGGCTCCTGTGTTAATGCTGCAAGTCAGGGGTCCCGCTGTGACTGGACAGGTGAGTCACAGTCATGTGGCACTGGGCTCCAGGCTCTTTAGTTCAGAGGAGGGGAGGGGGAAGCCCTGGTCTGACTTGTGCAGTGAAGTTTCCCAGTTGCTATGTATTTTGGATTTATTGGATACTCTCCAGCTATCAATGAGGTTGGTACTTCGATACCCACTTAGTGGAGACGATGGGGTGAAGGATTAGAATCCTGATCCCAACAAGGCAGTGCCCTGGAAACCTTAAGATGAATTACAGACATCTGGAGAGCAAAGGACCTGAACACGAGACCACAGATCTTGGTATAGCTATTATGACCACTTTGGTATGAGTGGGCAGGCCTTTGTTCCTGACTTGTTTGGTGGCAATGGCTTGTAGTCAATGTGCTGCTGAGGCCAATATTGGATTACTTGGACTTTAAGTAGAAAATCAACAGCAACAGCAAAAGCCCAGCTAGACTCCATCAGAGTAGAGAGAATGAGAGAGAGGTTTTGGCCTGCAGGGTGGCGCTAGGCACTGGGAACACTTGCTCAGCTGATCCAGCTGGGGCTCCTTTTAACGTTGCTGGGAATCACACATCCCGAGACAGGACTGTGGAAGGACCAGATTCTTGTTTCAGGGAGTTTGCCTACAGGTTCCTGGGGCTTTCTGCCAAATGCTCTCAAATTGGCTTTTTCCATAATGCTTATTTCTCAAATGAGATATGATCTCTTAAATCCACAGCTGATTATGATATGGATTTAAGAGACCCTGACCCAGATAATGGTAAAGAGGAGCTGAATCCCTGGCTCGTTATCTTCCAGCATTCAGCTAGGAAGTATGCTTAAAAGGCCATTTTCTTGAACTTTCTGTTTCTAGGGTAGATTTGCTTACAGAGTTAAGGAAGAATGGAGTTGGCTTAAAATACAGGCTTTGATCTTGCCTTTAGAACACTAGCTGTTAGAAATGAAAGAAAAATGAAGGAAGATGCTATGACTGAGTGGAAAGGAGTTATTTCTTTAGGAGAAATGCTGAGATTTTAGAGGCTAAATTGGACAGATACGAAACTAAAATGTTTTAAATGCTTTTAAAGTGGATGTTAGAAAAGAGGTGTGGCTGAGTCTTAAAAAATCCAACAGAAAAGTAGAGAAAGAAAACAGAGGCGACTAATGCCCAGCTGTGGGGGACTATTAGGAAGCTTCTGGCAGAGCCACACGGAGGGCTGCATGCAATCTGTACAGCCGTGGGAGGGACGACTAGGAAAAGCAGAGTGGAAACTTCCAGGGATTATTTTACTGGTTCCAAGATAACACAGTTACTGCAGCGCTGAAGTAGGTTTAGCAGATGCCCTGAGGAATGGTAAGCTCTGGTCTTCTCACAGATGGCTCAGGGAGGATAAGTTAGCCAACCTTAAGTGTTTTTTTGTTTTTTAGATTTATTTGCGATTTATTGATAAATTCATGGGGTATATCCACATTCCATAATGGTTTGAAACAAATGAAAGAAAAAGAAGTTTATGGTTGATTTTATACTAAAAATAAAGTTATATAAGCATATTGAAATGAGGTAAGGTAAACAAAGAACTTAGTAAGAGCTTGACATATAGAAAATGCTCAAACGATACAGACTCTGGAGCTGGACTTCCAGGATTCAGATCCCATCTATGCTTGTTTCTTACTGGCTGTGTGACCTTGGGCAAGTTATTGAAAGTCTCTGGACCTCAGTTTCAATAACTATAAAATGATAATTTTAGGGCTTCCCTGGTGGCGCAGTGGTTGGGAGTCCGCCTGCCGATGCAGGGGATGCAGGTTCGTGCCCCGGTCCGGGAGGATCCCATGTGCCGCGGAGCGGCTGGGCCCGCGGGTTGTGGCTGCCGGGCCTGCGCATCCGGAGCCTGTGCCCCGCGCAAAAAAAAAAAAAAAAAAAAAGATAATTTTATATTGCTCATAGGGTTGTTCTGACAATTAAATGAGTGACTATGTAGAAAGTGTACAGAACTGTATCTGGCACACAGTGAGTTTTAGATGTGTTAGCTCTTATTTTCTGGTGGTGTTATTTAAGAAGTTTTAGGTTACTTTTTGTGTCACAAAACACAATAAAATGAAAACTATGTTAAATAAAAATATATCAGAAATCTTTTACCTTCGGTAAGATAAAGATTATTCTTATTTGGAATAAGGATTTTCTCTATCAGCTCTGTACCTGTGGTTTTTTGAACCCAAACATTTTATGACTTTTATTACTTTAGGTTTAGGAAAAGGAGCTGGTGGACTTCAGATCTTATTCTCCCAAATCCAGCTAAATTCCACTGGCATTTTTTCAAACTGAAAAATTTGATCTAATCATCATGTTTAAATGAATATCATGAATACAAAATATATACTTTTTTTAACATCTTATTTAGAGTATAACTGCTTTACAATGGTGTGTTAGTTTCTGCTTTATAACAAAGTGAATCAGCTATACATATATCCCCATATCTCCTCCCTCTTGTGTCTCCCTCCCACCCTCCCTATTCCAACCCTCTAGGTGGTCACAAAGCCCCAAGCTGATCTCCCTGTGCTATGCGGCTGCGATATACATATATCCCCATATCTCCTCCCTCTTGCATCTCCCTCCCACCCTCCCTATTCCAACCCTCTAGGTGGTCACAAAGCACCAAGCTGATCTCCCTGTGCTATGCGGCTGCTTCCCACTAGCTATCTATTTTACATTTGGTAGTGTATATATGTCCATGCCACTCTCTCACTTCGTCCCAGCTTACCCTTCCACCCCATGCCGTGTGCTCAAGCCCATTCTCTACGTCTGCGTCTTTATTCCTGTCCTGCCCCTAGGTTCTTCAGAACCATTTATTTTTTTTTAAGAATCCATATATATGTGTTAGCATACGATATTTGGTTTTCTCTTCTGACTTACTTCACTCTGTATGACAGACTCTAGGTCCATCCATCTCACTACAAATAACTCAATTTCTTTTTATGGCTGAAAAATATTTCATTGAATACAGGTGCCACATCTTCTTTATCCATTCATCGACCCTTAGGTTGCTTCCATGTCCTGGCTATTGTAAATAGAGCTGCAATGAACATTGCGGTACATGACTCTTTTTGAATTATGGTTTTCTCAGGGTATATGCCCAGTAGTGGGATTGCTGGGTCATATGGTAGTTCTATTTTTAGTTTTTTGAGGAACCTCCATACTGTTTTCCATAGTGGCTGTATCAATTTACATTCCCACCAGCAGTGCAAGAGTGTTCCCTTTTCTCCACACCCTCTCCAGCATTTATTGTTTTTAGATTTTTTGATGATGGCCATTCTGACTGGTGTGAAGTGTTACCTACTGTAGTTTTGATTTGCGTTTCTCTAAAGATTAGTGATATTGAGGATCCTTTCACGTGTTTGTTGGCAGTCTGTATATCTTCTCTGGAGAAATGTCTATTGAGGTCTTCTGCCCATTTTTATTATTTTATTTTATTTTATTTTATTTTTGTGGTATGCGGGCCTCTCACTGTTGTGGCCTCTCCCGTGGCGGAGCACAGGCTCCGGACGCACAGGCTCAGCGGCCATGGCTCATGGGCCCAGCTGCTCCACGGCATGTGGGATCTTCCCGGACCAGGGCACGAACCTGTTTCCCCTGCATCGGCAGGCAGACTCTCAACCACTGCGCCACCAGGGAAGCCCCTGACCATTTTTAGATTGGGTTGTTTGTTTTTTTAGTATTGAACTGCATGAGCTGTTTGTAAATTTTGGAGATTAATCCTTTGTCAGTTGCTTCATTTTCAAATATTTTCTCCCATTCTGAGGGTTGTCTTTTCGTCTTGTTTATGGTCCTTTGCTGTGCAAAAGCTTTTAAGTTTCATTAGGTCCCATTTGTTTATTTTTGTTTTTATTTCCATTACTCTAGGAGGTGGGTCAAAAAAGATCTTGCTGTGATTTATGTCAGAGAGTGTTCTTCCTATGTTTTCCTCTAAGAGTTTTAGAGTGTCTTGTCTCAGATTTAGGTCTTTAATCCATTTTGAGTTTTTTTTTGTCTATGGTGTTAGGGAGTGTTCTAATTTCATTCTTTTACATGTAGCTGTCCAGTTTTCCCAGCACTACTTATTGGAGAAGCTGTCTTTTCTCCATTCTATATTCTTTCCTCCTTTATCAAAGATAAGGTGACCATATGTGTGTGGGTTTATCTCTGTGCTTTCTATCCTGTTCCACTGATCTATATTTCTGTTTTTGTGCCAGTACCATAGTGTCCTGATTACTGTAGCTTTGTAGTATAGTCTGAAGTTCAGGAGCCTGATTCCTCTAGCTCTGTTTTTCTTTCTCACAATTGCTTTGGCTATTCAGGGTCCTTTGTGTTTCCATACATATTGTGCAATTTTTTTTGTTCTAGTTCTGTGAAAAATGCCATTGGTAGTTTTGATAGGGATTGCATTGAATCTGTAGATTGCTTTGGGTACTATGGTAATTTTCACAATGTTGATTCTTGCAGTCCAAGAACATGGTATATCTCTCCATCTGTTTGTATCATCTTTAATGTCTTTCATCAGTGTCTTGTAGTTTTCTGCATACGGGTCTTTGGTCTCCTTAGGTAGGTTTATTCCTAGGCATTTTTTTCTTTTTGTTGCAGTAGTAAATGGGAGCATTTCCTTAATTTCTCTTTCAGATTTTTCATCATTAGTATATAGAAATGCAAGAGATTTCTGTGCATTAATTTTGTATCCTGCTACTTTATCAAATTCATTGATTAGCTCTAGTAGTTTTCTGGTAGCATCTTTAGGATTCTCTATGTATAGTATCACATCACCTGAAAACAGTGACTGCTTTACTTCTCTTTCAATTTGTATTCCTTTTATTTCTTTTTGTTCTCTGATTGCTGTGGCTAAAACTTCCAAAACTATGTTGAAAAATAGTGGTGAGAGCAGACAATTTTGTCTTGTTCCTGATCTTACAGGAAATGGTTTCAGTTTTTCACCATTGAGGACGATGTTGGCTGTGGGTTTGTCATATATGGCCTTTATTATGTTGAGATAAGTTCCATCTATGCCTACTTTCTGGAGGGTTTTTATCATAAATGGGTGTTGAATTTAGTTGAAAGGTTTTTCTGCATCTCTTGAGATGATCATATTGTTTTCTCCTTCAATTTGTCAATATGGTTTATCACATTGATTGATTTGCATACATTGAAGAATCCTTGCATTCCTGGGATAAAGCCCACTTGATCATGGTGTATGATCCTTTTAATATGCTGTTGGATTCTGTTTGCTAGTGTTTTGTTGAGGACTTTTGCATCTATGTTCATCAGTGATACTGGCCTGTAGTATTCTTTCTTTGTGACATCTTTGTCTGGTTTTGGTACCAGGGTGAAGGTGTCCTCATAAAAGGAATTTGGGAGTGTTCCTCTCTCTGCTATATTTTGGAAGAGTTTGAGAAGGAGAGGTAGTAGCTCTTCCCTAAATGCTTGATAGAATTTGCCTGTGAAGCCATCTGGTCCTGGGCTTTTGTTTGTTGGAAGATTTTTAATCACAGTTTCAAGTTCAGTGCTTGTGATTGGTCTGTTTATATCTTCTAGTTCTTCCTGGATCAGTCTTGGGAAGACGTGCTTTTTTAAGAATTTGTCCATTTCTTGCAGGTTGTCCATCTTATTGGCATTAGTGGCTAATAGTAATCTCTCACAATCCTTTGAATTTCTGCAGTGTCAGTTGTTAGTTCTCCTTTTTCATTTCTAATTGTATTGATTTCAGTCTTCTCCCTTTTTCTTTTGATGAGTCTGGCTAATGGTTTATCAATTTTGCTTATCTTCTCAAAGAACCAGCTTTTAGTTTTATAGATCTTTGCTATAGTTTCCTTCATTTCTTTCCCATTTATTCTGATCTGATTTTTATTATTTCTTTCCTTCTGCTAACTTTGTTTTTTTTTTTTTTTTTGTTCTTCTTTCTCTAATTGCTGTAGGTGTAAGGTTAGGTTGTTTATTTGAGATGTTGCTTGTTTCTTGAGGTAGGATTGTGTTGCTATAAACTTCCCTCTTAGAATTGCTATTGCTGCATTCTGTAGATTGTGATTCATCGTGTCTCCATTGTCATTTGTTCCTAGGTATTTTTTGATTTGCTCTTTGATTTCTTCAGTGATCACTTCGTTATTAAGTAGTGTATTGTTTAGCCTCTATGTGTTTGTATTTTTTACAGATCTTCTCCTGTAATTGATATCTAGTCTCATAGCATTGTGGTCAGAAAAGATACTTGGTATCTTCAATTTTCTTAAATTTACCAAGGCTTGATTTGTGACCCAAGATATGATCTATCTTGGAGAATGTTCCATCAGCACTTGAGAAAAATGTGTATTCTGTTGTTTTTGGATGGAATGTCCTATAAATATCAATTAAGTCCATTGATATTGTTTAATGTATTATTTAAAGCTTGTGTTTCCTTATTTGTTTTCATTTTGGATGATCTGTCCATTGGTGAAAGTGGGGTGTTAAAGTCCCCTACTATGATTGTGTTACTGTCGATTTCCCCTTTTATGGCTGTTAGTATTTGCCTTATGTATTGAGGTGCTCCTATGTTGGGTGCATAAATATTTACAATTGTTATATCTTCATCTTGGATCGATCTTTTGATCATTATGTAGTGTCCTTCTTGGTCTCTTTTAATAGTCTTTATTTTAAAGTTTATTTTGTCTGATATGAGAATTGCTACTCCAGATTTCTTTTGGTTTCCTTTTGCATGGAATATCTTTTTCCGTCCCCTCACTTTCAGTCTGTATGTGTCCCTAGGTCTGAAGTGGGTCTCTTGTAGACAGCATATATGTGGGTCTTGTTTTTGTATCCATTCAGCCAGTCTATGTCTTTTGGTGGGAGAATTTAATCCATTCACATTTAAGGTAATTATCGATATGTTTGTTCCTATTACCATTTTCTTAATTGTTTTGGGTTTGTTATTGTAGATCTTTTCCTTCTCTTGTGTTTCTTGCCTAGAGATGTTCCTTTAGCATTTGTTGTAAAGCTGGTTTGGTGGAGCTGAACTCTCTCAGCTTTTGCTTGTCTGTAAAAGTTTTAATTTCTCCATGAAATCTGAATGAGATCCTTGCTGGGTAGAGTAATCTTGGTTGTAGGTTTTTCTCCTTCATCACTTAAAATATGTCCTGCCACTCCTTTCTGGCTTGCAGAGTTTCTGCTGAAAGATCAGCTGTTAACCTTATGGGGATTCCCTTGTGTGTTATTTGTTGTTTTTCCCTTGCTGCTTTTAATATGTTTTCTTTGTATTTAATTTTTGATAGTTGGCTTAATATGTGTCTTGGCGTGTTTCTCCTTGGATTTATCCTGTATGGGACTCTCTGTGCTTCCTGGACTTGATTAACTATTTCCTTTCCCATATTAGGGAAATTTTCAAGTATAATCTCTTCAAATATTTTCTCAGTTCCTTTTTTTTCTCTTCTTCTTTTGGGACCCCTATAATTCGAATGTTGTTGTGTTTAATGTTGTTCCAGAGGTCTCTGAGACTATCCTCAGTTTTTTTCATTCTTTTTTCTTTATTCAGCTCTGCAGTAGTTATTTCCACTATTTTATCTTCCAGGTGACTTATCCGTCCTTCTGCCTCAGTTATTCTGCTATTGATCCCTTCTAGAGTATTTTTAATTTCATTTATTGTGTTCATCATTGCTTGTTTCCTCTTTAGCTCTTCTAGGTCCTTGTTAAACGTTTCTTGTATTTCCTCTATTCTATTGCCAAGATTTTGGATCATCTTTACTATCATTATTCTGAATTCTTTTTCAGGTAGACTGCCTATATCCTCTTCATTTGTTAGGTCTTGTGGGTTTTACCTTGCTCCTTCATGTGCTGTGTGTTTTTCTGTCTTCTCATTTTGCTTATCTTACTGTGTTTGGGGTCTCCTTTTTGCAGGCTGCAGGTTCGTAGTTCCCATTGTTTTTGGTGTCTGTCCACAGTGGCTAAAGTTGGTGCAGTGCATTGTGTAAGCTTCCTGGTGGAGGGGACTAGTGTCTGTGTTCTGGTGGATGAGGCTGGATCTTGTCTTTCTGGTGGGCAGGTCCACGTCTGGTGGTGTGTTTTGGGGTGTCTGTGACTTATTATGATTTTGGGCAGCCTCTCTGCTAATGGGTGGGTTTGTGTTCCTGTCTTGGTAGTTGTTTGGCATAGGATGTCCAGCACTGTAGCTTGCTGGTCGTTGAGTGAAGCTGGGTGCTGGTGTTGAGATGGAGATCTCTGGGAGATTTTTGCCATTTGATATTATGTGAAGCATGGAGGTCTCTTGTGGACCAGTGTCCTGAAGTTGGCTCTCCCACCTCAGAGGCACAGCACTGACTCCTGGCTGCAGCACCAAGAGCCTTTCATCCACACGGTTCAGGATAAAAGGGAGAAAAAGTAGAAAGAAAGGAAGAGGGTAAAATAAAATAAAGTAAGATAAAATAAAATAAAGTTATTAAGATAAAAATTAATTATTAAGAAAAAAATTTTTTTAAAAAGTAAAAATAACAACAACAACAACAACAACAACAAACGGACAGAGAGAACCCTAGGACAAATGGTGAAAGCAAAGCTATACAGACAATATCTCACACAGAAGCATACACATACACACTGACAAAAAGAGGAAAAGGGGAAAAAATAATATATCTTGCTCTCAAAGTCCACCTCCTCAATTTGGGATGATTCATTGTCTATTCAGGTATTCCACAGATTCAGGGTACATTAAGTTGATTTAATCTGCTGCTCCCGAGGCTGCTGGGAGAAATTTCCCTTTCTCTTCTTTGTCCTCGCAGCTCCTGGGGTTCATCTTTGGATTTGGCCCCACCTCTGCACGTAGGTCGCCTGAGGGCATCTGTTCTTTGCTCAGACAGGATGGGGTTAAAGGAGCCGCTGATTCAGGGGCTCTGGCTCTCTCAGGCCGGGGGGAGGGAGGGGTATGGAGTGCGGGACGAGCCTGCAGCGGCAGAGGCCAGCAGGACCTTGCACCAGCCTGAGGCGCGCTGTGCATTCTCCCGGGGGAATTGTCCCTGGATCCCGGGACCCTGGCAGTGGCCGGCTGCACAGG
This sequence comes from Lipotes vexillifer, assembly GCF_000442215.2. Lineage (NCBI taxonomy): Eukaryota > Metazoa > Chordata > Mammalia > Artiodactyla > Lipotidae > Lipotes > Lipotes vexillifer. The sequence continues at coordinate 9,039 of NW_006790633.1, read as the reverse complement.
CTCCCGGGAGGGGAGGTGTGGAGAGTGACCTGGGCTTGCACACAGACTTCTTGTTGGTGGCAGCAGCAGCCTTAGTGTCTCATGCCCGCCTCTGTGGTCCGCTCTGTTAGCCATGGCTTGCGCCCGTCTCTGGAGCTCCTTTAAGCAGAGCTCTTAATCCCCTCTCCTTGAGCACCAGGAAACAAAGAGGCAGGAAAAGTCTCTTGCCTCTTAGGCAGCTCCAGACCTTTCCTGGACTCCCTCCTGGCTAGCCGTGGTGCGCTAAACCCCTGCAGGCTGTGTTCACGCTGCCAACCCCAGTCTTCCTGCAATCTGATCTCCGAAGCCCGAGCCTCAGCTCCCAGCCCCTGCCTGCTCCGGCGGGTGAGCAGACAAGCCTCTCTGGCTAGTGAGTGCTGGTCGGCACCGATCCTCTGTGCGGGAATCTCTCCGCTTTGCCCTCCGCACCCCTGTGGCTGCGCTCTCCTCCGCGGCTCCGAAGCTCCCCGCTCCGCCTCCCGCAGTCTCTGCCCGCGAAGGGGCTTCTAGTGTGTGGAGACCTTTCCTCCTTCACAGCTCCCTCCCACTGGTGCAGGTGCCGTCCCTATTCTTTTGTCTCTGTTTTTAATTTTTTTTTTTTTTCTTTTGCCCTACCCAGGTACGTGCGGAGTTTCTTGCCTTTTGGGAGGTCTGAGATCTTCTGCCAACGTTCAGTGGGTGTTCTATAGGAGCAGTTCCACGTGTAGATGTATTTCTGATGTATCTGTGGGGAGGAAGGTGATCTCCGCGTCTTACTCTTCCGCCATCTTCCTTACCTCCCCCTCTTTTCTTTCTTTTTTCTTTATTCTGCTCTGCAGTATTACTTCCACTATTTTATCTTCCAGGTCCCTTATCCATTCTTCTGCCTCAGTTATTCTGCTATTGATTCCTTCTGGAGAATTTTTAATTTTATTTAGTGTGTTGTCTATCATTGTTTGTTTCCTCTTTAGTTCTTCTAGGTCCTTGTTAAACGTTTCTTGTATTTTCTCCATTCTATTTCCAAGATTTTGGATCATCTTTACTATCATTATTCTGAATTCTTTTTCAGGTAGACTGCCTATTTCCTCTTCATTTGTTTGGTCAGCTGGGTTTTTTCCCTGCTCCTTCATTTGCTGTGTGTTTCTCTGTATTCTCATTTTCTTAACTTACTGTGTTTGGGGTCTCCTTTTCATAGGCTGTAGGTTCATAGTTCCCTTTGTCTTTGGTGTCTGCCCCCAGTGGCTGAGGTTTGTTCAATCAGCTGTGTAGGCTTCCTGGTGGAGGGGACTGGTGCTTGTGTTCTGGTATATGAGGCTGGATCTTGTCTTTCTGGTGGGCAGGACCACACCCCGTGGTGTGTTTTGGGGTATCTGGGATCTTATTATGATTTTAGGCAGCCTCTCTGCTCATGGGTGGGGTTATGTTCCTGTCTTGCTAGTTGTTTGGCATAGGGTGTCCAGCACTGTAGCTTGCTGGTCATTGAGTGGAGCTGGGGCTTAGCTTTGAGTTGGAGATCTCTGGGAGAGGTTTCACCATTTGTTATTATGTGGAGTTGGGAGGTCTCTGGTGGACCAACGTCCTTATCTCAGCTCTCCCACCTCAGAGGCACAGGCCTGACACCCGGCCAGAACACAAAGATCCTGTCAGCCACACTGCTGAGTTAGAATTCAGGCTTCTTTTATACTAAAAGGGGAGAGGGTATGGCTGGTGCAAACTTCTTGGTGCTTGGATCCCTTGCAGCTGTCCGTCTAGGTCTGGTCACAATCCCCTAAGTGTGTTTTAAAAACGTATTGAAGTATAGTTGATTTACAATGTTGTGTTAATTTCTGCTGTACAGCAAAGTGACTCAGTTATACATATATATATCCTTTTTCATATTCTTTTCCTTTATGCTTTATCACAGGATATTGAATATAGCTCCCTGAGCTATACAGCAGGATCTTGTTGTTTATCCATCCTATATATAATAGTTTGCATCTGCTAATCCCACACTCCCAGTCCTTCCCTCCCTCACCCCCCACCCCCTGGCAAGTGTGTTCTCTATATTTGTGAGTTTGTTTTTGTATTGTAGATAAGTTCATTTGTGTCATATTTTAGATTCCACATATAAGTGATATAATATTTTTCTTTCTCTTTCTGACTGACTTAGTATGATAATCTCTAGGTCCATCCATGTTGCTACAAATGGCATTATTTCATTCTTTTTAATGGCTGAGTAATGTTCCATTGTGTGTGTGTGTGTGTGTGTGTGTGTGTGTGTATATATATATATATATATATATATATATATATATATATATACCACATCTTCTTTACCCATTCCTCTGTTGATGGACATTTAGGTTGTTTCCATGACTTGGCTATTGTGAATAATGCTGCTATGAACATGGGGGTGCATATAGCCAACCTTAAGTGAACTGCACCCCACCTCACAGGGCAACATCTGGGAATATCTGGAGACATTTTTCTTTGATGATTATGATTTGGGGGGGGTACTGGCTGTTAAGCATACAACAATGCACAAGATACCCCCCAGAACAAAGAATTATCCAGTCCAAATTTTCAGTAGTGCTGAGATTGAGAAACTGCCTTAAGGAGTACCAGGCTGGGCTACCAACACGAGTCCAGATGGGGTCAACAGTTGGGCTGATGGGTAGAATCATCCAACTTGGAGACCTGCATGTGGACAAGATTTGTTTGAAGTATGGATATTTTGGCAGCTTCTGAAATGGCTAACTTCATATCTCTTATTAAGGAAGATCTCAAAGGACAAAATCTGGAGTGATATCATGAAGAAAACAAATGAACGGGGCTGGCAAAGGGAA